>NC_140955.1:75382586-75597586 GCF_014529385.1 Adiantum capillus-veneris | reverse complement strand
TTTGTTGAAAATAAGTAAAAATGACTAAAAGTGACCAAATGTTTTTGAAAAAGGAGGAGGCTAGAGCCCCCCCATCATCCACATTCACACGGACGATTTGGGGGCTCCAACCCTCCTGTTATTTAACATGATTCGTCCAATTTGATTATTTTTTCTATCTTTATGATTTAAGAAATTGGGGGGGGGGGGGGGGGGGGGGAGCTTTCCAATCGTTCGTGCGCACACAGACGATGAGGATCCTCCAACCCTTCGTGGAAGCAGGTTTGAAATTGATTCTTCATGATGCTGGTGATCCTGCAAATGTCACTCTTTACCAAAGTGATGTTGCATGCCTCATTTATGTATGCAACACGAGGCCAGATATTTAGTTTGCAGTCTCACACGTCAACAAATTTTTGCATAGCCCAAGGTCTAAGCATTGGCAGGATTTCAAAAGTATTTTTCGCTACTTTAGTGGCACTTTACATCTTGGCTTGTTTTATCCCAAGGGGGGATCATTTCTGCTAGACTTACATGCTTTTTCGGACTCAGATTGGGTTGGTTGTTTTGACACGTGAGTGTTCACAAGTGGTTTTTGTTTCATGCTTTGGTAGTTCATGTATATCATGGTTGAGCAAGAAGCACACTACTATTTCCACTTCTAGTTGTGAGGTTGAGTATAGTGTAGTCTTCACAGCTATGGTTGAATGTATATGGCTCAAACGCCTTATGGTTTATTTGGATGTTGGACAGGACACTGCCAACACTATCTACATTGACAGTCAGAGCACATTGGCAGTTGTGAGGAACCCAATTTTTCATGCTCGCACAAAGCACATTGAGGTTCATTACCACAATGTCAGGGAGAGGCTCTCAGTAGGAGAGATTGTCTTGGCTTATGTGCCAACACAAGGCAACCTTGCAGATCTTTTCACAAAGGCATTGTCACGTGAGAAGTGAGAATCTTTATTCCCTTTACTCATGTGCCATCTCTTGTTCATCGCATCACTTTAGGCGACATTTGTTACCATATGCATGTGGTAGTGATGTGTGTGAACACACTTAGGACCATCAGGGCATTTTTCCTCTCACTAAGAGGTTTTCCCCCCATGTATTGTATATACGCCCATCATTCTAGGTCTATCTATCTTTCCATGGCACACTAAGTTATACGCTCTCTGTTGTGTGCCTTGAGCTTCCTTTGTCTTCTCCAAGCTGTGTGTGTTTTCCTGCAACCCTAATTCCAACAACGTCTTGCGCCATAGAGGTTGATTTTCTATACTTGCTAGCACCTAGACTTCCAAAATTGGAACATCTTTGTAATATTCTTTCTTGTTGGCTTTGAGTGCTAGAAGAAGCTTTCTTTTCCATAATAGGACCTCTTGCTTCATCAATGGCAATGGAATCATTTTGTGGAAAAATTCTAGACCACCTCATCAGGCTTTTTCATTAGCAAAGTAGTTGATTCCAAGACCTTAAGCTCATACAACATGTTTGATGGGTGAGGAATCTCAGCTATCCACTTTTTCATTTCCTCCCTGGCATCTGAGAGTTCCTCTGGGTATTCAAAATCATGGAGTCCACCCTCAGTAGATTTACTTGGTAGATCTACTAGGGGAAGGTCCTCCCTTACTGTCTCTACCTCTGGTGTTGGTGCCTGTTGAGCTGGTTCTACTACCTTTGCATACAGGAAACTGATTTCTATGCATTTTATTTGAAGCTCCTTTACATTCCTTTAAGCTTGGTCAGCTAGGTCAGCCTGTACCTTTACCATATTTTCCTTTAATGTCCGAATCTCTTTGTCTTCCTAAGCTTGTATGGACATATGGCCAACTTTCCTGATACGTCTGTCATATCTCTCTTCAGACACTCCACTTGACCGTTTTGAGCTCCTCAATTATTGTTGATGGTTCTTGAGAAGGAGATGCTTGTGCTAGTGTGTCGTGCATGTCTAGGAGCTTCATTTGACACTTTGGTTCTTCTCCTTTTCAAACTATTCTTCTAGCCATTGATGCTCCACTTGTATCCCCATGTTTGTGTGGATTTGATCTTGAACATATTTAGTGA
The DNA here is from genome assembly GCF_014529385.1 of Adiantum capillus-veneris. NCBI lineage: Eukaryota > Viridiplantae > Streptophyta > Polypodiopsida > Polypodiales > Pteridaceae > Adiantum > Adiantum capillus-veneris. Next base: position 75,595,540 of record NC_140955.1, on the reverse strand, counting down.
GGTCAACATTGTGCTTCCTCTCTTGTGAAAAATCTTTTTGCAATTGGATTTGGCTCTCTAGAAGGCTTTCTAGTTGTTGTTGTAGCTTTATGTTTTTTGTCTTTGTTGCTTGGGCCTCTGCTTTTGTGTCTTGGGTATCCATCTTCCTGAGGTTAGATACTCCTTTTTGGCACTAAAATTGAACATTATGGCTTCCAAGTGCTAATCCAAGTCAAATTCCCTTATTAATCTATCAGCATCTTCAATAATAGATCTTGAGTGCGGTGGTACTGGGCCTCCTTCTAAATTTTTACATTGTTGAGAGGTCCCAGGTAGCAAATATTTTCCATCTTATTGATTCGATACTTTGACTTGGTCTCTTTATTTTGGTTGACTTTCAGAAGTCTTTATGGCTTCTTCTTTCTCTTCACCCTCATGAGTTGTCTCTGTCTTCTCTGGGCCATCATTACTTTCCTCAAAGTCTTTTTTCTCAAGAGGAGGCTACTCTTAATCTGCATCTTTCTTTCTAGATTCCTCTTTATCTTCATCCGTGGGAGGTGGGGTTGTCAGCTTTGATGAAAACCATTGTTGGATCTTAGTGTAAGTCTCTTGTGTGTCATCAATTATCTCCTCTCGAGGCAATTCTTCATGTGTTTGTATCTTGTCCTTGGGAGAGTCCTCTGGAGACTCCAAATCATACACTTTTGGCTTTTTGGAGTCTTCTTCTGCTCATCACTTGGCCCTTCTTTTGAGCACTTTATGGATATGTTGACAAAAAGTGTTGGCGAGCTCCACTTTCTCTACAACTTTCCTTCTTATATACTATTTTATCTTCTATACTTTCTCAGCTTTTCTTTTTTCTAACTTCTTGTTGAACTCCATGTCATCTTTGTCATTAGCATCTGATCCTTCTTCATTTGCTATCTTTTTCACTTTAGCAAGATTTCTCATTCTCTTCTCTTCTAGTATTTGAGCTTCTTCTATTTATCTCTATGTCTATGTCTTGGATCTCTTTTTAGCTATCTTGCTTCTATTTCTCACCAGTGGGACAGTGATGTCGTCCTCCTTGTCTTCCTGAATGGCGGATTGGAATGCAAATGGAATGTCTCTATTTCTAGGCTCTATCTCATCACTGAATTCCACATCTGATATTTTGGTTGCTTTGCTATCCCTAACTTTAGCTTTAAACCTTTGTCCCTTAGTCCTTCTTTTGGTTGGAGTGGAATAAGAACCTCCTACTGCTTTAAATAATGGAATGCTTTGCCTTGTGAAGTAGATCAAGTTGCGACTCCGTAGGTGGTAGTTGATCTATCATGGATAATGCTTTTTAGGCTATTCTTGTCAAAACTAGGCCCATGTTCATATACGTCTTGTTGCAGTTACTGCCCTTGAGATTTTCTTTGCCAACGAGGTTCATTAAGGTTTTATTTGCAAGGTCACATCTAATTACTCTTTGCTTAGCTAGCCCCATAGCCATCACCACTGCTATGTATTGGTTGGGCTCTGTATATCATGGTGGTCTTTGAACCTTCAAGTGCTAAGAGATCAGCCGCAAAGGCAACCCTATTTTGGTTTAGATGAGGTCTTTGTAAGTGAGCTTGTGCTCTTGTTGCTTTATAAAAGCCTTGTCATTATTGATTGCCTTGGTCTTGTGGTTGTGACTCCCCGTCAATGTGTGTAGGGATTGGTTGATCAGCTCGTCTGTTATCCGGACTTTGACTATAGCTCCATCTTTGTCAGTTGAAGTTGCTTTTCTATTGTATTGAATTGAGCTTGTTAGCTTATGTGCTCTTTGGAAATCTATTCCCCACGGTAGAAGTTGAAAGAAGGTGTCTAGCTGCAAGCATCTAGACCCTTCTATTACTTCTCTCTATTGGTACAATGTCCATAGCTCTTTGGGAAATATTGTGGTCTTCACTTTGGTTACGTCATCCAATTGGAGCTTGCCAATGATCACATTGGATGGGATCTTTACCAATTATTCTTTAGAGATGTGTTCTTTCTCATTGGAGAGTATATCAATGAATTCATATGATGCAGTCTCCCACTCCTTCTGGGATCTTTTGCGGGGCATTCTAGTGTCAAAATGAGCTGATGATCTTTTGAAATTTGTCAAAAGGTCGACAAAAAAAATCAAAAAGATACAAAATTGACCATAAAATGAAAAATGAGCATAACTTGATCAAAGAAAATCCAAGCTTGACTAAACTTCACCATTGCATCTAGGACAATGAGAGGCACTAGGTCATGTGGTCACATGTTAGGTTTGAGCCTGAGGTACATGGATCGCGATCCATGTTGGAACACATTTTGGACTTCTAATGACACCATATGATGAACCATGGTATTGGGATGCTATGATTCTAAACTTTTTTTTGAATTTGGATCATTGGTTGGAGTTTTATGCTAGTTCTTGGAATTTTTCCAAAGAGTTGGAGAAATTTGGCATTTTGGCTAGGCTTTTGAAATCCAAATGGCTTGAAATTGAAAAACGTATATGGATCGCGATCCATGTTTGGGAGTCTTTTGAGGTGAAACTTGGTGCACATGTTCAATTTTCCAATTTATGACCCAATCTGGTCTGATTTTTTTCATATTTGGTTTTTGATGACAACTTTGATCTCTCCTGGTGATTTTTTTGTTTGAGAATTTGATAATTTGATGATTGAGAGTTGGAGAGTGGTCGCCATCCTAGTTGTTTGTCAATTTTCACCATTATTGAAGCTTGTTTGGACCTCTCAAGCCTACTGGTTAGCTTGGTCCACCTTGCAAGCATGTTTTATATTCATTTTGATATATTGAACTCAACATCTCTTTCAATACAAAAACTTTTCCCAAAAATCTTAAACTTTGTCACTTGCACTCTGAAACTACTAGACTTTGACATGTGACTCACTTTATGCAACCAAACACTAAAATTTTGACATATACTATAGTCATTGACCTGTACCAACAATTTGCATTGATTTTTTGTCAAGTTTTCTCTCAATCTCTAAGAATAGTGCTTTCAATAATGGATAACTTCCAACCCAACACTTTGGTCATTGAGATAAATCACCGCAAGAACTAGAGGCATTTCTCAAAGTTGTCAACGAAGATCTTTATGTTGGGAGAGAACATTGGAAGGTTCATCTTGACAAATTGCATGAAATATCCTTATATTTTGGTTCCATGCATGTCCGAGTGAAGAAGATTTTGATGGCAGATTTCAGCAACATCACAAACCCTAGAACAAAGGACACGTTTAGTTGGGAAGTGTGCAATGGAACACAAGGTAAATGAAGCAATGTGGGCTATATGATAAAGATACATCTGTCTACTAATTTGTAGGCCAGACCTTAGTTTCTTTGGTGTCCTATTAGAGAAAAGGGAAAAGAGAGAGAGAGAGAGAGAGAGAGAGAGAGAGAGAGAGAAGTATAGTTGCATCATTTCCAATTTTCCGAATGGCACACGGGGAAGCCTTAAAGAAAATCAAAAATATGCCACCGTGCCATACAACCACATCAGTTTTATCATTGCCAATTGTCCAAATGGCATGCGGAGAAGTCTTAAGGAAACTCAAAGATGCGCCATCATGCCATATAACCACATCCTAAAATCTACTTATATAGGCTAGAGTAGCACATGAGACTTCATCAAAAATTCAAGATCCATCCATTTCAAGTAGATATATCTATTTAGTTATTCACAATAAAAGATACATTTTTTTAATGTGCAAGCCAGATCTTAGTTTTTTTGGGTCCTACTAGAGAAAAGGAAAAAGTGACAGCATGTCCTTCCTTTAGAAAATCCAAATAGAGAGAGCACCCTTACCTGCATCCACAGTAAGAAAACAATCAATGGATTAGTTTCCAAACAGCATTACAAGTAACTGGGGTGACTCTAGTTTTCATCCATGTCACCCTAACTTCTACTAAAAGAGGAAAATGTTGTAAAGAGTGGGAGAATATATCAAGGATGAGTCTATTAGTATTTTTGAGACAAGCTCATCTCACAAGATTTCTATGATAACTACATTCATCCTAGCTAAACCATGCATCTAGCATGGTGCTCTTGTGTTAATAGTTACCATGCATGCCTATTCCTTGAGATTAGTCACTACTCCATACCTTAGTCAAGAAGTTAAGCATAAATTTAGCTTTTTTGGTACCTCGGATGGTCCAATCACTTTGTTTAACTCCATGTAAGCGTGGTTTGAAACTTCCAAGTTCACTGTTGGTAGATCCTACTTACCCTCTCACTTAGAGAAGAAGGAGGTGTAGGGCTAATTGATCTCTTACTCAGCAAAGCTCTAACACAAAGAAAGCCCTTGCTATGCTCACAATAAACCCGCCCAGCTATGAACGCATCTTTTTCAACCAAGTGCACTAGATGCACAAAGGACTTTGTAACATTGACAATTTTTTCCACGTTTCTTTAGAGCACGGGAGAGTTCACAGCCTGAAAGCACTTAGTGGTTGCGAGCTCACTGTGGGGATAATTATCGATCCAATATACCATCTTTTATCTAAAACTATTTCACAACAGGCTGGCTTTACCTATTGCAACGTATCAAGAATGTAATACAATATTGCAAATTATGTTTCTCAAAAGATCTACAAATTCTTGCCAAGTGATTTAGTTCTAAAAAGAGCATAAGTAAAGGCATGCTCTCTAATGAACTTAACGACATGATTTGCATCTATTAAAGTCTGTCTCATTGACAACACTTTTTCAAAGTCTTTGAGAAGAAAATCCAAAGTGTGGGCACCACATGGAACCCAAGTAAGCTCAGGATACTTTCTTTCAATTGCATGCCCTGCACCTTTATAGTTATATGAATTGTATGTGACAATGGCAGTAACATTTTTTGGGCCCATCATCTTTCAGGATTGCACACTCATAGATGCTTGCTAAAAATTTGCTTGTTTTTTCTTTCAAAGCGTGCATCATTTGCTTCAATTCAAATGAGTCCCCTAGGACAAATTAACATCACATTTATTTTCCCATCCATCAAGAGAATTGTACATCCTTATTGTGGCATGTACTCAAGTATTGTGCGCTTCAAAATAATCTCTATTGAAGCTTTAAATTTATCTAAATATTATAAACGCATCTTATTGTAATCAGGTGACACAAATCCTTTCTTTGCTTTGCTCATCAAAGAATCTTTGAAGATAGGATCACGGATTACAGTAAAGGGGATTCCGTAAAGCGACAAAGGCTTGAGTTCACTTGAGATGTAGCTTAAGCAACCATTCCCTGTCAAATGCTTGATGTAAAGTAGTAGCACTATACACATGTTGACCACCAACTAGTATTACACTGCATCCTTTTAAATGGAAAGTGGTAGGTGCGGGGTTTGAACCACCAGATGCTTGATTGTATGAAGTAGTAGTGTGGGAGCATTGTTCACCCCCTTTTGCACACATGGGGGGTTATCTTACTTTATCTTCAAAATTCATCTCCACATCCCTCTCACTGAATAAATTAAGTACTTTCAAGTCAACCTTTTTTTTCCTTCTCGGCAAGTATTCTCTTTGCTTGAGCGCACGTTCAGGAATTTTTTTAGCGATACCTTTTGGGGGTTTTTTGTAAGCTAGCACATTTCCAGGCATTTTGAACAATGTTCTTTTATTCTGTGTACATTCTCGCTAAATTTGTGGCCAAAAAACTTACACCTCAACCTCGATGAGGTCTTTCCTACTATCAACTCATTTACGTAGCTCCTTTCATATCCTTTCACCATATTGTCATGGATGCTTGAGAGTCAATCGTTGCCTGCATCATCGCATGTATCATCACCTACATCATCACTAGAAGGATCTAGAAGAATCTAGAAGGATCTAGCAGATTCTAGAAGGTTCTAAAAAGTATCAAGGAGATTCTAGAAGTTTCTAGAAGCATGAAGAAGATTCCGGAAGGATCTAGAAGTTTCTGGAAAGCTCTAGAAAGTTGAAGAAGGATCTAGAAGGTTTTAGAAGAACTAGAAGGATCAAGTAGGTTCTAGAAAATTCTAACCTCCTTAAAAAGAACCTAGAAAGTCCTAACCTCCTCACATAACCTCCTCAAGCACTGGTATAAATAGGGGTCTTGGGCCACAAGCCCCTCAGTCTTGCCAACACCAGTTGTGAGGCTCCTATGAGGGAATCCCTCTTTTAGTTCTTATGTTCAAGTCTTTTCCTTGCAATCAAGCCTTGTCTTGTACTCAGGTCATGTAATCCAAGTCTTGTATCTAGCTCTCTTAATAAAGTATTAAGCTTATCATTGTTGAGAGAGAAGGAGAGAACACAGAAGTAGAACCCCAAAGTGTGTAGAATACACACATGAGATGATGTATATATAGAGGGGACCTGGGTGCCATATATAGAGAAGCCATATATTGAGTAGCTTCACATATAAGCTCAACACCCCCGCTCAAATAAGGGTCCCTAACTGTGGATGAAAAAACCCTTGGGGGATCAAGGGGAAAACCCACAGCTCTATATACACCCACCGTTATATTATAAAAATCATTGAATATACAAATGTTTACGAGGAGCTACATCACTCCTTTTACAATGAATGTTTTATGAGGAGTTACATTACTCCTATCAAATACAATAATGAATACAAAGGTTCAATAAAGAGGTGTAAAAGCTATCGATTAGCTTGTAATCAAAAGTGTCTCCGTGAATCTGCTGTGTAGCTTGTCATCAATATCGCATCACCAAACATGTCTTCATGTTGTCATCAATATGGTATCACCAAACATATCTTCATAAATCTTTTATTGTCACCAAGTTTGTCTTCATAAAATCAATTCTTTGATCAATCCTACATAGATCATAGACTCCAAAAAAAAACATGTCATGAAAATTATTAGCATCGTTAATGAAATAATTACGTTCACAATGCCATAAGAGATGGTTCGCGACGCCACTCTTTTGACGACATATATACGCACGACAACATATGGTACATAAAGTATAAACGTAAAAGTACAACATGTGTGATTATGTGATACAAATGATATGTGTATATACTACATAAAACAACATTTATCAATGTAGTGATCAATGAATACCATCAAAGTATTAACAAAATATCATCATTATGTCAATAAAAATGAATAAATGATCATGGTATCAACGAAAAGCATCATGATATCACCGAGATTAATCATTGTATCAACGAAACAACATCATGGCATCACCGAGAATAACCATGGTATCAACGAAATATCATCATGGCATCACCGAGAATAACCATGGTATCAACGAAACAACATCATGGTATCACCGAGAATAACCATGGTATCAACAAAACATCATCATGGTATCAATAAAAATCACCATGGAATCAACGAAATATCATCATGGAATCACCGAGAATAACCATGGTATCAACGAAATATCATCATGGCACCACCGAGAATAACCATGGTATCAATGACATATCATCATGGTATCAACGAAAATCACCATGACCAAAGTATTAACAAAACATTATCATGGTACCATCAAAATCACTATGGTATCAATGAGAAATTATCAATAAAACGACGTAAACTATATCTCTAAAAGAATAATTATACGAGAATCAATGAACGAGTATATCATATAACAAAAGATCATGTACCAACAGTAGCTCGATAGAATTTGGACGATCATCAACGGCTCGACTGAATCGGAACGATGTGTAACTAGCTTCTGCAGCAAAGTTACGTCAGTAACAAATATATGATTGATGAAGAAAAATATAATTGAGAAGTTTTCAATTATGAGAAAAATCAAAAGCAAAAAGTAAAATTTTGATTTTCAAACATATTCGCAGTCTGAGACGATAACCCAAAATTGGTGCAGAATTTAGAGAAACTTTCTTCTGCAAAGTTATAGACCACATCGATTCCAATCCCCATCGCGGGTAGTTTCTTCTGCAAAGTTGTAGAACACATCGATTCCGGTCTCTCACGCGAGTAGTTTCTGCAAAATCGTTTTCAATAAGCAGAAAAATAAAAAACTAAGAACGGAAATTGCTTTTTAGGTATGTACACAGTCCGCGAACGATAACTCAAAATCGGTGCAGAATTTGAAAACACTTTCTTCTGCAAAGTTGTAGACCACATCGATTCCGGTCTTTTTCGTGGATAGTTTGCAGTCCGCGAACAATAACTCAAAATCGGTGCAGAATTTGAAAACACTTTCTTCTGCAAAGTTGTAGACCACATCGATTCCGGTCTCCTCCATGGGTAGTTTCTGCAAAATCGTTTTCAATTAGCAGAAAAATCAAAAACAAAAAGCGGAAGTTGCTTTTCAGGTATGTACGCAGTCCGCGAACGATAACTCAAAATCGGTGCAGAATTTGAAAAAACTTCCTTCTGCAAAGTTGTAGACCACATCGATTCTAGTCTCTTTGGCGGGTAGTTTCTGCAAAATCGTTTCCAATTAGCAAAAAATCAAAAACAAAAAGCGGAAGTTGCTTTTCAGGTATGTACGCAGCCCGCGAACGATAACTCAAAATCGGTGCAAAATTTGAAAAAACGTCTTTCTGCAAAGTTGTAGACCACATCAATTCCGGTCTCTCTCGCGGGTAGTTTCTGCAAAATCGTTTTCAATTAGCAGAAAAATCAAAAACAAAAAGCAAAAATTACTTTTCAGGTATGTACGCAGTCCGCGAACGATAACTCAAAATCGGTGCAGAGTTTGAAAAAACTTCCTTCTGCAAAGTTGTAGACCACATCGATTCCGGTCTCTCTAGCGGGTAGTTTCTACAAAATCATTTTCAATTAGCAGAAAAATGAAAAACAAAAAGCGGAAGTTGCTTTTTAGGTATGTACGCAGTCCGCGAACGATAACTCAAAATCGGTGCAGAATTTGAAAAAACTTCCTTCTGCAAAGTTGTAGATCACATCGATTCCGATCTCTTCCATGGGTAGTTTCTGCAAAATCGTTTCCAATTAGCAGAAAAATCAAAAACAAAACACGGAAGCTGTTTTGCAGATATGTACGCAGTCCGCGAACGATAACTCAAAATCGGTGCAGAATTTGAAGAAACTTTCTTCTGCAAAGTTGTAGACCACATCGATTCCGATCCCTTTGGCGGGTAGTTTCTGCAAAATCGATTTTGATCAGGAGAAAAATCGAAAACAAAAACGTACTGCTCTGATACCATGTTGAGAGAGAAGGAGAGAACACAGAAGTAGAACCCCAAAGTGTGTAGAATACACACATGAGATGATGTATATATAGAGGGGACCTGGGTGCCATATATAGAGAAGCCATATATTGAGTAGCTTCACATATAAGCTCAACAATCATCAAGTCCAAGTTCTTGTACATTGTGAGCGTCTCCTCTCGCTCTCTTCTATCTCTATACGCGCTCATAACACATATTGCAAAGATGTTTGTAAGCATAATAAAACTATTTATCAACATTATACTTCAAATTAGTTTCAACCTATACAAATTATTTCTACTCTATGTAAAAATCAAATGAACACCATTGCTTTCTTATTTAAAAATCAACAAACATCTACAATGTCACAAACATAAACATTTCATAATGTATTGTTATATACATCTTTAAAAATCTTTTTTAGTGTGAGATTTTACTCTACACATGACAAAGAATTGTTTAATTTATTTATATACCCTTTAAGTGTGAGTAAACTCTACAGATAACATGCATTTTTCTAAATCTACCCTAAATGACCTTCAGGTGTGAGTCACATGAGGTAATTTTTTGTTACCCTACCTAAATCACTTCCAAATGTGAGTCAAAGTCTACACAAGGTAAGCAATGACTATTTTGCTTATAAAAATCACCTCTAGTGTGAGCATTGCTCTACACTTGGGAGGCAATCACTAGCTAAGTTTACTTAAGTTACTTTTAAGTGTGAGCATGGCTCTACACAATGAAGTAACAACAAAATTAAATAAATTTAAATTACTTCCGAGTGTGAATTTGTTTACACATGGTAAGCATTCACTAAATCTACTCTAACTAATTTATTTTACACAAAATATATAATCCAATTTGTATAAATATCAAAATTTAAATCCAATTTGTGTCTTTTTACTAAATAACTTTACTTCTAAATGAAAACTCAATCAATGTAAATTTTTTTCTTTTGTTTTGGTTTTAAGAGTTTACCTTTAGGTTGAAAACTCAAGCAACTAGTTTAATAAAGAAGCCTATAATGGAAAAGGGCTCACGGTTCATATAAAAATAGAACAATTTATTTTGATTAAGATATAGTTCAATCGAACTACTAAGAAATTAAATGATACGGGGATTTTGCTGATGTGGCACCTTATTATACGTCCGTTTAATTGATGTTGTTGTATAATACCTCCTTTTAAAGTGTATTATACGTATGTCATATAATACACTTATTATACGTCCGTTTAATTGATGTTGTTGTATAATATGTCCGTTTAAAGTGTATTATATGTATATCTTATAATACGTTCATTTAAAGTGTACTATACGTATGTCGTATAACATACAATGCAGCTTAGTTGTGGAGTGATTAAGATTATGTTGTAATAAACATAAATGTTGATACATTTTGCCAAAAAGTGTTGTTTAATTGACATGCTCCAAGTTGGTGATTCAACCTTAAAAGAGAATGACATAGAGTTGACAGAGAAGGATTGGATCCACTAGATTTTCTACCACATGTATTGGTGGAAACTAGAAAGGAGGGAGTAGTGATTATTTTTTGTTAATTAGATTGTGAGTAGTCTTAGGAATGCGTTTTTTTTTTTGTGCAGATTAGTGCTTGAGATGGTAGAGAAGATGGAGGCCAAAAACATGTTTTTGACCTACACTTAAAGACTGAAGAAAGGCATGGTTGCACACTTGCACATACATAGAAGACTTACCAAAGCAAACACTTTGACATAGCCTTCAGGAAGTGGAATGCACAGATCAAGTCCACTCACGAGCCCAAAGAGCAGTCCCACTTTGCTTGCACGGCACGCTGCGTGTTTCATAGGTTGGACTTCAGTGCTAATCACTTTACGCATGTTTTATAGGCTTCACTTTTATGCCCTGCATCATTTTTCTCATAGGTGAATTAGAATCTCACATTGTTTACAGTCTTGCAGATGGTGGAGAGACGTTCTAGTCTACCCCACTCTCGAGCACCCTAGTGATGCATGGTGCATGTCCAAGAGAGAGGAGATAGGCTTATATCCAGATGTGTGGACATATGATCTGCAACCAGTAGCAACTTGGGGGTAGTGTCCCTGGTGGCATGATTACCCCAACAACGAGTACCCACCAAGGAGGAAGAGATTTACACAGGTAGAGTACTTTATATTTTTGGGGTTTGTCACGCAATGGATAATGGATATGCTAAATCTATTTTCTTTTTCAATAGTAGAGCATAGAGGTTCACAGAAGAAGTCCACTGAGCCAAAGGATGTGCTCTCTCCCAACACAAGCAAGTGAGCAGCTTCAAACAAAGACGCAAAGAAACACTCCACAACAGGCAAGCAAGCATCCTTGATAGATGGATGCAGGAAGAGAGCTATGATTGAGGTGGATGAGGAGAGCAATCATGGAGACAAGGATAATTTTGCAAAGTTTAGTCCTAGTTCTTGAAGTGAATGGAGGTCATTATCCCTCTCCTTCTCCCTTCGACCATGAGAGACCACCCCTCAGACACCTCCATCTTCACCATCATAGGATAGATCCCGTAGGATCTCTTGGATATGACCAGAGTGGTTGTGAAAAATACTCTAGGTGTGCTAAAATGGTTGTTGTCATGGTCTTCTATTTATCGTTTCATGCAAAATGAAATTGATCTTATGTTGACTATACACATATGCATGTAGATCCGTGCCACCTTCTAGCGCATGCCAGTCTGATAAGGTTGGAAAAATCTATTCCTGATGTGTTATGCAATCATAGGTAAGTCATGTGATTTTGCATATTAAATCATGTTCATAGCACTAGTGCTAAGAAAGAGTGTGTGTAGGCTCCTCCGTTCAATACGCAAATTCTTGGGCTCTCTATCAAAGATAGGATGGATGGACCCAGAGAGTAGGTTGGGTGGTGTACTTTGGTGTATATGGCCTTTCCCATACACACTAGGCCACATATGGCTAGGATAGGTGGAGTTCGTTTATGGAACCAGTGGGATAGCAAGCTTGTGGAAGTAGCACTTTATATTGCGATCGAGTTCCTTTTGATCGATGGCACGATTGCGTGCGGAGCATCTTTTCATTTTGATGACAGACGGATGTGGTTTTTTCTTGCTTAGAATATTACACATATGGATCCCACAGTCTAGCTTCACAATTGTTGAGGACTAATGTTCGCCTATATAATTTTGTTGAGGCCCATCAGTAGGTTCTACACTACAAAATGTTTAGCTGCTAATGTTCTTTGCAAGTTGGTACTTTGTTGCTGGTTGTTTTTGCTCCCCCCAGAGGTGTTGGGAGTCGGCTTTCTAAATATGATCAGGCATATGGAGAGATTGTAGCAAATGTATGTGGCTTCTCTGCAGATGATGACATATTGTGGGACAAGATACCATGGAGAGATCCACATCGTGGATGCTTGATTGTAGTGGTAGGCCATTTTGTAGAGGCGTTGAGAGGAGTCAATCATAATTTTCCAGGTACTTAAAACCTATTCCAGGTACTTAAAACCTATTCTTGGTTTTGACTTCATTATACTACACCAAAATGCTTAAGATTTGTGTGGGCTTGGAGGTGGCTACTAGGTACCTTTACCAACATGGGAGATGATGTGCTGGATTGTTTTGGAGGAGTGAGGACATTGGCTTCACTACCACTGTATAGACATTGCGTCAGCTGTGAGATGGACTCGATAATTTTAAGTGCATGTCTTGGTCCAGTTTAGTGCCTCCCTACATACTTATACATGACATTAATGTTTGCAAGGGTGTCTAGAACACATGTGTCACAACAGCCACAATGTGAGAGAGAGAGAGAGAGAAGATTTGTCGATTGGATTCACCTTTGTGTACATCACATAGTAGTCAGGGTGGTGCACCATCAGCACCACCTAGTTCTTTCTTAGGCCCGATCCTAGCATGGACCGCATATAAAGCAGTCCCCCCCCCCCCCCCCAACATATTCGTTGCAAACCCTGAGTGTCCCCTTGGATTTGATGCGAGTGTCACCACATTTGCTACAACGAAAAGTGCCCCTCCAAATTTTACACCGCCCCCTTACAGCCCCTCTACATTTGGTGCAGCCCCTAAGGGCCCCCTAGACTTGATGCGATTCCCCCCACATTCCCTGCAGGTCTCCCCACATTTGGTTCATATCCTCTCCCATGTAGAGCAATTCCCCTACATTCAAATTATGCACCTCCTATTGCTTTTGGGGCTACCCTTGTCCCATTTGTTGGAGCTTCCTCAGCCCTGTTGATGTAGTTTTTGGACGGCCACCATTTGGCACGACCCTTGTTTCCGTTGGGAGCATATCAAACTCCATCATTGTCCTATCGGCCACCTCACCTATGATGTATTATTTCATATGTACTGATTTTCAAATCTTTTAGTATTAGTTTATATGGGTTTGTTTGGGTAGTCTTTCAATGTTGTTCATCCATTCATTTGATAGGAAAAAGTTAAGCTAGATTATTTTGGATGGTAAACCCTTTGAGATGTAGCATTGTCCGGTTGGTGGTTAAACTTGTTGCTCGACGTAGATCATGATTTTTGAAAAGAGTGTGTGCGCAATGATTTGGGTGTGTTTTTGTGCTTATATATAAGTGTGCATGTGTACGAGTGTACATGAGTGAGACGAAAAAGAGAGAGATTTGTAAGTAATGGATGTTTGATTGAGGTTTGTTCGCCAAGGGAAATTTTCAGAGAGAGAGAGAGAGAGAGAGAGAGAGGATGAGGATGAGGAGAGAGAAAAAAATGTAAATCTTCAACTATCAAGGGTTGAGAGAGAAAAAGAATGTTCTTGGAATCTACTTGTCAAATTCCAAAAAAACATTCACAGAAAAGTGCTCGCCCAAAAATTGTGTCCAATAAGAACATGTTAGATCATGTATACCCAAAGTAGATAGTTGTCCCCGTCGAGTAGACACCATGCAAGAAAACATCATTGTTGTCAACTACAACCGATGGTTGCACTTGGATGCAAGAATTTCCTATCAAAAAAATTTGCACAAACCAAGCAGTGGTATGACTACAAAGTCCCTGTTTTACAAAAATCTGCACTATTGAAAAATCTGCATAAAAGAACAAAATTTCATGTGTAGTACTGCCAGAAGTGAAAATGGATATCAAAATGAACCCAAATCAAAATCATGACATTTCCAAAATCAAAGATCTTGCCCAAAGATTATATTGCCTTGTAAAGGCTCACAAAAAAATTACCTCAAATAGAGAACATGATCCGGAGGGTTGCTAGCGATGCTACTCTGGATGGCAAAGCCTACTCTGATACCAATTGTTAAAAATAGGACTTCAAGAAGGCACGTATAAATGTAGAAGATGGAAGAGAAGCCCAAAAACACACAACACATGAAGTAGCATTATTGAGTGTGCCAATACAAATACAAGGCTTGCCCTAGAGTGATGGACGTAAATACAAGTCACTGGAAAAAAAAACACCTAAAGAAGAGGAAAAAAGGCACTCCTACAATATTCACACACATCACTACCATAATATGATAACATACAAGACCTACAAATCAAAAAATTCCTTAGCATTCTTTGGTAAGTACTTGCTGGTCATGTTCCGGTCACAAAAAGTTTAGTTGAACTCAATTTATACAGATTTTGTAGCTACATCTCTCGTTAACCAAAAATCATGAAACTTAAAAATGTTTGGAAGTGTGATTCAAATAATACTTTGCCAACAAACACTTGTACTAGACTTGGGGAGTGTGAGGTATCCGTGTCTTGTCATTTGTTGAAAGATGATGTTATGCAATCCGTGCACAACCACCAAATTCCAATATGATCACACTTGCCTCTTGCCCCCTCTTGCAAGGAATTCCCCTCTCAAGACCAAGTTTCCAAGTGTGTATTTTCTACATTCTTTGGGTTAAATTTTGAATTCAAAGTTGTCCAAATTCAATGCGCTTTAAGGGGTGATTTTCAGAGGCCATGGGGAAGATGTGGTTCAAAGGGCTCTAATAAATGTTCATGTACATTGTCGTGCAGCTCCGCTGTCATGATGAGAAAAAGAGCAGAGAAATGTAAGCTAAGCTTCTTTGAAGCCTACTTGATTAATGGTCAGTGATGAGGGCTTGTTAACAGGCCAAGTCTAATGATTAATGTATGCCAGATGCAGCTTTAAAGAGCCAATTAATGCCTGAATGATGCCAAAAATGAGTATGCTTGAAGTGACCACAGATGAGAGATTATGATCTACAACTGCAGTGCTTGAAGTGCTCTACCGACCTGTCTTTACGGCTCGTCGATAGGAGCTACGGTGAAGAAGTTATGGCAGTTTAAAGTTCAAGTCGATTGGAGATCCGTACCGTATTGGGCAACTGCAGCTGAGGTGACATAAATGAAATGAATGCATGGGCCTGAAGTGCACACTTTGTGGAGTGCGTCGGTCTTTTCAGATCATTGATCGGAGTTACGGTTGCCAAGTTATTGGCCGTTAAATATTCACCGGGGGTCGGTTCCGTACTAGTCTGGACCGCTCAGCCGGTGTGCCATCTGGGAAGTTTTGAGCTGCAGCCAGGGTTTTCAATGCATTAGAATAAACGCTTGAGGAGTATCATGTCTAGTATGTCATCTCTTGTAGTACATTGATGACGGGAAAGCTATGGATGGCTTGGCACTGGATCCGGGCCAAATGCGGTACTTTAATGAATATTTGGCCAATAAGTATGCCTAATACGATGCTTAGCAATGCCTTGGCCGACATGTATGCCAAAGGTGGTGCCCTTACAATGGATATGGCCGCCCAGAGGAGAAAATGATGTTCTTGGCATTGCCGTGACCGGGGCTCGAGGCCGTGGCCGGGGCTCGAGAGGTAAACTAAATCTGATGCTCAAAGCAAGGGAATGAAGCCTCCTGGAGTTGTGCTTGGCAATGCTTTGGTCGATTTGTATGCCAAATGTGATGCCCTTCACATAGCACGGCCGCCCAATGCTTGGCATTACCTAGGTCGGCATGTATGCAAAATGTGGTGCCCTTACAAGGTTGAATGCCCGCCCAAGCATAACATAAGGCCGTCCACTAAGACTGGCCTTCCACTATTAATGGCCACCCGCTCGGTCACCCTATTTTGAAAGGGATGTGAACCAAAGAAAAAAGGAAGATGGCGGGCAGGCAGAGAACGAGTGACGTAGGAAAAAGAGGGGGACTCACGCTGGCCAGGAGACAACTCGGTTGCTAGCGAGCATGAAGGAGAAAACTCTCAGCATGGCAGCGCAACGCCATTCGGCACTACTATCGGCGATTTTCGCGCTGGTCTGAGGTCGGCGTGCCATGTCACCAAGCCCAATTTCCCGCGCCACGTCAGTCACGGCGCCGTGACTGCGTGGTGGGGGCAATTTTTTTAAAGAGGGTTTTTTTTTAGGGGATCTTGGGCATGAGGAAGCGAAGAAAAGGAGGGCACGAAGCCAAGGGGGGATTGGAGGCAAGTTGAAGGAGGAGGACACTCCAAGGGAAGCCAACAAAAGGCATAGCAAAGAAGCAAAAACGTGAGGGGAGGGAAGGCTCTCTCTCTCCTGCTTGAACAAGAGCTAAGCAAGGAGGAGGGAATACCACGAAGCTAGAACGAAGGAAGGAAGGGTGAGCTTTCGCTCTCGATCTCTAGTCCGAACAAAAAGGCAAGCTTGGCAAAGGGACTCGAAAGCAAAGCTCTTTCTCTCTCCGTCTCGAGCTTGAATAAGATAGTATTCTCTCTTTCTCTCACATCCTTGGTAAGCAAGAAAGCAGCAGGAAGTGTTTCTCTCTCGACGAGCATAAATCAAGAGAAACTCTCTCACTTGAGAGGTAGGGCAGATCTTGGCAAGGGAAAAGATGCTTGGCAAGAGCAGATAAGCAGATCTCGGCAAGGGAAAGAATGAAGTTTGGCAAGAGCAGATAAGAAGATTTTGGCAAGGGAAAGATAAGGCGAGTGAAATTTACCGGATATGTACATCCTAATCAGCTTCAAATGGCTCTAATGGCAGGCATAAGTGAGAAAGTTACAGTTGTAATCTAATTTGAGAGAATTAAACTCTCCTAACACCATCAGTGCCGTTAACGGCAAACATTTATAATCAACTTTCACTTCGGCTAATCATTAGCAGCATAAAACATTCCGGTTGTCAAATTTTTAGCATTTAAGGTGTTTTTTGAGTCTTCTGCTTTGTGTTTGGCATCTACTCTCCCGCACCTCCCACAGCCAGAGGCCCGGCGCCTGCCCAGCTCACGTAGCGAACACATATCCCCCGACATCTCTGGTGAACCCGACGCGAAACAAGCCGGGGTGGGAGGTAAAGATGGAGATGCCAAAACAGTTAAAGCAGTTTATTGAAGATTTCAGTGCCAATGGATTTGATACAAATCTGGTAGTTACAGATTTTCCAAAAATGATGGAATTAGTTCAGGGATGTCTGCAGGAAGCAAAAGCCATGCAAATAAAAAAGCAGATTGAAGATGCTGTAGAGCTAGCACTTGATGCTGTTTGGGAGCAGTATTATAATTTTTAGGGATATGATCCAGAAGGTTTTATTTCATGTTACGAAGCTGAGATGAAGAGCCGAAATGTACCAGAAGATCGGATGATTGCAGCTTTTGAGGAGGTTGTAAACTCGGATTTTAAGAATTAGGTTCAAGAACTGGCAGAAGAATATTCCACATGATGGGAGTATTTTGCAGAGGAATTTATTTACGAAAGCTCAAGGATTCTAGATCAGGAAATAAAGGAGATGACTGAACGAAATAAGGTTGTCTTCAGTAAAGGTGAAGGGGATCAGATGCAGATCCTCAACTATGATGAATTCTGGGAGCATATTTCTGCAAGAAGTAAAGCCAAAGAGAATGTTGAGCCGGAAGTAGCAGATTCAGTTTCAGAGGAGCATATTTTGAGCAAAGAAGAAAAGGTAAACAATGAATTTAAAGTTGGAACAGGCTTATATGATTTTTTTTCAAAGATTGCGTGCACGGACGCTACCTCTAATAATGGTTCAAGCGAAGACATAGACTGTACAGCAAGTGGTTCACAAGCTGCTGACCTTGACATGGGTTATTCTGAAAGAGTTTATCAAGCACATGAGCCTCTACAGGATGTTACTGAAGCTATTTGCACTATAGCTGGTGAGCAGGATAACATGTCTACTGCAGATGATTGCATAAACAAAGCTATTATATACACAGTAGCTGATGAAGTGACTAAGATTGTGGACCCAGCACAAGATGAGCCTGAGGATGTCAATGAACCTATGATTGCTACTAACAATATGCTTGCAGATGATGCTATCACAGAAGAGGATTCTATAATCGATCAATTTCTATCTAGATTTGAAGGAGATGTTTATGACAGTATTGAAGAGCTTTTTGATGCATATACCTCTTCAGAGGGGGTGCCTGATGAGCCTTTACAGCTCTATAATGTATTGCTAAGTAACATAGATGCATATGAGGAATCAGAGGATGATATGGATGAGTATGAAGATTGCTTGGATCATATTTATTGTAAACAGGTTATCGACAGGGACTTTACATCTATGCTTGTAGATGGACTGCATGAGGGATAACTCCTACAATTTTGATGAACGTTGAGACTTCCAAGGGTGATTTTCCCGAGGATGTTATGGATGAAGATCTACAGGATGAAGCTGATTTTCATGATCAAGTTGAAATCCCAACAGGTGAAAACTCGTCTGATGATACACGTCAAGAAACTCCCACGGTTTTTCGTGATGGCTATGAAGCTAGAGGGGGTGATGATGCTAAATCATCCTTGATACTGCATAAGCTGCACAAGGTTTTTCATTTGCTTGGACAATGTGCTAGATGTAGCTGGATTTGGATGCTATGCCTATTGATGCTTATGTCAGTGATGTCTTGGCTGCCAGTAAAAGGGAGTTAGACTTCTTTAATGCTTTTTGGTAACGAGCTTAAGTTGCCAACAGTTTACGGGATGTGGGTGTTGCACTATGCTTCAGGTGAAGCTCTAGTATACTGCGGAGCCCATCAATGCTATGTGATCTCAATGGTGTTTGATCCAGGAGATTCTAAGGATATTCATAAGCAATTTCAATATGGATGGATAATGATCAGTATGCATAGTAATTGCGTGCTATTTGAAGCAAGGATAGCATATTTGAACCAGAAATGCTTGATGATGAATGATACAGGAAATGTATGCTTATGTGGATGGTATGATGCTCCAATGCGTGGACAATTCCTTATTGTCCCATTTGATCGTGGGGGCTACTAAAGTGCAAGTTGCAGATGTAGAGGATACCATATGCCTGATGTAGCAGGCTGCATGATGCAAGATTTTGTTTTCTAGATTATGCCAAGTTAGAAGAGTATTTTGTTATGCATTCAATAAGATAACATGGCTGGCTTCCAGCTAACTTCTTTGCACAATTAATGAAGCATCTTCACATCTTTTGAGTTGATTCTGCTAACAGAACTTGAAGTAAAGGACTTGACGGCCATTACGTGTGCAGACAGAGTAAGGCATACTTGAGCTTGACAGGGTTCCTTAAGAGAGAACTTAATGGTCAAGCCATGTGCATCATTAACTAGAGCACTTGAGTCTGGCGGGGTTCACTAAGCAAGTTATCCATGATTGAATGCTTTGAAGATATGGCAGATACAGTTTAGATATTTTTGATGGACAGCTACTTAATGCTTAAGCTAGAACATTGATGATAGGGTATAAGCCTTATTTCATTTTTCATACGTTTACCAGTAATGTGAGTCTGATGATGGCAAAGAGCTTAAGGTACCTAAAGCAGATGCAGATTGAAGTGCTATTGGCACAGACCGGAGGCTGTGCAGGTTCAGAGGGGGTGAATGTCATGTAGCTCCGCTATCATGATGAGAAAAAGAGCAGAGAAATGTAAGTTAATCTTCTTTGAAGCCTACTTGATTAATGGTCAATGATGAGGGCTTGTTAATGGGCCAAGTCTAATGATTAATGTATGCCAGATGCAACTTTAAAGAGCCAATTGATGCCTGAATGATGCCAAAAATGAGTATGCTTGAAGTGACCACAGTTGAGAGATTATGATCTAGAACTGCAATGCTTGAAGTGCTCTACCGGCCTGTCTTTACGGCTCGTCGATAGGAGCTACGGTGAAGAAGTTATGGCAGTTTAAAGTTCAAGTCGATTGCAGATCCGTACCGTATTGGGCAACTGCAGCTGAGGTGATAGAAATGAAATGAATGCATGGGCCTGAAGTGCACACTTTGTGGAGTGCGTCGGTCGTTTCAGATCAGTGATCGGAGTTACGGTTGCCAAGTTATTGGCCGTTAAATATTCACCGGGGGCCGATTCCATACTAGTCTGGACCGCTCAGTCGGTGTGCCATATGGGAAGTTTTGAGCTGCAACCAGGGTTTTCAATGCATTAGAATAAACGCTTGAGGAGTATCATGTCTAGTATGCCATCTCTTGTAGTACATTGATGACGGGAAAGCTATGGATGGCTTGGCACTGGATCCGGGCCAAATGCGGTACTTTAATGAATATTTGGCCAATAAGTATGCCTAATATGATGCTTAGCAATGCCTTGGCCGACATGTATGCCAAAGGTGGTGCCCTTACAATGGATATGGCTGCCCAGAGGAGAAAATGATGTTCTTGGCATTGCCGTGACCGAGGCTCGAGGCCGTGGCCGGGGCTCGAGAGGTAAACTAAATCTGATGCTCAAAGCAAGGGAATGAAGCCTCCTTGAGTTGTTGTGCTTGGCAATGATTTGGTGGATTAGTATGCCAAATGTAGGTACAGGTCCAATTGTCGATGAGTTTGCAGAGGCATTTGCAGGGAGGGCAATCTACTCAATGGGGGATCTCTACTCAGGGTATGATCAATTTTAGCTTGCAATCGAAAGCAGAGACTTGACAACCATGAGGACACCTTTGGTTTTGGTAAGTATGTGTACCTTGCCACAGGGAGCAACCAACTCGGTTGCACATATGATGAATGGGATGAATAAGGTCTTACGTGACTTTATTCCTCAAATCACAATGCCTTTCATTGATGATTTGCCTATCAAAGGATGTGAAGAAAGTGACAAAGATAAAGCTTTGGATCTCAAGGGATGTCACAAGTTTGTGGTAAATCACATAAATGATTGTGATAAAATTTTGTCTAGGTTGGAAGAAGTGAATCTTACATTGTCAGGGAAAAAGTCTATGTTTGGTGTCAATGAAGTGCTTATTGTGGGGCACATGTGCGGGCCATATGGTAGGAAACCTTGTCGAACAAAGGTAGATGCCATCCAAAGAATGAAAGAAACGTGCACTAGCATCACTGAGGTTAGAAGGTTTCTGGGAGCATGTGTCTTCTATGTTATTTGGATTCAACATTATGCACATGTAGTTGATCCTCTTTATCAGCTGCTTAGAAAGAATCAAAAGTTTAAATGGACAGAAGCACATGTAAAATCCATGAAAAAGTTAAAGGATTTGCTCCAGTCAGCAACAACTTTGAGAAAGGTAGACTATGAGTGTCAAAGGCCGGTAATTGTGACAGTAGACACCAGTTCTACAGGGATTGGATGGGCAATAGGGCAAGATGACAAAGAAGGACACAGGTATGTGGTAAGATTTGGAGCAAAGGTGCTAAGTGCTCGCCAAAGAAACTATCCACAGATAAAGAGAGAGTTATGGGGTATGGAAAAGTGGGAAAGAGTACCTAATTGGTGCATGTGTGGTTGTAGAAACAGATTGTCTACCACTTCTTGGGATGATTACAAGCTGCTCAACTCCAGACATTGCTATGTTGCGGTGGATTGCCTACATTAAGTCCTTAAATCCTGAGTTTGAGCACATTGCAGGTAAAGACAATACAGTGGCAGATATGCTATCAAGGGCAAGGTATGAAGATGAGTCACAAATGATTGACGAGGAAGATGATGTAGGCACAAAGTTCTATTCTATCTCTCATGTCAAAGGTAACAATGTCTGCATGACTAATCTACTTGAATCATTCTTGAAAGAGCTTTATTAAGGTGATTGGCTTCTTATTGGAAGCTACCTTAGTACTCTAACAAAACAGGATGATTGGTCTGAACAAGAATTCAAGAGGATACGCAGGAAAGCATATGGGTACTTTTTGAGGGATGGTTACTTGTGGAAGCATCCTAAACAAAAGGGTGCTACACCACAAAGGGTTATATGTAAAAAAGAGACTGAAGTAAAGCTCATGCAAGAGTTTCATGAGAGTCTATGGGCTGGACACAGGGGTGTATGGGCAACCTTCTCCAAGTTAAGAGAAAAATGCTGGTGGAAGGGTATGTATAAAGATGTATCTCAGTTTGTAGAGACATGTGTAACTTGTCAAGTGTATTCAAATGTTCGACATCATGATGGATTGCACCCTACATATCCACTAGCCATGCACTATAAATGGGTTGTGGATCTAGTCACAATGCCTCTAGGACTCTGGCAGATGAGATACTTGGTTCTTGCACGAGAGGACCTAACTAACCAGGTTGAAGGAAGAGCATTAAGAGCTAAAACCACAGAAGCTGTGTGCAAATTCCTTCTTGATGAGGTGATTTGCCGTTATGGTTGTGTGGGAAAAATCACTGCAGATAGAGGTGAACTGGATGCCAAAGAAGCAAGTGAGTTCTTTTCTAGATTAGGAATCAAGCTTTCTCTTACTACAGCTTACAACCCTGAAGGCAATGGAAAGAGTGAAAGAGGGCATCCTCCTATCATCAAAGCTTTGGCCAAGGCTTGCGAAGGAAGAGTTGGTGAGTGGCCAAAACTGTTACCATATGCTTTATGGGCTAATCGTACAACACATAGCTCAGTAACTCGCTACATGCCTGCGGAGCTAATGTATGGTCAAAAGCCAGTGATGCCGATTGAAGATACAATTCCCACATGGAATGTACTACCTTGGCAAGAGGGGCTTAGCAGGGAAGATCTCCTTGCACTGCGTATAAGACAGCTAGAGAGAAGACCTGGAGACATTGAAGCTGCAAAAGAACGACTCAAAAATGCAAGGTTGAAAAACAAGAAATACTTTGATAAGCGACATCGACTCAGGAGCAAAGCAATTGACAAAGGTGATTGGGTTTTGGTGTATGATAGTAGCCTTGATAACCAGCACACAGTCATGCGTAAGTTTTCAAAAAGATGGTTTGGACCGTATGTTGTAGAGCATGTGCATGAAAATGCTACTTACAGCTTGTGTGAACTAGATGGTACAAAAGTAAATATTCCCATTGCAGGAAAAAGGATCAAAATGTTTAAGAGAAGAGGAGACAATGATCCAGAAGATGTTGATGAGGAAGAAGAGCAAACCACAGGTAAAGATCAAAGTGAAGATGAAGATTTGGAATCATCCAGTGAAGAAGAAAGCAAGGAAGATGTACAATAGGGCTGATCTTACAAAGAAATAATGTGGCACATACCGGAGGATGTGCAGGTTTAGAGGGGGTGGATGTCGTGCTGTGACACGTACATAGTGGGAACGCATGCTACAAGATCTATCTTGTAACTTTTTAGATACATAATTATCTTTCCTACAATGTACATATGCATATTTAAGTATAATAATAAGCCTTCTATCTCATCCTATTATTTTTCTCAAGGGTAACCCATCCTTACTTTACCATCAGAAAATACTATGGGAAAAGCTCAATAGCTCCGCCTCTTTAACTTGGGGCAAAAAGCATTGATTCTTTATTTCTACTATCTCATTATCATCTCACACCCTAGATAGATCCTATATCTAGGGTAAACTCCAATATATATATATTCTATGTATTTTTTATACTTTTCTTATATTTCTTTTTAAATAGCTACTAGGAGGGAATCAAATCCTAGTGGGACACTAGGTGGCATGATTTCAAAGATACACTTATTTTAATGCATTATTGCAAGCATGATTACAAAACTTTGTCAAGGAGCAATGTCATGCTTTCATATGGTATGAGGTGTCCTTTGGAATTAAATGAAAGTCTAAGCTAAGGGGACCACGGGAAGACTTTTGTTGCCAGAAATGGACCCTATTTTGATGAATTTTTTACACAAGGTTCCAATCCGAATTGAAAACCGATTTTAAAATAAAAATCGTAGCTAATGAGCTGAAGTTTCTGCCCATATTTTTACTTTTTTATTTGGAGCCACGGTTGAGGAGATATGATCAAAATACTGGACCCCAATCTGCCCACATCATGCAGGGATAGCTCATTTCCAACTTTTCCAATTCCTATTCACACTGGCTCCTCTCTTCTTGTGTAAACCCTTGGGGGTTCCCTTCACCTATAAAAGGGGACCTCTTCTTCCTTGAAAAGGAACTGAAGCAATCAAGCCATTGATGAGAGGAATTCTTGAGGGAGTGAGTAGTAATGCCTAATTGTACTTAGCCCCATTAACATAAGCCCAAGCCTACACTTTCTCCTAGAGGAAGACTAGCCATTCTTTTACGCTATCCTTGGAAGATCAACTCTAATCAAAGAAGGTGTTGTACTTGGCGTATCAATCAACGTTGAATTCTCCCCTCTTCTTCTCTCTCCCATCAATAATGGTGCCGAAGGGTTTCAAGTAAGATGTGTTCTACATTGATGTTTTATTGATTTCTTGTTGTTTTCATTTTCATCTCTAATCCAACATATATATATGTATCTAATCTCATCTCCTTAACCAAACCTATCTCTCTCATTCTTAGTAATTCATCCTCTCTAGGTTCTCTTTGCTACAGGTACATCTCTCCCCGCAGTATCCTTATTGCCTACGGGCAAGAATAGGGCTTGGGAGGGAAACTTCTCATCTCTTCACTTCTCTCATATCTACATTTCTCACATACTATCCTAGATGAATAACCCACATGATGATCATTTCTATCGCTTTCACTCTGTACGATCCATTAGAATTAACGTATGGATTAGCCGAAAAATACACTTTCAACAACGTATAGTGTTTCTCTTTGGCCCAGAAAGGCTTAATGAAATACTTCTATCACCGGATCCCATCATACTACCTCTCATAGACTATAACTTTTCTTTTGATGTAAGCGTAGTTATCTTGCTATGAACCAAGAGGATTTGTACACAGAATTAATCCCAATCACTAGACAAAATATATATATTATGGTAAGCACAAAACTACAATTCCAAAGAACAATTCATAGCCTATTTGGTCAGCCAAGATTGAATGCCATTAACTCATCTATTAACCCTTTCATATTACCCATGATACGATATGACCATAGCCTTGATGTTTTCATTTTTGTATTGTTTTGACATTCTCTTTTGTGTTCTTTCTTTGTGTGTGTAAGTGCAAGAGAGAAAGAGTGAGTCTTCTTTGATTGCACTTCTTTCCAAACCCTAGTCTTCATGGCATATATGGTTTAACTCCTTCATATAGTTTTTGTTGAGTTCTCTCACAAACTCTATAGCCATAAGCCCGGTGCTTTCCTGGCAAGACAGCAAATTTCTCGACAATGTCACCAAGCTAATCATTAGCAGCTTAAAACATTTCGGTTGTCAAATTTTTAGCATTTAAGGTGTTTTTCGAGTCTTCTGCTTTGTGTTTGGCATCTACTCTCCCGCACTTCCCACAGCCAGAGGCCCGGTGCCTGCTCGGCTCACGTAGCGAACACATATCCCAGGACAACATGGATTGCAATGTGCACATTTCAAAATTGGATGAAATTCTATCTCTACAATTTGAAGTCCCACTACACCATTGTATCTAAGTTTTCTATGTTTTGCCCATTTGCTTTTGGTTTTTGGCTTTACGTGCAAAGTTGGATTCGTGAAAATCAAAGTAATGCCAAATTGAAAGTGACAACCCCAAATTTTATCACATTTCAATGTTTGATAAGTTTTTTGGTTTTTGGGATGATTCTAGTCTTTAAGCCACTACAAAGATATCCAAATTGTTTGATACACTAGTAGGAGGTCATATAGGGTGTATGCAAGGTGTGATATATAGATCCAATCAAATGGTGTCTACTCATGGATCATGATCCACGTGTCACATCAGATTGACTTATTAGACTAGCTCCATATAGTCTCAAACTACCATTTTCATGAGTTTTCAGATATTTAAACTCCCAAAATCACCATGTCTGTTGACCGTTGGGTCAATAGCACGACAATAACTCAATTCCTATACCAAATTCTTATTTCTTGAGAGTTATGAAATGCTGCAGATTATGGTTAGAAACGTTTAGTTTAGTTGCAGAAGCCGGGGTGCAATGACACTTCCATATTGTAAATACAAAGCCATTTTACACCTTGAACTCTATTTTCGGTTTAACCTATGGTAGCCTTAGTATATAAGGTACCTAGGTCATTTTGTAAAAAGAACTTTTATCATAATCAAGATTTAAGTTGTCGTCGGCTTTGTGAGAGAGAGGAGAGAGAGTGTGAGCTTCATCCTATCGCTACTTCCTGCTCGCTCATTACATTGGAGAACCTACAACACCATCGTGTTAGGCTCAGTGAGAGCTACGTGACAATGCCAAGCATTCCACGCAAAACGGAGCACGCGTACTGACGCATCTACGAGCTATTTGCAGCTGTAAATATATCAAACAATGTCTCTTTTCTGCTTGCAAGTAGTCGTTAGAATCGTAGCAGCATAAGCTACGCATAGGTACTCATATATTTCGGTTTCGGGCACTTTCAAAATTTGTGTTTTCATATGCGTTTTCCGTATATAGGTTTAGAGCTATGATTTTGGGTGTAGAGGCTTTGGGATAGGTGTATCCTGGTGAGGGGATGGTGTTCCTTAAGTTTCATACGATTCTCGTATGGTTTAGTGAGTTTTTTTCCGTTTGTGTGTATGTGGGTTGAGTGGTGTAGTTGAGAGAAGTGAGATTCTAGATTGTGATATAGTTAGCCTTCCCGAGTGTTGTATGTGTGGGATGGTCTCAGCCTAACAAGCTAAAGAGATTGCCTTTGTGTGCCTATCGTGTCATTTGTGTCCTTGATTGACATTATGTTGATCTAGGTTATGTTGCATGCACTTTATGGGTGGTGTGATTTACTATCGCAACATTGGCACCGTTGCCGCGGATACAAGGACTTAAGTAGGTATTCCTACTAACACTTGTGTGATGGTTTCTTGCTTTAGTTTTGGCTAAAGAAAGCATTTTTCTTAAGTGGATCCGAAAGAAGTTATTCAGAAATCATGGATAGCCAAGAAGCGTGTGTCTTGCCGAGGGTCTTTGACTAGGTAGATTTAGTTAGGATTCCTAGATTAGAGTAGTTGTTGGTGGTTAAGTGCTTTGTGAGGTGATAAAAGCGTTTGCTAGTTCGTGTGTGGCATTGAAGCATTTTTCTACTCATAAATGTAAAACCCCATAGGATTTGTAGGATTAGCTTTATGTAGGACATGCTGATTTTGATCTAGAGCTATTCACCCCATTGATTTATTTGCTAAAGTGCTTGTTTGCATTTAGAATCTCTAAAAAGTTTTCTTTTGAGAATAAAAAAGCAATAAATAGCTTTTTGTTAATATTTTTGCATGATTGATTGATGATCAACATATAAGAGAGCATGTGCAAGGGTTTTGTGAAGAAAAATTGAAATTCTTAAAACTTGGGCATCATACGTGTGTGATTTCTCAAGGGCATCTAGAGACCAAATTCAAAAAATGACTATACCGAAGTGTTGAGAAGGAGGTTTTACAATACACATTGAGACTAGAGTTTTGACCAACTGTTGACACTCAAAAGAAAAAAGACGAAGTGTCAAAAACGAAAAAAAGAGAAACTTGTAATTTTGAGCACATTTTTGCATGAAAATTGGTAGGAGTACTTGAAAGCTAGTGCCAGAGACTTGGGGATAATTGTGAATGAATTTTGTCCAAAAATTCATTAGCAGGCATCATACGCGTATGATGTCTAAGGGATGATTTTGGCAGCAAGTTTGAACTTTTGACATTATATTCATCTTCTGCATGTTGTGTTGAACACATACACCAAGTTTCATTTCATTTGGGCTTATAGCCCAGCTTATAGAAAACTGGGGAGATATTACTCTTTCAAGGGATTTCCTTGTCAAAAGTGATGATTTTGTGCAATTTTGACATCCAAAATTTTCATAGAGCACATATTCTTGTTGTACACACCAAGGGGCGTCATATTCTTGTTGTACTTGGACATCATACGCATATGATGTCTTAGAGGTCAGATCTGAGGTCAAAAGTTACAACTAAGTGCAGTCTTGTGATCTACATCATTTAGGAAGCATATGGGCCAAATTTCATCAAATTTGAAGCATTTTTGGGCTTGCAAAACCCACAAGATGCATCTAGGCAAAGTAAAGGCTTGAATTGACCATAACTAGCACAAAAAGTGTAGTGAGGAACCTCTGGAGTGAAATTCACTTCAAACTAAGTAGTTAGACGTCATACGCATATGATGTATAAAGGGTACTTTTAGGAACCAAAATTGACATTTGAGCATACCAGGGTGTTAAGCACAACAAAACAAGCTTACAAATCAAGTTTGGGCCAATTCTAAGCACATAGACATCGTACGCGTATGATGTCTCAAGGTCAGATTTGACAGTCCAATTGCACTTTTGACCGCACAGGGGGTTTGGAAATGATGTGTTCAGCTTTCTTGTAAAATTTCAACTCATTTGTACACATACTATTTGCATTTAAGGAGATTTTTGCAAATAAAAGAACATAAAGATAAAAAATAATTGGTGATTTTGAACAATTTTGGCATCCAAAATTTGTTGTTAGGTAAAGATTAAAAAAAAGTGGTGATTTTGAACAATTTTGGCTTCCAAAATTTGTTGTTATCACATATTCTTGCTGTATGCATCAAGAAGTACATTGGGTAGAAATTTAAGTAAACTCTGAGCGAAAAAACATTGTACACATGATGTCTAGGGGCCAAATTTGGGTCAAATCAGACATCTGAGTATACCCTAGTGTCCTAGAGCATAAAAGAAGTTCCTAGCCAAATCTCATTGAATTTGGAGCTCATTTGGGCTAAGAAGTGCCAAAAGATAGAAATTGGGGAAGGTTCTGCTTGTATTGAACATAACTTGCACAAAAAGTGCTCAAATTGAATTTTGGAAGTTGCGGAGAGTTGGTGAATGATAAGGAGCCACTGGAACAAAATTCACTTCATTCTGCCACAAAAGACATGATGCGTGAATGATGTCTCAAGTGCCAATTTAGAGGTCAAAACTTGCATTTGAGCTCACATAAGTGTTTTCCAGCATAAAATCAGTCTAGAGACCAAGTTTCAGCATAGAGACCAAGTTTCATTCAATTTGGATGGTTTTTTGCTCAGTAAACCTTTTCGAGAAGTTGCAGACAACCATACCAAAAAAAGGCTAATAGACCAGTCTAAAAGTGTTAGAATCACAAATTGAGACTTGGACTGGCTAGAGTACATCAAGGAGAGTCTACAGTTAAAGTTTGGAGCAATTCTAAGTCAAGAGACATCATACGCATATGAAGTCTCCAGGCACAAATTGACTATTTTTGCCTTAACTTGAGCTTTCGATATCGGATTCAAAAACTTTTTTTATCAACACGAAGCTCTAGAGTAGCTCTCCAAGTTTATCTGAAAGTTTGGCTTGTTTAAAATTGACAATTTGAGAAAATTGTGAGAAAACGGTCACAATTTTGGACATAGTTTCAACTTTTCCCTAACCAGAGCACTTGAACACATTGGTCCTATTCTGCCTGGGTCAAGCTAAAGCTGTTAAGACTAGAGATATACACGCTTCAAAATCTCATCGATAGAGGAGCATCCACCTACAATGGATCTTACAAACTTGCAGTTGATAAAGAACAAGCTTGTTGAGAGAGTTTGGATGAGAAATCATGAGAGTTAAGGAATGTAAAGATACGTTGGCAGCAAGTGAGGCCAACCTTTATAGGTGCACAGAGCCATAACCAGAAGAGCTAACATATTACAAACTCTTATATGTCTATACATACGGAGTTGACTATCAATGGAAGTCTATAGTTGCCGACAAGTATGGACAAGAATACAAAGCTGTAGAAAGCACAAATCTGTGGACTGCATTAGACATAGGTGGATATTTGGTCAAGGAAGGACCACACATACCTCCACCAAACACGAGAATTCCTATGTGAGCTCCAAAAAGGGAGCCACCTGGATTCCCTTCTAGAGCAATAACGAGAGATGAAGTGATCACAGAGATGATAGAGATGACAGACATGCCTTCTTCAAGAATAACCTAAGCATAGTAAAATACTTGAAGTGAGAGAAGGATTGGGAGAGTCTATGGTTAGACGTCTAGACAATCGTCAAGTTAGACCATCCCAGATCCAAAAATGGATAATAGGCGATACTCCAGAGATAAAGATCCGAGAGATCACGTAGTGACTTTCAAAAGAGTTATTGGAGCAGAGGAAGTTTGGATTTTGCAACACAGTTTGTAGGATTTGGACTGACTCTTGAAGATGACGCGGCTACATGGTTCGACTAAGTGGAAAGATGTGATTTTGAGACTCTAGACGATCTATTTGAGGAATTCATCAAAGAATTCTCACAGAAAGGCATAGCTTACAATACGGCTCGCAAATTCACAGATTCAAACAAAAAGAGAGTGAATTAGTGCGCAAAGCAGCATTACAACTCAAGAGATACGTGAAGTTCTATCCTAGAGTAGAACTATCTACACAAGAACAATTAATGTTGATCTTTATCCAAGGATTGATACATGCGGGTCTTCAAAAGGATCTGCATATGATAAGGAGCTTGATGCTAACCAAATTGATCAAAGAAGCTCTTTATCTAGTGAATAACTGTGAAAAATATAAAGAAAACGATTTTAAGAGTCAAGAGGACGACACATCCTCTCAGCACAGTGATTCATAGATGAGTGAGTCCATTGCAAAACCAATGGCACCTATCGATCAAGAAAAGTTTATCAACAAACTAGTCAAGAGGTTATCTCCTATAGTAAGTTTTGATCCGAGGGAGCTTAAGTGGTGTGAAATTGAGAGAAAATGGACAAACCATACGAGGGAAGAGTGCTACTATAGCATGGAATATGCTAGGGAGAGGTATGTACAACCTATTCCAGTAGCACCTTCTCCACCTAGAAACAATGTGGGGAATGCACAAAGTTCAGTGAGAGTTGCAAGACCACAACTTTTCTTAGAACAACAACCTCTGCTGTCAGGTGCTAGAATGCCTACAGATATGAGATACACACAAATGATGGAAGCATCCAATAAACAAGCACTAGTACCAAATACAATTATCCTAACAACCAAAGCAAGTACTACCCTTCAAAGCGACAGAAGATGAGAGAAACATATGGAGTGATAAGACCAATACAACATCCACCTCCTACGTTTTGACTTGAAGAAAGAAAAAACGAGATGGACAAAAGGACATTGTGATTCATTGTGAATAGAGGTTTAGCCAGGTCAGAGCCTATTTATAGCCAAGAGGAATTGCAAGAAGAAGCTCCTCAACCACAGACAGATTGTCACAAAAGCCATGACAACCACTTGGTCCAACAATGTCATCAGACGGAGATCACACAAGTAAATGTCTATTGTCTTGACTGTGGTGTCACTCAATTGATCCCCAACTATCCAAAAAACCCAAACCAAGTAAGAAAGATCACAACAAATATCTCAAGAATCGTTTAGCTACCCAGTAGCTCAGAAAACAAAAACAGTGTACCAGTTCAAGTAGTTACGAGAGTGCAAGCTTAAAAGGAAGCTAATGAGAACCTAGAGACAGAGAAAAACTGACGAGAACCAAAGACTGATGCACCTAGTCAAAAAACCAAGAGCAAACAAAATAGTTGGAAAGCTAGAAAGACTAGGATGAAAACTAGTAGGGAACGAGAGCAGAAATCCCTAGTTGATAAGCTTACCCAAGCTGAAGAGAAGATAAGACAACATGAGGAAATATGTTTGCCATTTCTCTTATGTAGATGTCTCGACCTCTAGAAGAACCATCCACATATGAGAAACCGAGAAGTACTAGTTCAGGAGGATCACTATTGTTAGAAAAGGTTAATGAGCCATTAGATTCCCTCCTAAAAGCCTGTGAAACACGACTCAAAAACAACCAAACCCAAGAACAGAGGTGCATGACATATCCATATGGGGAACTAGAAAAGGACAGGTTTGAAATGTGCAAGAAAATGATTCAAACAACCCAAGAGTTACTAGAACCACAAGCTGAAGAACCTGAGGGTGTGATCCTTGTCCCCTCTACACCAGTAATCCCACCAAACCAAGAACAAAAAGAGATAGATTCCAGTCACGAGCACGTACCAAAGCTCAAGGACCCCGCATTAGATCCAAGGATAGTGTTCAATACCACGGATAACTCTTCTGAGGAATTTCACAAAGCTATACCTGAGAGTTGTAAAGAAATAGATGGTCTTGACAAATTGTGGAAACAAGTCAGAGAGGCCAATGAAGAAAGTGAGAGAGGCCAATGAAGAAAGTGAGATAAGAAGACGAACAAACCAAATGGGTGATGGAAGAGGAGTGTATCTTCCACCAATAGAGGAATTTGAGGTTGGATCTCAAATGAATCTAGAAGTGAAATTGTATTGGAGAGACAAAGGATCTTTAGAGTCTATGGATAATCAACCCCATTCTTTAAGAACACTACCATCCTATACTGGAGAGTACGAGGCCAAGTCAGAGGTTATTGCAGTCCGATTACAGAGACTAACTTTCAACAAGGTCATCGATTCAAAGGACTGATAGACATTTTGTCAACATTGGTCAATTGTATGATAACGTTAGTCGAGTTGCTCAGAAAATGACCAAACATGTGGGCTACTGTGGAAAAATTCCTAGAGAGATTTTGTGTTAAAAAACCAATGACTCGAATTGAGGAAGGGATCAAAGAGCTGGTAATGCCTTAGCTAAACACTAGGCCAGTGCCATTAAACAAGGTTGGAGAGTATTATGAGGAAGAAGATGGGAACACCACTCTTCCTGTGGAATTCCAAAGTGTAAAAACTATGAAATCCTTGACAGTAAAGCTGGTGTTTCCATCACAACAAAAGAGGTCTGGAACAAATGGGAAAAACCAGCAGCGAGTGCTACAAGGATAAAATTGTAGCTTGTAGACGGACTCATGGAAAGGCCCATAGGACTTCTAGAAAAAATAGCTGTTACTTCTTGTGGCATTGAATATGAGAAAACTTTTGTTATTGTTGACTTCGGCAAGAAGAACAATTATGATATCATTCTAGAAATACCATTCATGCGACAATTGAAAATGGTCCAAGATTGGGGTTATGTCCATATCTACCTGATACGTATGGAAACCACGATGAGAATAAATCTTAAGGACCATATTTACAAGGATATGATAAGAACTCTAGTAGAAGAGTTTGATTCCACTACTGTAGGAGGATCAGAACTTCCAGCATGGTTCGGTAAGCCTAAATAATTGTGGATGTGTGGAGCTTCGCAATGTGAAATCTTAAAGCGAGAGGAAGGCATCCTAGAAAGGGAAATTGAAGGTAAGGATTATATCCCAGAACCCTTTCCTTAGGAAGCATTAGAGTCACTTGAATGGGAACACATCTTGGCTACTCTCAATGTATGTGTTATTCAAGACGATCCAACAACAAAGTTTTGTGATGCAAATGGTTATGGCATAGTTCCTTAATTTGCAGTGAGTGTGATCCAAGAAAACAAAGTCTAAGAGAAATACAAGTTCTATGACTCCGTCGAACACTTGGAGCTTCAAGAAGATGTCGACAATGGAAATCCAGACAATCCAGCAGGTGACATAAACAACACTTTAACAAATGCACGGTTTTATGAGGGTCCAGATCAAAGACCCAGAAACCAATGTGACCCCTACAAAAACAAAGTGCATCAAAAGTGGATTCCAAAATCCTCAATGAAAATGGAACTGCAACAAGCATCCTCGCATGTGGCTCCTATACATGTAGAAAAGAATTAGTCAAGAAGAACACATCCATGTCAACAAGCTAACAACACTCTAATCAAGTGGATAGAAAAGTCATCCCAGAAACAACAACCCAAGAGCAAGCAAATTATAACTTTCCATAATCATCCAAACCACAAAGGGAAAGTTCTAGAATGCGATAGTGATGATTCTTATGACATTCCCTACCAGCAACTCAGGTCATCACCATCACTAGTCGCTTCCGTAACAACCAAAGAAGGATAAAAGAAAAGAAGAACAAGTTAGAACCAAAAAGTTTGACAAATCTAGATACCAAGGGGCCAGCTTGGCCAAAAGTAGGTAGGGATCAAGAAGACGAAGAATCTTGATGAAAAATCACAAGATCCAATGCCAGCAGGAAAATGATCGGAGCCTACAAGAACATCTACAAAAGTCACAAAGTTGCAAGCTTCCGCAAATCAGATTTGGGTTCCAAAGAAGTTGATTCAAGCACACATAGATCAGGAGTTTATTTGGATTTTGAAGCGTAAAGTATCAACTCTCAAAGTCTAAATCTTGTCCCCAACCAAGAGTACAAAGGCTGAAGCAAAGACCGCTAAAGAATCACACAAAGACAAGGTGAATCGCAAAGAAGTCTCTTCAAACACAACGAGGCAAGGACAAGTATGGGTTCCCAAATGAGCAGCATCAACAAAACAACCTGTAATCACATAAAGAAGTGGGTCCCAAAGGGAACCAAGAACAGTGGTGTTATTGCACCGCCGCTTGAATTCTTTCAATTCCTCTTACGGTTACAGTACGGTTAGTAAAGAACCCACTCTAAGGAAAAATGCCAAATACGACAACCAACCACAAGGCTAAAATGGACCCCAAAGAAGCATCAAACAGATAAGTAAGCCTTCAAAAAATCTCTACAACCTTCAATCAAGCAAAATGGCACATGAGCCTCAAAGACCATCACATTGCTTACAGTAGGAAGCCTCACCAGCAAATGCCAATAAGCCTCACTAGCAAAATTACTTATACCCACATCTTGCACATCATAAATTTGTTTATGCATTGAATGTGTATACATGAAAGGGCTACATTACAAGGCCTGCATAGGCACAGTTCTTAATTGACCAAGCACAACACATACCCTTGACGATACCCTGTTGTCAAGGTGGACTCCAAATAGGGGGGGGGGGGGGGGGGGGGATGATGGGGGCATTCTAAATGCGGACCTAATATTATGAATATTAGAGGGCAATGTTTTGTGAGTTGTATTGAATTTTTGCGGTTTGATTGTGATGATTTTTTGACAAAATTCAGAGTATATGCCCTCATAGTAGAGTTACAAGAGGAGTATGGGGACAAATCATAGTAGAGTTAAGAGGAGTATGGGGACAAAACCATATATGAGCCCCTAGGGACATGTGTACAGTGTACATAGCATTTAGAATGTTATTAACTTGATTTTTCTTTTTTGGTTGAGTCAATTTTTGGTTTTCTTTTATTACTTTTTGAGATTCAAAAATAAAAATTAAAAATCCATAATCCTGGTGACAAATAGACTGAAGAGATGCCGAGCAGTACAAAGAGAAGCAGGTACAGGAAAATGACGAAACTTCATGAGGTATGCCTCAAAAGTCGTCTTCACAAGGCTAGAATGTTAGAGGTAACAAAACAATGCTGATAGCCTTCGATAACAACATGAGGTCAAAAATGACTAAGAATGGTCATAAAAATCAGGGATGGACTACAAGGACAAAGAAAGTTGGTGGCAACTAAACAAAAGCACCCATCAAGTGTACAGTTTCCTATCAAACACTTCATGTGACTACAAGGCTGTATACAAGAAGTAGATCTTTATACCGTAAATCTTCTATCTTGTATGTGACTTAATGAAGCCTAACAAACAAAAGGGACTAATAGTACTGACAAGAACATAATGTGCCACAGATGCTCATTAGTCATTCTTGAGATTCAACTTCAAAAAATTAAGCTTGGAAAGCCAAACGTAAGTCCAAATCAAGCTAAACTTTGTCAGGAGGCTATGCATGGAGAGTACAAGGTAAGGGTTTCCACAAAGAAAGAGGGTCTAACCCCTAGGTAGCCAAAGATACAATTTTTTCAAATTTGAAGCCATGATAGCCACCTGCATACCTTGTACATCATGTATATGAGCTTTGGGGACAAATGGACCATGATATCTCATAGATAAGACCTATTTAGGAATTTTGGGAATTATTCAAGTCCCATTTCTTATAACGCTATTAAAAAACTTAGTATTTTTGTGTATTTTGAGTTATCATCTATTCACAGTTACACTCTATGTTTCATATACCCCTTAACACATATCTATAGGGATATGTGTATTTGGCTAAAAGCACGCTTTGGTGGTACAGAAAGGACTGTCCTTGACATCACCTTTGACAAATCTTCGAGCTACAATTTCTACATGTCACATGAAAAACTATCTATCATATTATATATCAGTGGTGAATAGATCTTCAAAAGGAGAATCTAAAAACACAAGGTCCGAAAAGTTTTGACCTAAACTACAAAAATTTTACCAGTCCCCACTTTTTCATTGGTAGAAGTAAAATAGGTCCTTTTTTTGTACCACCAAACAACGCTTTCACCAATTTATATACATACTTATATGCATCAACTACATTGACATCAAAAGAATGAGGGAAGCATGGCACTAAACTCAATTTGCATTATACAACATTATTCATGTAGAAAAAGTTCTTTGAATCAGTAGCTCAGATCTGAGACATTAATGTTAAATAATTGGCTATATCAACACTCATAAAAGAATCTACAATAATCAAAAACAAATTTTAGAATTGAAGGGACCTCAACATAGTGTGCTGTTTAGAAACACCAAGATAAAAATAATAATCCAATTCACATATTTACATGGATCCAAGTATTGTACAACTCATCCGAGGAAATGATACTATTGTCAAGAGGCTCAATGACTTAAATACATCATTAAACTTTGCGTTTTCTCATATATTTCTCCAATACGTACAAGGTTTCTCTATCACAAGCTGCTTCATTTACCAACTTATTGCAAGTATACTCTTGTTTGTCCCTTGCATAGATCCAACCAAGTAACCTTGTAGTGATTGTTCTCTCCAAAAAACTTTCAAGCTCTTCTTTTGATTGATTCCACATTTTTTGGAAAAATCAAGTAGGTTATGGGCATATTCCACATTACATTGTAAAGGGCCTCGTCAAAAATCAAGGTATTATTTCCATCCAAATCATGAAAAATTATCCATGCTACATCCAAGTTCTTGTGGTATACAAAGCGATATCCAATTAGAAGATCTGTCTTTTGGCATGCTGCATGTCCTACTATGACATTAAATTTTTGATGGTGTTGTGGAAACCATAACTCAAGAATACGACGAGTCCTTTGCAATCTATTAGTGCTCCAAATCCACACCTCAAACCATTGCATGCAAAAATCAAGGAAAGTGAATGCATCTTTGCAAATAAAATGCCACACATTTGTACTCTCTTCAACGAGATGCATATGTTTTCCCCAATCTAGGCATACATCACCATGTTGCATTTCAATGGTCTTAAGTAAAACACCATTGAGTTCAAGGATCAATACTCTTCTTTGTTTTCGTATAGTATCTGAGGGTGGTGGAATTAATTTCCTTCTAGGCCTATGAGTCCTCAATGACATGTGTCACCTCAATAGTAAATGCTTTGTACATTTGAAATCAAATTTATATGCTTCAGAGTCTCATGTTCCAAAAAAAAGGCATGATGGTCAATGGAAGAGATATTATTTTCAATTAACACACTGTGCACCAACATTATTTATTTTATCCATGATATATATAGACTTAACCCTTGAGAAGACAACAAAGGAAAAAAAAAGTCTTCAATACACAGAAGAAATCTTGTACAAAGAGCTCCAACCACAAAGATAAAAGAGAGACTTCTTTTCCAAGGTTGAATAACATCTAGTTGATGAAATATAAAAGTGTACATATTTGGTTCATGTTCAAATAATTGGACCCAACACATTGTTTTGGCCGGAATACTAGAGCCCAACACATTGTTTCGGTCAAAATCTTCTTAACACATTTCCACCACTCTAGATGTATGTGAACATTCCACGTGATTGAGTCAATGCACACGCCAAGCCCTTACTGGTTGTTTTCTTCCACCTGCAATAAAAAATATGCTAGATTAGATACAAATTTGATGTTATTTTTTATATTTTTTGATAAATCTAAAGTGAGTCCTACCCATAAGCTTAAGTGTTTTGTGAGACAATTTTAACAAGTTCAGTTGGTTTGAAGATAATAGTGGCACACCAAACTTGGATGCCAACATAGCTGGATCCTTGCTTAAGGAGTTTACTACTTTCTTGCCTCTACTTTCTTGAACATAACTTAACTTGTTATTTCACAATGGTAGCTGTGAAGATGCACAAGATGAGCTTTCCACTTAGACTGAATTGTTGTCAAGTTCTTCCCTTAGAACTTGGACATTGAACATGCCCCATTCTTCCATAATGTCTTGAAACTTTGTAAATAGGTCATGAACCTCTGTGATTGGAGATTGTCCTAGCCGATGAGTGAAATAACAGATCGAATGTCATCTATATTATTTAGATTTAAAAGGTATGGTAGAAGCTCATTGCAAAGAAGATAGTCAGGCCTCCCTTGAAAACTTTCAGGATATAAGCAGTTATCATTTGGGTTAATACATCCCTTCTTAAGTGCAGCCTTTTTCCCATTGTTTTCCACAAGGATGCTATTCTATGACCTTAGTAGCTATAAGGATTTCACAAGGCTAACCTTTCCCCCTAGCGCTATAGTATGAAATACTCAAACTTTAGCTTGAGTCTAAAGATATTTTGCCATGTCCTTGATAGCCACAAGGATGTCATGAGGCTGTGCCTTTGCATAGTAGGGCTACACTGCAAGCAAGGCTCTTTCCATTGGTAGCTACAAGGATGTTAGGAGGCAAGCCTTGCATCCTAGTTCTAAAGAATATGCACTTGAGGCTCGAACTTAAGATCGAGCCTAAAGGTATTCTTCTATGCCCTTGGTAGCAACAATCCCTACATGATGGTGCTATTCTACTATATGCAAGTGAGGATCGAACTTAAGTTTGAGCCTACTGTCATTGGTAGCCACACAAATGTCATGAGGCTAACCGTACACCCTAGTGCTAAAGTAACATATACAGTTGATGCTCAAACTTAAGTTCAAGGCAGACTTGCTATATTAGCATATGTAGGCAAGGTTTGAACTTAAGCTCGAGCCTCTTTCCCTAAGTAGCCCCAAGGATGCCATTAAGCCAGACTTGCTACAATAGCATATGTAGGCGAGGTTCGAACTTAAATTTGAGCCGCTTTCCCTAGAGCTATTATGCTCTGGCCCAGGTTAAGTCTCAAGCACTTGCATGAGGCAATGCTATCATGCTAAAATATCCACAATAAGCTCATGAGGTCACACTAGAGTGGAATATGCTAGTGCTTTGAGAGCATTAGAAGGTGAGGTTTAAGCTACATCAGCTCGTTGTTCTAGTTTCTCAACAAGGAAACAAGGCACCAAAAACGAGCTAAATATCAAAAGCAAAGAATCTACGTCAAGTGGAAATGTCACACTCAGTACAAGTAAGTGTTGTTATCTATCTTTTTCTTTAAGTAGATTAACTACTTAATTACAGTTTTAAAAAAACTTAATTAAAGTACTTATTAATTAAGTACTCTAATTAGAGAATAGCCACTTACTTTCAATTTATAGAGCGTGATTTTAGACGTAGTTGTAGTTTGATTAACTTAATGATAGAGTTTAAAAGGTGTATCAAGGAGACAGTAGCAAACAATAATGAGTATATGTAGTCATTAGAAGTAGATTAAATAGAGATTAGAAACTAATAGAATGATATTGAAGACTGAATTTTTGAGATGCAGGTTTAGGAGAGATTAAGAGGAGGGGAGGGAGTGATTGAGAGGAGGCAAGGGAGAATACATAGAGAGATTAGAAGAGATTAGGGAGTGATTAAGAGGAGGCAAGGGAGATTACATAGAGAGATTAGAAGAGATTAGGGAGTGATTAAGAGGAGGCAAGGGAGATTACACAGAGAGATTAGGGAGTGATTAAGAGGA
The DNA here is from genome assembly GCF_014529385.1 of Adiantum capillus-veneris. Taxonomy (NCBI): domain Eukaryota; kingdom Viridiplantae; phylum Streptophyta; class Polypodiopsida; order Polypodiales; family Pteridaceae; genus Adiantum; species Adiantum capillus-veneris. The sequence continues at coordinate 75,555,446 of NC_140955.1, read as the reverse complement.
GATGAGTGTAATTACACATAAAGATTAGAAGAAGATATCACACACACACACACACGAGAGAGAGAGAGATAAATAAGTGCACTTGGATAAGCTTTTCAAATTTGAAATTCAAATTTCAAATCTAGACTGCAATCAGATCTTCACCTACAATCAAAAAGAGAAAGATATGCACACACGCACACACACAGAGTTAATGTAGAGCGTTTTGGGACTGCAAATAGATTCATAGAGGAGAGGGAGATGGGAAAGTAAAGAGCCATACTTGTCACGTCGTCATCAATTTCAAATCTAGACTGCAATCAGATCTTCACCTACAATCAAAAAGAGAAAGATATGCACACACGCACACACACACACAGAGTTAATGTAGAGCGTTTTGGGACTGCAAATAGATTCATAGAGGAGAGGGAGATGGGAAAGTAAAGAGCCATACCTGTCACGTTGTCGTCAATTTTTTCACAGTCTGCACAAAAATTGAAACCATGTTTTAATGTAGAAGAGAGAGAGGGAGAGAGAGAGAGAGAGAGAGAGAGAGATAGAGAATTAATATAGAGTTGTGAAAAAGAGCCTTGTGGGGCCACGAGCAGATTCGCAGAGGGCAAGGAGATGCGGGAGTAAAGAATCTCACCTGTTGCGCTGTCGTCGAATTCGTCACAGTCTTTAGAAAAATCCAAACCTATTATAATACAGAAGGTTTTAAAAGCATTAAAAGGTCTTTGATAGCTTTTCCCACCAACCCTACCAAGGTTAGATTAGCAAACTCACATGCGTGGACCAAAACTAATGGTTTTCATGATGGTTAAAAGAAGTGGAAAAAAAACTTTTCACGAAAATCAGCATAACTTTCACATACGGAGTCCGATTGAAAAACTTTTTTTATGAGCTTGTAGCTTGAGATCGGCTCTACGCTTTTCTGAACAAACCCTGTTCTAGAAACCTATTGTATAACAGGTTTTATGAACAGTTTTCAGAAAAACGACGTTTAAGGGGTCAAAAAATTCGACGAAGCTAGGGGTGTCTAGAACTAGTTTTTTGAGAGTTTTGAGAAAATAATACTCACAAGTTGGACATAGTTTTGACTTCCCTTGGCTAAAACCTTTTAGGATCAATGAGTCAGGGACCCGCCTCCACCAACCCTCTTCCTTGACCGATTTCATTGCACCTATTTGCATGTAAAATTGTCCTGCTACAACACGTAAAACACCAGGACTATAATCACCGAGAATCAATTTACACATAAACAACTGAGAAAAAAAACTCATTGTATTTTGAATGTCCATCAAGGCTCAATTGTCATCGCATAATCTCCAAGTCCACCTATACTCGAACTAATGTCCTATCCTAAAAGAAAACTATATGACTAACTAGGCTCGAGCTTAAGTTTGAGCCACTCATGCAACTACTTTGAAGCCTCACCTTCTTGTAAGCTCCGACTCTTTTGATAGGTCATTCAAGGAAACTTAGGTTTGATGTAAAGCGCATCATTACCTTGGATCCACCTTACAACTCTTTAAATGTATAATATAGCTCAAACTTCAATTTGAGTCTCCTTCCAAATTCAAAGCTACTTCAACATAGCTTGGGTTTTTTCTCACACCTCTTGTTGCTCGTAGATTTCTAACACTTGAATGTGCATCTATGCTCAAACTTGAGTTTGAGCCTTCTACAAAATTCCATGGGTGCCTCCATGTAACTTGGGCAACATCTTGCAACCCGTGTGACAAGTATAGATTTCTAACACTTGGATGTACATTTAGGCTCAAACTTGAGATCGAGCCACCTACAAAATTCCATGCTTGCCTCTATGAAACTTTGGCTTTGTGAAACTCTTTTTATCTAGGTATTTATAGCACTTAGATGTACATCTAGGATCAAACTTGAGCTTGAGCCTCCTACCATCATGCGTGGGTTGATTCAATATAGCTTGAGATCCATCTTGCAACTATTTCAAGCTTAAGATTTCTATATCTTAGACCTACATTTAGGCTCCATCTATGCTCCGGCATTGTAACTTAGGCACCATCTTGGACCTATTTTCAGCTTTAGATTTCTAGCACTTAGATGTACATTTAGGCTCAAACTTGAGCTCGAGCCTCCTACCATCCCCAATGGGTTGATTCAATATAACTCGAGATCCATCTTGTAACTCTTGTGAGCTATATATTTCTAGCACTTGGATGTGCATAAAGGCTCCATCCTCCTATCAAATTCCATGGGTGCCTCTGCAATGTAACATAGTCCCTATCTTGCAACTCTTGTCAGCTTTAGATTTCTAGCACTTGGATGTACATACAGGCTCAAACTTGAGCTCCAGCCTCCTACCATCCTCCATGGATTGACTCAGTGTAGATTTTCTTAATTGAATGGGATGCAAGATTTTGCCAAAATTGTGAGTGTATCTTGGGAGTGCATTAAATTTTGAGTTATATGTTCAGACATACAATTTTACTGATATCTCTTTATTTTCTCAAAAATTTCAGGGTCCAAAACAAGGTGATTCAGTGTTTCTGTTGATGGTTCCACAAGGAAAGCTCGTGGGGTTATTCATTCCACTGATGCATCTCAACGTTGTGGTTTTGAATTGATTGGCACAACATGTGTGGCGGTACATGTCTAGAAATTTTTGATGACACCTTCTTGATTCCATTCGTCACAATGGATGCAAGAACCATGTCTCAAGTAGTTGGAAGCATCATCAAATGGCCATTGCATAGTATTGTTATGGACAGAGGAAAATCTCACACAATAGATGATGATTTTCTTGTTGGTCAAGAAGATGGCTTGATAGATAGAGTGAGTTGGAAAGAGAAAAGAGTCATCCTTTGGGCTGACAATAGATCTACAAAACTTGATCATGGAGTGGTATTGCTTGTCCACCCATATGAGGCTATAAATTGTACTGAACTAGGTGAGAGTATCTTGGGTGTCATTGTGGAAGGGTCGATGCATCGACATCAAAGTGATATTTCAAGTTTGAATTTGGTAAGCTGGCCTATTAGGCAACTCACATTTGAGAATGGTGAGCCCTTGATCAAAGACACTGGATCTTCTTCTGCCATTGAGGGTATTCAAGATTTCCTCATGGAAGAAATGGGAGATTCCCTTGACAGCTTATATGCTTCCAGTGATGACTATGAGGATGATGGCATAGATAACAACATTGAAACTAGTTTTGAAGAAGGTACCACCAGTAGAGAACTAGGTCTTCTTCTTCATACTCAAAATTATAGAGAGCAGGATGCCATTGCCGGTGACTATGATATAAGAGATGGGACAGGTAAGAAAAGGAGTTATGTACATAGAGTAAGGCCTAGGAAAAAAAAAGGTAATGCTCATGCTTTCAACAAAAAATGTGATGCTGCAAACATTCACAAAGTTGCAACAATTGATTGTTGTGAGATGTGATGCTGCCAGATTGAAAACAGATCCAAAATCATGCAAGCGAGGGCAGACTTTTGGGGACAAAGCTACACTAGCCGATGCACATTTTTATTGGATTGTATGAGCATGGCTCATAGAAAAGATCAAGAAGAGGAATGCTTTGAGTTTACTTTTGATGGAAAGAAGGTATGTAGTAAAGCATGGTATGTAATGCATGGAATAGGAAAGTCAACATTTTACAGGCTGCGTAAAAAATTCTTGGATGGAGCATGCAATGGCAATCATGGAAACACTGGAATAATAAGGAAAAGCTTGACACATGTTGAGATGGCAAAAGCACTCATACAAGGCTTCATAGATAATAATGCAGATCAAATTCCACATAAGTCAAGGACAACCATGCATGGAACTCGGGAAACTCAACGTGTTCTACCAACGATGTACAAACAAGTGGACATTTTGCGGGAAGTAAACGACACACTTGTCACAATGGAATACAAAACGTTGTCACAGCCAACATTCTCAAGGTTGTGGAACACAGTCTTCAAGACAATCACTTTATCAAAATCAAGCACATTCTCTGAATGTGACATTTGCACATCCATAAAGGTCAAGCTGGAGTCTACTAAAAATCAGGTGGAGCGTGCTAGATACATGGCACAGAGGAGAGCACACATGTTGCAACAAATGAGCTGTAGAAATATGTACTATGCTTAGAGAAGCTCTTCAGAAATGAATCCAACCAAGTTCTTGTGCATTATACATGACAAGATGGACCAGAGTAAGACTGCTATACCACAAATTAAACCAGTTCCAAAATCTCTCAATGGAGTTGAGAGGCTTCCAGTATCCTTGACAGGAATGCTCACTCATGGACATGGACAAACAGCTTATGGTCACTTTACATTGGGATTATGGCCAAGTGATCCCAACTTCACAATTGCATCTCTCTCAAAATGTCTAAGAAACTTAGAAAGAAGAGATAAACATATGTTTGGTGACTTGAGCTTAGAAAACTCAAGTGTAGAACCACGAACAAATCTTTTTTATTGTGTTTTGTCTACAGCTTCTCTCTATCACCATATGAAAGTGCTTGAGGAGAAAAACCAGTACTGCAAGGAACAGAGTGCTCAGAATGAAGAGGTAGAGACTGATCTAATCACAAATGTGAATGTGGACACTGAGAATTTTACTTCTAGACAGGGAAATGATTGTCCAAGGATGCAATCAATCTTTGCTACTAATGCACATGGACAGGAGGATGGCAATGTATTTGGGTTCAAGAGGTTGCCAAGAACATTGTTGTTGCACATGTACAGAAGGATGGCAATGTATTTGAGTTCAAGAGGTTGCCAAGAACATTGTTGTTGCAACTTGACAATTGTGGTTCAAAAAGTAAGAATCAATATGTGTTTGCAAACCTATCATTGTTGGTTGCACGAGGAGTATTTGACACTGTGCAACTTGGATTTCTTATGGTTGGTCACACTCATGAAGACATTGATGCATTGTTCAGTCGCTTTTCTGAGAAGCTTAGAAAAAAAGCCATTTTTACATTTCCACATTTGATGAAGATCTTCAGTGAGTGTGTTAGCATGCATCCATCACCTTTTCTCCTACAAAAGGTGGCAGACTTTAAAGGATTGTAAAGGGGTTCTTACATGATGGAGCAAATAGCTTAGTGGGTCATTCAAAGCCATTGCAATTTAGGTTCTATATGAGTGATGGAATACCTTTGATGCAGTACAAAGTACACCCTAAAAATGTGGATTGGTTACCCGAAAATGGTATAGAGTTATGGAAGAGAAATGACCAAGGAGGAGCCAAGCTTCCTGAAGGTGTTCCAAAAGTATTACCACCCTTTGAGTATGTTAAAGATAGTGAGAACGTTATGGAAGGAATAAATAAGTATGTTAGTTGGTGGAAAGATCACTTGCAAGAGAAAGGAGATGAAAGTCAGTATGCTAGGTGGATCAACCGAGTTCTTATACACTGGAAGAATCTCATGCAAGCTATGCAAAACCCTGGACAAAGTGAAAACACTTTATTTGATGACTTTTGGCCAAGGAGTATGCGTGAACAAGATCATCCTCTTGAAGTTCTATTGGAAGATGGTCTAGATGAAGCACTTGACATAATCGAGGGCCACTATTGTGGTCCAATGCGCAACAAACCTGCTGAGGAATTCAACCCAATTGTTGATGTGGCAAAGGGAGACTTTGTACTTGTGCAACCTTGTGATGAAAATTACCCAATTTGGTTAGGAGTGGCAGCAACAGATATTAATCAGAACAATGACTCGGCAACCTATCTTCAAGTGAAGATACAATATTGGGCACCAATTTCAAAGAAGAAGAATGCAAGTGATGTGGAGGTTTACAAGGATTGTTGGAACAAGTATTGGAGAGAGAACATCAATGATCCTCAACGTTGGGAAGACACTAGCTGCATCATTTGGGCATGGAAGCCCAAGGGTGGACGAATTCCTGAAAAAATCAAGATTCCAAAGGCAATAATCCTCAAGGCCAAAGAGAGTCGGTTGAAACTTGATGAACATGAGGCACCATCAAATGTCAATGCAAATGAAGAGGAATGATCGCTTAGCATTCGCCTTTCAACTTTGTAATCTTCTAGCAATGGTTCCAATTAGTCCACCCATAGCTATGGTCATTATCAACATTGATAATGGCATCCCACCTTTGTAATCTTCAAGAAATCTTATTCAATATGAATGGTGTTTTTTTTCACTTTAGTCACCCAAGTTTTTCTTGCAACTTAAATTTTAATTGTTTTATCAAATGAAGCATGTGTGGGAAGAAAATTTTGGGTGCATGAGCATGTGTGTGTGTGTGTGTGTGTGTGTGTGTGTATTTGTTGAAGTAACATGTGCAAAAACACTCTAGTGTATAGTATGGTTGTTGAAAACGGACCATATTGGATCTTGCAGACTCATAAGCATCCACTAAACATTGTATCTCAATTTTCATATGTGCAACAACCTAGTACAATACAACCTTACCTCAAGTCCATGAGACACAAAGAATCGTCCCAAACGTGTGAATTTTTCCCTATTTTCCTAAATAGGTGTTAGATGGTCATCTATCGCGAATAATGTCGGATAAGCCCTTTTCAAAGAGAGTTATTAATTTAGGAAATTAACTAGGATTTGTCAGGCTTTAATTAAGTCATGTATAAAGTAGAAGAAATATAATGATTTACAGCACACAAAAGCTAACAGTGGTAAATGCAACTTTGATCCCCTTGATGCGGGAACAAAGGAGTCACCAACGAAGAAGAGCACACACAAGAGGTAGACAAACCAACCTTCACAGGGTTACATATCTTGTCCTTGATAAAGCGAATTGAATGATGGACATAGATCTTGAACCTCAAATCAGAAAAATTATCTCTCAGATTCGGCGTGACAAATAGACTTTGTATTGGTGTGCAACTTGGTCTAAAGAAGTTGAAGGTTTCACCGCACAATTTCTACAAAATCCTTATTAAGCTGCCATTGGTTCACAAGATCTAAAAGCCAATCATTCAATTCTACAGATTGTAGAAGTTGTTTTTGAAAATAAGAATGACACAAAATTGGTAGATGTTTGTCATCGATTATGATTTTCCTGAATCATGTGAAGACTATGTACATCGGATTGGATGAATAGGACGAGCTCATGCAAAGGTTATAGCCTATACTTTCTTTACATCAGCAAAGCAGAAACAAAGACCGCACCGACATCGACCACCAGGTCATGTCAAGGATGTCATGAATTCGGAGGGGGGAGTGTTGACCGCTGGGTCAACATCACAACATTCCATACCAAAGTCTTATTTCTTGAGAGTTATGAAATGTTGCATATTCTGGTTAGAATCATCATTTGTAATAAGTAGGTAGTTTAGTTGCAGAAGCCGGGGTGCAATGGCACTTCAAGATTCTAAATACAAAGCCATTTTTCCCCTTGAACTCTATTTTAGGTTTAACCTATGGTAGCCTTAGTATATGAGGTACGTAGGTCATTTTGTAAAAAGGACTTTTATCATAATCAAGATTTAAGCTGTCGCCGACTGTGTGTGAGAGAGAAAAGAGAGAGTGTGAGCTTCATCTTGGCGCTACTCTCCGCTCGCTCATCACATTGGAGAACCGACTTCACCACCGTGTTAGGCTCAGTGAGAGCTATGCGACAACGCCAAGCATTCCACGCGAGACAGAGCACATGAATTGAGGCATCTACAAGCTGTAAGTATATCAAATGATGTTTGTTTTCTGCTTGCAAGTAGTCATTACAATCGTAGCAACATAAGCTACACATAGGTACTCATAGATTTCAGTTTCGGGCACTTTCAAAATTTGGCTCTGTCTTCATAAGTGTTTTTTGCGGATAGGTTTAGAGCTAGGATTTTGAGTGTAGAGGCTTTGGGACAAGTGTACTCTAGTGAGGGAATGGTGTTCCTTAAGTTTCATACGATTTCGGTATGGTTCAGTGAGTTTCCTTCCGTTTGTGTGTATGTGGGTTGATTGGTGTAGTTGAGAGCAGTGAGATTCTAGATTGTTTGTAATGTAGTTAGCCTTCTAGAGTGTTGTATGTGTGGGATGGTCTCAGTCTGAAAAGTTAAAGAGATTGCCTCAGTGCGCCTATCATGTCATTTGTGTCCTTGATTAACACTATGTTGATCTAGGTTGTGTTGCATGCACTTTATGGGTGGTGTGATTCGCTTTCGCAACAATGTCTCTCCTATTTTGCAATGTTTCAAAGTCAAAGTGACTTTGATTATGTTAGACATGTTGTTCACTGCCAATTTCAAGATAGCAAGTGATAGATTTGTGCTTGCTTAATGGTACATACATTAAAGAACTTGAAAAACTAAATTAAGGAAAAATAAAATTCAAGCAGATACAAAGTTGTGACAATAATATTTAGAAGCACATGATTGACAATTCAATAGACATGGATATTTTTGACACACATCCACTAATAAACACTTAAAAACTAATAAGAGAAACAACAAGCATCCCTTGCTTCAAGCTTCTCTCAATAACCAAAATTGTACTTTTTCTACCATGCCATGTGAATGGATAGTGAAACTCTAGGTGTCTAGAGGGTTTCTAGGCTAATTATAGGTCACCCTAGAGTCGCTCCTTGGCAATGGGGCAATTGTTAACCAATCAACATGACAAACATGCACACTAAACTATCAATGTCAATACACAATGAGCTAACCCGACTAGGGCACAGAGACTAGTAGGTGTGTCACAAACAAGGGAATAACCTATCCGACTAAGTAGTGAGCAAGAAAACAAAATAACAAGCCAAGATCAACAAGCACACAATCTCAACCTCACATGATACTAACTAGACTGTATGTGTCGATGAGTTTTTTATGAGTAGATGAGCTTGCAATGCAATGAAACAAAAGGGGAGTGTTATCCTAGCTTTAAACCACTTATGGACTTGACAGAACAATAATCCAAGTGCCAAAAAAATCACAGCCATTGTTTTTAAGTATTCAAAAGAACCACAAAATGTTCATAACAGCTTAACAACAACTCTCCAACACTTCTTCAATCAAAAGTAATGAGCAATACTTCACCCAAACATGAGATTTAGGCCATGGGAAGCCTCCACAAATCACAAAATGAGAGTAGTGAAAGTGAAAAGAAAGCAAAGGAGATTACAAATATGCAAAAGGAATCAAAAACGGTTGAAGTGGGTGTGAGAAATCTCAATTTGTATTCTTGAAAGTAGCTCTTTGTCATATCACGTTGGCAACTCAAATAATGATCCTTAAAAAATATATTAAATTTGACTTCTAAATTAAAATTCCTAAGCTCATAAACTTATGAAAGACTCCATCAAATACAAGCTAGAATTAAACTTATGAAAGACTCCGTTAAATACAAGATAGAATTCCAATGACCTCATTTTATTAAAAAAATGATGTTTACAATAGGAAATTACAAAAGAATATGGAGATTAGAACTCTGCAACTTTCAACTAGGAAACGGTGTTTACAATAGGAAATTACAAAAGAATATGGAAAATAGAACTGTGTAGCTTTCAACTAGCTACTGTGCGACTCATTATTTTCCAAAAGTTGTGGTTGTAGATGTCTCTGCGTTGCCTATAAGGGTTTACAACTTTCTTAAGTAAAAAGAGCTCATATTGTGATCATGCTACATCTCATCCAAATGTTCATCCAAGCTAGCCACATGTTCCCGAGACAAACCATGCACTTGTTCATGCCTTCTAACCAACATCAATAGCGACAATGTCTCAATCTGATCACCAAGAGTAAGTTCCTCATATGCTACGAACCATAGCCTAAGCAAGGTTCTCTCAATTTTTAATTTATTATAAAAAGGCAATTGTACCACTTGGTAGCTATGTTATACTTGAGACAAAATTAAAAATGCTTATTGTCTGCACTCGTAGGTTAATTAAAACATGCATTATAATCAACCTAATGATACTTTCCACTTGGTTTGTAGGCAAGAAAGCAAGAACCAAAATAGGGTAGAATTGTCCAACTATTTATTTTAAATAGATGTTGGGAGGGTCTAGATATTTAGGCCTACAAGAGGAGACAATGCACCATATGCTAGGATCCTTCTCTAGCACATATGTCATGCCAATACAATAGAAAAAGTTTTCAAAGTCGAGATCAAATGTTTTCTACAAAATCCATGCTACAAATTTCAAGTGAAAAATCTTGACCACACAATAATTCACCCCCATGAAAAGGAGATGCCTGGCCAACCCAAATTGATTCCCACTTGTAAAGAGCCAATAGTTTTGCATATAAATATTGACAACACTACCTCCCAACTCTCATCAAACAAGCATACCATGACCCACGAGTTCATAGAGATATATTATAAAGAAACCAAACACTAATATCCACCACCTCTTTTGTATTCATGAATAAAGAATCGTATAATCAAGGGGTATTATTTAAATCCGTTGGGTTGTGAATTTACCTATTAAATCTCTTTTTAAAAAATTGAAATTCCTTAAATGATTCCCCTTTGTAAATAAAAATATGACACTGTTTGGAATTAATTTTTTCCAAACAAACAACTACAAAGCAAAATTACACAACACAAAGACCAAGATTAAGAGTTATTGCCATAATTACACACCATCTCAAACACTTCATGTGCTGATTGGATGCTCACACAAAGCAAGTCTCTAGTTTGTAGGTTTTCCACCATCACATCACAAAATCTTTCCACTTATGATCATTGCAACTTTCCTCCATAAAATAACTACTGAGCTTTGTGTGTGTGTGTGTGTGTGTTTGTTTGTTTGTTTGTTGTTGATAGAACAAAAGCAATGTTGATGTTTGCTTTTTGGTGCTCTCATGCGGTTTCTACACCTGCCTTTGGTCGCTAGCAGCCTTCTTACTAGGATGTTGTTTTTGGAAAATTTCAAGCTACGCTACCCCCTGGCTTCCAATGTGGTAGCGGATTGGAAACAAGTCACAAAGAAGCTGTCATGGCATGGTAGAGATGCTAAGAGTGGCAATTCGCTTAGACTTGAGAGTTTGAATTGGAGTTTTTTTTTTAATCAGACTTTGCTCAACGAGCTCCAAGACATGCATACTTTCTTTCCCAAAAAGGTATCGATGCGATATCAGATGTTGTAGATACTGATGGGCATGTACTCTCATTTCAACAAGCGGCTCCTACTTTTGGTCTTGGCATGCATTACAAAAACGCATGGCAGATCATCAAGAACATTGTTGATGCTAGATCTCCCATTCCACCGCTTGTCGTGGAAGATCGACTTTGTGATTGGTATTATGCAAGATCTTCGTTCCTCTCTTTGACTGCCAAAACAGCATATTGTCATTCACAGTCATCTTTCTAGCTAGAGGAACATTGTAATAAGGTATGGCTTATGGATAAAGGTGTTACATGGTGGCACAAAAGAGTTGCGAAAGTGTGGCATGGTAAACTTCCATTGAAAAAACCAAGTAGTAAATTTCTTGACTCAAGGAGTGGCCTCCTTGAAATGCGTTCAATACGGTGCGGATAATGAGAATATTCCACATTTACTATGGTTATGTTCACACGCAACGGTTTGTGGATTACATGCCTTCGCAATCGTTTTATTGGGGTATAATTTGGTTTCTATGCATACTTTTTTGATTGGGTTAGTTTCTAAGTGCTTTGGACACTTTGGAAGGCACGTAATTATCTGAGTTTCAAGCAAGTTTAGGTGGATTATGTTTTCTTCTTCAAAACTTAAGTTCTCCCCTCTTCACTACGAGCTCTACTTTGACTGTTTTTTCATTTACAGCATGTAATGTTTCCAATGGGTTTTCCTCGCCTTGAGGTTTCCCATTAGAAAATCAAATGATATTACTAAAAAAAAGATTGTGTGTGTGTGTAGCTGTTAAATCCTAATAATAAGACATAATTGAATTTTTACATTCAAAAGACAGTTGGCAATGGAATCAAGGAATAGATATGCACAAAAACAACTCAGTATTAGAATTATTTAAGTACAATGTTTGTACGAAAGAGATCCCCTTTCAGTATGCAGAAAGTAAAAGAACTTCCCAAGTCATCCTCGAGTGTGCCATCCATAGTCAAGTAGCTTGTCAAAGTAAAAAAACCTTTTCCAAGATAAGATAGGGTCCTTACCTGCATCCATCCAAACAAGAAAAAAATTCAGTTAGCCTTGGATGTGTTTTATAGGTATTAATGGACCATACCAGTTGTTATCCATGTCCATCTTATAAAGAACTTTTTTATTTTAACAAGCAAGGTTTATTAGTTGAATGTTTCTAGTTCTTCCAATCAAAGTGACAGAATCTCTGTTTTAATCAGAGTGGTACAATCCCCCAAGAACCCTAACTATCATGAGTTTTCTTTTTTTTTTAATTCCAAAAAATATTTTAATTTATAGAACAGATGTTATCATACTGTCCTTGAGCGGGGTTAAATATACATTTCATCTTATACACAAATGGCTAGCCAATAGGTAGAGGTATGGCATGTTCAAAGAATATACATACCAATCTAAATGCTTAACGTAATCCGGTTGTTTTTAAAGTAAGCCATGGACCATGTTCCAACTCATGAAGGCATCATAGCCCAGTATATAAGTCCAAAAAGATGTAATAGTTTGGCATTACCTCCATAGGTAATTTCAAAAAGCAGTATCTAACACGTCTACCAGCAGTCCGAATAGTGTAGAGTCATTTTTCGGTTTCTTTCCACATGCCAAGCCTTTAAAAAACCATATACTTACCTTCAGAAAGAGAAGAATGGTCAACCATTGGTAATTCCCTTAAAAAACCAAGGGACATGCTAAGCAAGAGGCCATCCTTTCCCGTTTTAAGGGAATTACCAATGGTCAACCATTGGTAATTCCCTTAAAAAACCAAGGGACATGCTAAGCAAGAGGCCATCCTTTCCCACTTTGTGAATCCGTACAAGGTATCCCATGATTTAAACGATACAAAGCTAAGATTAGCTTTTAACTTTTTAACCCAAAAAAAGACCAGTTTTAACGTCGAAGTCCAGTAAGGCCAGTAGTTGATACAACCTGTAACAGCTTGAGAAGGGCCTCTCAACAAAAAATTCCATATACTTACCATCAGAAGAACGACCATTACAGAGTAAAAAAGCACCAACCATATGCAGCTCAAAGAGTGGACCGTAACAAAGGTTCAATTTACTATGCAAGTCCTCCAAAATACCAAGCGCAATTAGTCGAAACTAAGAATAAGACGGCCCATAAAAAATCAGTAAAATGCGGAAAAAAACTGGTGCGGACAGTTCAACGCAGCCAGATCATCGAAAGTTTAGGTAAGCATTTAGCAACCAAATGCCTTGCTACTGATAGCCATTTTTTGGCTTTCCATAGTGGCCATAGTAAGCTACCTCACCCTATCAAATCACTCAAACACTATGGCTATCCCTACCATTTCACTATATATAGGCGTGTGTGAGTTAGGGAACTTTCCCCATATTTTCTTTAAAACCCTCAGCTAGCTAGTCACTGGGCTAGTTGAGCCAAAAATAAATAAAAATAATAAAAATTATAAGTATATTATGGCCCATTTGTGTGTAAATATTTCATTGTATATAGGGCCTAAAAAAAAGGATTTTTCATAATTATTGTGGTATTTATTTAAATATTTCTACCTATGGTGTGTTATTTATGCTATGTACATTGACTCACCATTACCATTATTTTTCTTATCATTTTGCATACTCTTTATTCCATATAAAAAGAATTTCATGCAAGCTTCTCTTATTTTTGGTGTAACTCCATCCCGACAAAAATCCAAAAAAACTAGTTCTATTTATGTGTATATTTTTTTCACTATTGTGATTTTTTCCTTCCTACATATATTCTCTATTACTCTCATAATTAGACCACCAAAAATATTCATCTTTTTATGGTAGACTTATAATGAGAGAGATTTATTTTGACCCCTTTATATTTTTCCACCTATATTATTTATATTTGACATGTACATATTTTTTAGACCCCTCAATATTTGATTTTCTTAGTTGTACTATTCACTTATATCATGATCTCAACAATATCTTCAATTATAGACCTACCAAATAAGGTCAAGGGTAGGTGGCATGCATACATGCACTATGGAGGGCTCACTCTTGGAGGTATTCAAAAGAATCATCCAAAGAAGGACCCCACAAGGACTTTGTGCGGTGGAAAAAAACGGTCGGTTTTGCTGAATTTTTAAAGTTCACTTGCTCTCCGAATTTGAAAAGGTGATACAAACAAAAGTTGTAGCTCGTGGACTGAACTTTTGCCTCAAATTTTTTCATATTTTTTTGAGGTACGAGCTGTGAGCTATGATTTTATTAGTGGACCCCAATTTTCCCATGTTATGCAGCCACACTCTCTCTTCCACTTTATCATTTTCCTCTTTCACACACACTTCTCCACTCATCATCCCCACCTCTCTCACCCCTCCTCTCTACACCCTACTCACCTTCTCCTCAACCTTGAAGAATAAGAGAAACCATGGTGAACTCATACCTCCCACACACAATTCCATTCCACAATTGACCACTTAGTCTCATTTTTCCTCCTCCAAATTACCCACATCTATAAAAAAAAACCACAAAATTCAGCCTCTTCTCTTAAAAGACAGCATCATGGTGGTTGATTACTCAGCTTCAATTACCTTGTCTCTCAAGGAAGGTCAAGAGTGGAGAAAAAATGTACCGTCAAAGCTAGTGGACCGTCAACAAGCGTCAAAATTGGCCCTACTCAAGACACTTGGAGCATCAACCTTGTAAGAAATCCACCTTTTCTTACCTCTTAAGAGTTTTTCTTCCTTATTTGTATCCTACATGGATACTCCCATTGTAAATATCCAATTCCATTTGTAAATTAATACTAACTCTACTAACACTAACCCTCTATGAAAAGTCCTATCACCTCCATTTCTCTCCTCTCTCTTTCCCCACCAACTTCTTGATAATTCCAAGCAAAAGAAATTAGATAAATTGCTGAAAATCTAACCCAACCATGGTTAAAGGAGTAACCCTAGCCTTCAAAATTGCTATAAAAGGAGGGTGTAGCTAGCACAAAAAGGGGGGAGCCATAAGCAAGAGCACTATGCTATAGCTTGAGAAGCCAAGCTCAACCTCTCTAGAAGGAGCTCTTGAGTGGAAGCTCATTGTCTTATGCATGTGCATGTGTTGTAATAGGGGATTAGCAAGGGAACTCTATGCCATTGTAAGAGAGAGAGTGATCATTCATTTGAGAGTAGGAAATCTATCATTTCTCCTACTAGTGTAAGCCCAACATTCGCTAAATCAAGGAGGGTGGATTTGGACTAAGCTTGGATACTTTGTCTCCCTTCCAACGTGAAGTAATGGACAACAATGATGCGTAAGTGTCTTGGTGTTTTTTGTTAAGTTCTTGATAGCTTGTCTCTGGTGTTGTCATCAATCTAGCCATAAATCCCACATACTGTAAGAGGGCGACAGGGTGGAGAGGAATCCCCTAGCCTTAAGACGGTGATTGGGGTGGCTTTTCTTGTGATGTGTTGTGGTGAAATTTACGCAAGCTATGTTGAACAAATACTAATCTCACTTTGATTTGTCATGACAGATTTGTAAGAAGGTATTAATGTAACAAGCACCCCCTCCCCCTTTCTCTCTCTTTCTTAAATATATAGTTGTGTTTTCTTGATCATTGCCGATACGTTTCAAAGCAGCCGGAGCACTATCTCTCTCTCCCTCCCTCTCTCTCCCTCTCTCTCTCTCTCTTTACGCGTCCTAGTTCGCATCCAAAACTAGGTGGTGCCCCAAATTTGTGTAGGGTTAGGTTGCGGGTTTGTGTGTGTGTTTGTTGTTTTTTTCCAACCCCAACCCAATTGAGCAGCACGGGAGCCTTGAAGGGTGTCTAGAGGTTGCTCTTCTTGTTGCCCGCCCCGGACCGCCTCAAATTGGTGCCCCCACTGAGGAACAGGCTTGTGTATGTTTTGTGAAGGCTCAACCTTTAGCATAATCATGTAGCTTGCATGAATCACGAGAATTTGTATGATCCCTTCATTCCCATTGCAAGGCAAAAGGTACACATAATTGTTAGTACTAAGTTGCAATTTCAGCGAGTAATTCGTAGAATTTTAGGTCCTCTTAGGTTAGCCGAGATAAACACTTCGGTAAATCCTTTTATTTTGCCTCTCATTAGGTACGATATTAGCTTGGACGTCTATATTTTTGTGTTATTTTAAGCATTAGGACATGCATAGGCCATGGATAATGGCCCAGGAATAGAGGTTTTTCCCTTTCATTTTACTCCACACATTAGAATAAACGTTGCAATTAGTAGAAAGATCCATTTTCAACAACGAATGGTGTTCATGTTTGGTGCCCAAAGAGTAGGAGAAATTCTTGCATCACCAAACCCTGTCATTCTACCTCTCATCAACTACCACACTTATTTTGATGTACATGTGTTCATTTTATTTTAAAATGAAGTGCAGCCCGGTAAAATAGTGTGTATGTTTGTTTTTTCTTTGTCCAAGTTGTTACAAGAAACAAAAAAACGATCATTTGTTCCAACTGGGAATGTGTGTGCAGTGAAAGTTCAATCCTTAGAGATCTAGCTCTATTACCAATTGAGTTGCAGGAGCAAGTAGTAAGGCGTCTCCCTCATAACAAGAGGGTGGTGAAGTTAAGACGGAAGGTCCTACGCGTGGATTCCATTTTCCTCTTGTTGTTGGACACTAAGGAAGACCGCGCATTCATCCAACTAGTGTGTGCCCTAAGATTGGTAAATAGAGTGAAATTTGGCATTTGACGAGTGCATTTCACCATTGAGAAAGACTCTTCAAGAAACTTGCGGCCAGAGTTCATGCTTCATAGACTCACATTTGGTGAATTTTTCCCTCATTTGCGTCTTATTAATAGTCTTCCGTTCGCTTTCAACAAAGGAGATAGGGAGCTATTCAGAGCTTGTCTTAATAAAGAGAGCATAGAGAAGATTGCAAATTTGTATAAATTCTCATCCTTCTCTACCTTCTATGACACTTTGTTCATAGAGACATTGTAAATCTCTTTATGCTTTTGAATGATTTAACCATAATCCTAAGGAGTTTTTGTCCAGGAATTTTGTAGCACAAGTGGAGTCTTTAAATCTTGCAAACTTGATTGGACTTGATGAGGATGTTCTTTATGAAATTGTGAGAAGGTTGCCTTGCTCCGACTGTGTGGAACTCGAAGGAAAGGAGCTCCTAGTCAATTGCTACTTTCTCACGGCCTTCGACGAGCGTGAAGATCTAGTTTTTATACAAACCGCTTGTGCGTTGGGAATTGTAGAGCAAGTGCAATTTATCACTTGAGACGTGGTTGCTCTTTTGGATCCAGAAAATGAAGTTCTAGAGATTTCTGTTTATCGCCTTAGCTTTGAAGAATTTCAACCCTTCTTAGAGCTCATCAATAGTCTACCTTTTTGTTTTGATCAAACAAATCGAGACCTTATTGAAGCTTGGATAGCTGAAGAAGAAAACCTAGAGTGGTATTTTCTTACTTCTTCATTTGCAGGCGAGTGGTTCTAAATCTCTATTGTATCCCTTATCGTAACTCGTGTTGTAATCTTTCATAATAATGGAGAGCCAACGCCAAATGTCTGGATATCCTCTTTTCTTTGGAGAGCCTGCAGAGGATGCAGAATTATTTTTAGCAAATTTCAAGATGTCTTGCCGTATCAAGAGGATAGTAACCGATCAAGAACGTGTAGAAATGTTTGAGGTGGTCCTTAGGAAAGATGCTAGTACTTGGTTTGACTCTTTGCCTGAGGAAGTTAAGGGGAATTACACAGAAGTTTTGAATCGTTTTAAGAGATACTTCTTTGATCCCCAAAACACTCAAAAACTATGGCAAGACATTGTTTCTCATAAGCAAAAAGACTTAGATGACTACTACTTGTACAAGCAAGAGTTTCTATGTCTTTGGGCTCTATGGATACGAAATGTTGCTAACCCTGGTGATGGTGAAGAATTTTTAAAGAAGGAGAGGTTCATAGCCGGACTCTTTCCTGACCTTAAGGTAAAAGTTGAGGCGGGTGCACCTGCTACTTTTGATGCAGCGGAAACTAGGGCTGCTGAGAAGTATAGGAAACTCAAGTGCTTAAGGGGAGAGATTCCAATAGAAGTTCTTAGACCCAAAGGTAAGTCACAAGCATCAACATCTAGGGAGCTTCCTGAGGTAACGGCTGAAGTGATTGAGAAGTTAAATGAATCTTTAAGCAGCCTGTCAATTCACCTTGCACAAGCTGTAGGTCCAAAGGTACAAGCAAAGAAGTCAGAAGAGAGAGAGCCACGAACTAGGAGAGTCTTGCAATGTTGGAATTGCGGAGAGTCTGAACATGGGATGTATAATTGTCCTTGGCCCCGTGGAGAGCCAGGAAGACCTAACTTGAATTACCCAGTGATGAATGCAGGAGAAGGAGCTGGTCAACAACCAAGGCTTCTACAAAGGCCAAATGGACCAAGACCACCTCCACAAGGGGTAGAAGGAGTTCCACCTTTGCCAGATCCAAATGTGCATGTGGTAGAGGTGACAAATTCAAATGAGATTGACATGGAAGCCAATGGCATTAAGCGTGGCCGAGGAAAAGGTAAAGAGAAAGAAGGAGTCACATCACAGAGTGACCATGGACAAGGCAAGAAGGCAAAGGAGACCAAGGAAGCTAAGAGGACTCGACGTCGTATCAATCTCCAAGACTTCCCTCTTGGACATGGTATGGCTCCATACAACCTGTTGGAAGACATGCGAGGTAAGGGTCCTGATATCTCATGGCCTCAGTTTCTTGCATTATTCCCACAAGTTAGGAGGGATTTAACAAAGGCAGTTAGCACTAGGAGAAAGGTAAAAGAGAGTTTTCCTGTTGTAAAAATTGCACAAGCTGAAATGAATGAGGACATTACACCGGTGCTAGACTGTTACATCAAAGGAAGATTGGTTAGGAAAGGTCTAGTGGATGGGGGTGCACAAATTTGCATCATGACAGAGGGACTCATGCAAAGACTAGGCATGCACATCCAAGAGACACCTGAAATCAAAGTCAAGATGGCAAACAATAGCAAGGCTAGGTGTGTAGGCATTTGTAAAAATGTCTTTGTAGAGGCCTTTGGCATTAAGAAAGCGGTGGATTTTTATGTTATGTCGACCAAGGGAAGTGGTTATCCATTTATCCTAGGAAGACCATGCCTAATGAAAATGCGAGCTTTGCAGGATTGGGAGAGTGGGAAATTAATTTGCAGGAATGACAATCATAAGAAGGTTGTCTTTGACATGAAGGAGCAACGCCAAGAGGAGCTCCATGAAGAATCATCTCAAAGTGAGACGGAAGAAGGTTGGACCGATAGCACTTCAGAAGAAGAAAGTAGCGGCAGCATTACTGAAGAGGAGTCTTCCATCGAAGTCATGGGGGTAATGTTTAAGCCAAGCAACCAAGAGACCTCTTGTCAAGGCTTGGAGGAGGTAGGTCCTCAAGAGAACGAAGGTGTTCAAGATGAAGGGATGCTGGAAGGTATTCTATCAACAACACTTACAAAGGATGAAAGAGAGGAGTTCAAATGTGTGCTAAGGAAATTTCCTAGGATTTTTGCTAAAGACTACACCGATGTGCATGGAGTAGATGCTGTTCAACACAAAATTGAGTTGAAGTCAGAGGCCACACCTAAGGCTCAGAAGCTACGAAGGCTAGGAGTCATCAAGGAGCAGGCTTTACTCAAGGAGGTAAGAAAGCTTCTAGCAGCAGGTTTCATTTATCCAGTGGAGAATTCAGAGTGGGTCTCTTCCGTTGTTGTCACTCCTAAGAAAAACGGAAAGTGGAGGGTGTGTGTGGATTACCGTCCACTCACTGAGGCAACAAAAAGAGATCACTTTCCCCTCCCATTTCAGGATGAGATACTAAATGAGGTAGCTGGTCATGAGAAGTACACTGTGTGTGATGGCTACTCAGGCTACTTTCAAATAGGTATCGCATTGGAAGATCAGTTGAAAACAACCTTTATCACTCCTTGGGGTTGTTATGCTTTTAGAGTCATGCCATTTGGTCTGACAAATGCTCCTGCAACATTCCAACGTTTCATGAACATGGTGTTTCAAGCATTCTTTGGAAAGTCAATTAGGGTGTTCATTGATGATTTCTGCATTTATAGCTCAAAATCATTGCATCTACAAAGGGTAGAAGAAGGTTTAAAGAAGCTCTACGACATGGGAGATCAACTCAACCCCGACAAGTGCCACATAGGTGAGGATGAAGTGATCTTGCTCGGTCACAAGGTTTCCTATAAAGGCAGTGAGGTGGATCCTTCAAAGGCAGAGGCTCTTATTGAGCTCCCATCACCGAAGAGTCTTAAGGAGGTCATCTCTTTCATTCAGAAGGTGAAGTATATGTCACGCTTCATTCACTTAGCCTCGGAGTTGCTTCATCCTTTGCAAAAGTTGACACAACAAGTAGAATTTGCATGGTCTGATGAGCTTGAAGAGTATTTTTGTAACATTAGTCATTTTGTCAGAGCTACCAACACTCATGCCTCCTTGTTGGGAGTACACATTCTTTGTTAGCTCTAGTGTTGGAAGGGAAACAATTGGTGCCGTGTTGCTACAACAAGATCCCCACAGTACAAGGATGCGACCCATCTACTTTGCCTGTAGAGTCATGAATGCTTTTGAGAGAGACTACACAGAAGCAGAACTCATGATGCTTTCTCTCATGTTTGCGGTGAGAAAGTTTAGATCCTACTTGCTCCCAAAACCTTTTGTAATCCTCACCGCAGAGAATTTGTTCCCTTGGGTGTCATCTCAAATGAATCTTAGTACTAGGATCTCAAAGTGGATTATGGAGTTGCAAGAGTTTCAATACTCTTTCAAGGTAGAAGATAGTGTGAGTGCACAATTGGCAGGGATTCTCACTCATAGGGTACATGAGAAGGAAATTAAGGTGCCTCAAGTAAAGACCCTACCATTGCCACCACCAAAAAGTATTCCCAATGCTTTTACCTTGTTCTTTGATGG
Source organism: Adiantum capillus-veneris (assembly GCF_014529385.1). Taxonomy (NCBI): domain Eukaryota; kingdom Viridiplantae; phylum Streptophyta; class Polypodiopsida; order Polypodiales; family Pteridaceae; genus Adiantum; species Adiantum capillus-veneris. Next base: position 75,534,535 of record NC_140955.1, on the reverse strand, counting down.
AGCTTTTCGACGAGCCACAGGGAAAGCAGGGGGAGGGCTAGTGTTGCTCAACCCAAGTGGAGAGGTGGTCATGAAAGAGAAGGTCAATCTACCAGGTTCAACTAGCAACAATGAAGTAGAATACGACACACTACTTCATGGTTTGAAGATGTGCATTGGCCAAGGGATAAAACGTCTCATGGTAAAGGGAGATGCACTTCTCATTGTTAAACAGATTTTAGGCATTTGGGCATGCAAGAATGAAAGCTTAAGGACAAAAGTTCATGCCATTCGTAAGATGTTTAATCAGTTTGAAGAAGTGCAACTATATCATATTCCGAGGAAACAAAATGAAGATGCCGATTTACTTGCACAACAAGCAGTTACATGTGTTGAGAGAGAAGTGCAGGTCATCATGGTGGCAGCAGCTGTCAAGCAACCGAGATACCAGGGATTGGAGTCATTGGCTCCCATTATCGGCTACATTTTGGAGGGTGAGTTTCCACAAGACTTCACGAAGGCTCAGAAGAGGAGACTCATGAAGAAGGCAAGTTTCTATCTCTTCCTAGAAGGCTCCCTCTATCAAAGAGGGAAGGATCAAGTGTGCAGAAGAGTACCAACTATCGAGGAAATTCCAGCCATTCTAAAAGGTTTGCATGAAGAGGCATGTGGTGGTCATTTTGCCCAAGAATCAACTGTGAAGAAGATTTTGCTTGCGGGGTATGTTTGGCCAAGCTTGCATGTGGATGTTCAACATTGGTGTAAAAGCTAACACAATTGTCAGATAAATGGAAATAGAAGGTTGGTGCATGGCCCGAGGCAAATAGTGCTTGCAAATGGACCCTTTGAAAAGTGGGGCATTGATGCTATGGGTCCTCTGCTTAGGAAAAAAAATGGTAAAGTCTACATTCTAGTGGCTGTAGACTATATGACTAGGTGGGTGGAAGCTCAAAGTGTGGCAAGAGTGAATGAGAGGATAGTTAGCAAGTTTGTGTACAATCACATTTGTTGCAGATTTGGCACACCTTTGGAGATTGTTTCTGATAATGGTCCAGGGTTTAGGAAGGGCTTGCTCACAGAAGTTTGTGAAGAGCTTCACATTCTACATCGTCATAGCACACCATACTACCCACAGTCAAATGGTTTGGTGGAGAAGGCTAATGGTGTCATTGCAGGAATCATTAGAAAGATGGTGCAAAACAAGACAAAATTATGGGATGACTTCTTGGATGGTGCCTTGTGGGCATATCGAACCACATATAGGGAAGCCACGGAGTTCACACCATTTCACTTGGTCTATGGTCAAGAGGCTTTGCAGCCTATCGAGCTCAACATTCCAACAATGCGACTTCATGGCAAAGGAGCACAAGATGATCAAGAGGTATGGATGGATCGACTTCTTACGTTAGTGGAGCTTGAGTGGAAAAGAGAAGCAGCATATGGGTGCTACAAGAGGAAAGCCACACAAGCGAAAGAAACGCACGACAAGAAACTGAAGGACAAAGGCATCAAGGAAGGAGATCTTGTGCTAAGGTATGACAATCGATTCGATAATCGTTTTGATGCCAAATTTGAAACAAGGTGGCAAGGGCCATACATAGTCAAGAAGGCTTTCAATTCAAGTTACTATCAGCTTATGGACTTGAATGGTAAAGAGCACTCCAGGAAAGTAAACGGCTATCGCTTGAAGCCCTATTTGAGTCGCCTTCTACCAAAGGATCTACCAAAGATCTGTCAAAAGGCCACTGTCTCATGTAAGTATTGTTACATGAAGCATGAGTGTAACTCTAGCCAAAATTCTGAGGGGCCAAACAATGAAAATCTCGTCAAGGACTCTGAAGCACTCTCTTTGGAAAAGATGCTCTATGATGGTACATAAATATACCATCATCTTGGGGGAGGGCTAATGATAACCGTTTTTTTGGCTTTCCATAGTGGCCATAGTAAGCTACCTCACCCTATCAAATCACTCAAACACTATGGCTATCCCTACCATTTCACTATATATAAGCGTGTGTGAGTTAGGGAACTTTCCCCATATTTTCTTTAAAACCCTCAGCTAGCTAGTCACTGGGCTAGTTGAGCCAAAAATAAATAAAAATAATAAAAATTATAAGTATATTATGACCCATTTGTGTGTAAATATTTCATTTTATATAGGGCCTAAATAAAAGGATTTTTCATAATTATTATGGTATTTATTTAAATATTTCTACCTATGGTGTGTTATTTATGCTATGTACATTGACTCACCATTACCATATTTTTTCTTATCATTTTGCATACTCTTTATTCCATATAAAAAGAATTTCATGCAAGCTTCTCTTATTTTTGGTGTAACTCCATCCGACAAAAATCCAAAAAAACTAGTTCTATTTATGTGTATATTTTTTTCACTATTGTGATTTTTTCCTTCCTACATATATTCTCTATTACTCTCATAATTAGACCACCAAAAATATTCATCTTTTTATGGTAGACTTATAATGAGAGAGATTTATTTTGACCCCTTTATATTTTTCCACCTATATTATTTATATTTGACATGTACATATTTTTTAGACCCCTCAATATTTGATTTTCTTAGTTGTACTATTCACTTATATCATGATCTCAACAATATCTTCAATTATAGACCTACCAAATAAGGTCAAGGGTAGGTGGCATGCATACATGCACTATGGAGGGCTCACTCTTGGAGGTATTCAAAAGAATCATCCAAAGAAGGATCCCACAAGGACCTTGTGCAGTGGAAAAAAACGGTCGGTTTTGCTGAATTTTTAAAGTTCACTTGCTCTCCGAATTTGAAAAGGTGATACAAACAAAAGTTGTAGCTCGTGGACTGAACTTTTGCCTCAAATGTTTTCATATTTTTTTGAGGTACGAGCTGTGAGCTATGATTTTATTAGTGGACCCCAATTTTCCCATGTTATGCAGCCACACTCTCTCTTCCACTTTATCATTTTCCTCTTTCACACACACTTCTCCACTCATCATCCCCACCTCTCTCACCCCTCCTCTCTACACCCTACTCACCTTCTCCTCAACCTTGAAGAATAAGAGAAACCATGGTGAACTCATACCTCCCACACACAATTCCATTCCAAAATTGACCACCTAGTCTCATTTTTCCTCCTCCAAATTACCCATATCTATAAAAAAAACCACAAAATTCAGCCTCTTCTCTTAAAAGACAGCATCATGGTGGTTGATTACTCAGCTTCAATTACCTTGTCTCTCAAGGAAGGTCAAGAGTGGAGAAAAAATGTACCGTCAAAGCTAGTGGACCGTCAACAAGCGTCAAAATTGGCCCTACTCAAGACACTTGGAGCATCAACCTTGTAAGAAATCCACCTTTTCTTACCTCTTAAGAGTTTTTCTTCTTTATTTGTATCCTACATGGATACTCCCATTGTAAATATCCAATTCCATTTGTAAATTAATACTAACTCTACTAACACTAACCCTCTATGAAAAGTCATATCACCTCCATTTCTCTCCTCTCTCTTTCCCCACCAACTTCTTGATAATTCCAAGCAAAAGAAATTAGATAAATTGCTGAAAATCTAACCCAACCATGGTTAAAGGAGTAACCCTAGCCTTCAAAATTGCTATAAAAGGAGGGTGTAGCTAGCACAAAAAGGGGGGAGCCATAAGCAAGAGCACTATGCTATAGCTTGAGAAGCCAAGCTCAACCTCTCTAGAAGGAGCTCTTGAGTGGAAGCTCATTGTCTTATGCATGTGCATGTGTTGTAATAGGGGATTAGCAAGGGAACTCTATGCCATTGTAAGAGAGAGAGTGATCATTCAATTGAGAGTAGGAAATCTATCATTTCTCCTACTAGTGTAAGCCCAACATTTGCTAGATCAAGGAGGGTGGATTTGGACTAAGCTTGGATACTTTGTCTCCCTTCCAACGTGAAGTAATGGACAACAATGATGCGTAAGTGTCTTGGTGTTTTTTGTTAAGTTCTTGATAGCTTGTCTCTGGTGTTGTCATCAATCTAGCCATAAATCCCACATACTGTAAGAGGGCGACAGGGTGGAGAGGACTCCCCTAGCCTTAAGACGGTGATTGGGGTGGCTTTTCTTGTGATGTGTTGTGGTGAAATTTACGCAAGCTATGTTGAACAAATACTAATCTCACTTTGATTTGTCATGACAGATTTGTAAGAAGGTATTAATGTAACAAGCACCCCCTCCCCCTTTCTCTCTCTTTCTTAAATATATAGTTGTGTTTTCTTGATCATTGCCGATACGTTTCAAAGCAGCCCGAGCACTATCTCTCTCTCTCTCCCTCTCTCTCCCTCTCTCTCTCTCTCTTTACGCGTCCTAGTTCGCATCCAAAACTAGGTGGTGCCCCAAATTTGTGTAGGGTTAGGTTGCGGGTTTGTGTGTGTGTTTGTTCTTTTTTTCCAACCCCAACCCAATTGAGCAGCACGGGAGCCTTGAAGGGTGTCTAGAGGTTGCTCTTCTTGTTGCCCGCCCCGGACTGCTTCACTACTAAAAAATCAAAAAACCACAGTAGACTACTGCCGAAAAAAACCAGTCAAGCAGAGCCCCTCACAGTATAAGCCGAAAAAACTGTCTATAGATAGTACAACGCTACCACATCTTTGAAAGCATATGCAAGCAGTAGCAACCATATGTCATGCTACCAGAAACATCTAATAACCAAAGTAGATGATTGTCGAAAAAAACCAGTCAAGCAGTTCTACCCCAATGTTGAAACAACTTTCCTTACTGCGTTTTTGCAAAAGATATTTTAATCAAACACGGGCGTGAGGTATGTAAAGGCCTAGAAGAAAACCTGAGAAGTTTGAATAGTGAGCTCCATAGCTTGAACCGTGAAGCAGGCGGTAAATCCCCTTAGTCAAAAAAATAACAAAAAATAACCACAGGCTAAGTGAGGGGCAAGGTGCGCCCTCACCTTATTTATAGAGTTTGGACTGCTTGTTCCGGAGCGTGAACGATGAGAGAGGCAAGCCGCCCTGCTGTGTGGTGTCATCAAGCGGTACACAGAAACCATTGCAAGGGGAGATCCATAGCCAGGAAGCGCAGGCCGCCTACCCAAAGTAATGAGAGCAAGGCGTTTTACTCATGCTCATTACTCCAGGGGAAATATACTTTATTATTATTATGCAAGCGCATAGTCCCATAGCCCATTCATGGCTTATTGTAAGCAGTATCCCATTTAAATGTCGGACAAGATTAATGAGTGTTGGGGAGGAGGGGGGGGGGGGGGGGGGGGGGGGGGGGAGAAAAACGATAGAGGGAGGGGGGAAATAGCCAAAGTAACTATAATAACATAGTGTGTGTGTGTGTGTGTGTGTGTGTGTGTGTGTGTGTGTGTGTGTACCCGCCCTTTCCCAGGCGCCATACACAATGGGTCGGCAATAGGCCCATTGTGTATGGGCCTTCTACCTAATAAGAGAAATGAGATACTCTTTATCAAAATGTAGCCTATGCCAGCTATGATGGGTGAGAGTCTGTATGATAGTGTTACAGATCTGATTTCTATCAAACCCATTAAGTCAGTACTTTTTTATAAGTAAAGAGATCTCTTCTCAGGCAAGAGAAGGGTTAGAGAAGGAGTAGCAAATTAGGTGTAGTAGGCCAATACAAGAACTGATAGCAGCTTTGTAGGGCCTATTGCTATTCTTTTTTATGAACTCTATGAGTGGTAGCTTTAAAAGATCTTTTTTCCACACAAATCTAAGATCAAACCCACCAACAGATGGGGTGTGAAGGGTTATCGAGAGGTTAAGAAATTGGACGGGTGTGCAGAAGGTCCCAAATGGTGTGATGGTCTCATGGAGAGAATTAGGTTCAATTTTCAAGCAGTGAGGGTAAATTAGACAAATTTCCTTCGGGAAGTCTCTATTGTTGACACTTAGTAAGTCGTCCATGTATCTATAGGTATGATTGAACTGTGGAAGCTTATTTTTGTACTCTTCCATGGTTTTGAGGCACCATCTGTATTCAAAGTAAGCAAGGTAAATATTACACATAAGTGGAGAACAAGAAAAACCCATGGGGATGCCAAGGCATTGGTTAAAGCAAAGCAAAGACCACCTGAGACTATAGTGCAGTTATTTAATAGCCAGGAGATGTAGAAGCAAAGTTTAGCTTCATCAAAGTGTAGGGAGTGCAAGGAGTGAGACAGATGAATCCATCTAGGTTTTTTGGATAGAGAGATATAAAAGAGCTTCTTCTTTCTAGCATTGGAGAAAGCTAATTTGATTACCTTGGCAAGAACAGTTTTAAGGCCAAGATCTCCATCAAGGGGAATGTTTTTGTAGCATTGTGTGATATCAGCAGTAAAGATGTGGAAGATCTTCTGAGGGAGGTTAAGTGATACCTCCGCAAAAATTTTAGTAAGCCAGAAAGGGTTATACTGGACATGTAGGAAGTCTTGGCAGATTTTCTGTTTAGTGGCACAAATAAGCTCAAATTCAGATAAGATAAGGTCAAGGCAAAGGGTAATATCCTTGGTGATATCGGTGAAGATACAATTGGAGGCATCAGATATCCACCTAAACTTATGCTTATGGATTTTATAAGTGGGAAAAAGTACTGGTAGCTTAGTGTTCAGCATAGAATAGCCAAGCAACCCTAAGTGATTAGCAATTTTATTTGAAATAGTTTGAGGTGTAGCATTAATATGACAGAATTCTTTACCAGATACTCGATCACGAGCTACCTTCCATGCAAAAAATAGTAGGACATTTAGAGCTTTTGTCAAGCCTGACAACAAACCATTTATTGGAGATCTTTTGAAAAACGAGAGATAAATGAGAAGTAAGTCGAGATTCATCAAATAATAACCAATTATTAGGAAGTTGTGAAATTTTACGAAAGAAGCACTCCTTCACTACTTTCCTTAAGTCTGGTAGGACTGTCAACTCCAGTCGGAGAGCACTGACAAGGTCAGTGAGACAGCTTAGTATAGCTGATAGGGCAAGGTATGGGTTTTTGGGAAAATTAGGTATATGATTGAGCCCTTTGGCCAAAATTCTTCGTATTTTAGTGTTTTCAATAATGCTAATATCACAAGTGCAAACATGGTTACCAAAACCTTCAAAATATCTACAAAAAGAGGTATATTGTTCACATGAACAATGAGGGACAGACTCATGCCTAAGAAAGTCATTGTTATAGATCAGATTTTTTACGAGATGATGGTATTTCCATCCTATGAGTATGTTGTCGAGTAATTTCTGATTACCAAAAAATAGATCAAAGCACTCACAAAAAAGATTTTTTGGTTGAATCCAATCGAGGAGTGCATTGTGAAAGAGACAGTGTAAGTAGATGAAACCATTTTCCGGATCCACTTTGTTGAGAGTTCTTCTTTCGCAAGGGTTTGTAGCAACCTGCAATACAACCAGAGTTTAAAAATCAAGGAAGCTCCTAATAGGGGGAGATCTGCCTCTTCCTCTTGTAAAGCTACAAACTTTTCCTCGGCTAGAGGAAGAACTAGGTGTTAAGAAAGAGGTAAAGGAGTTAGGGGTGATCAAAGAGTTAGCCCTTTTTAGAGTTGGAGAGTCATTCTCATCAATACATGGTTTAAGAAGACTAGTGAAACCTTTAAAGTTAGCATAATTAGTTAAGTAAATGCCAGGTTCATCAGTCTTTAACTCCTTCAAGATATCAAGCATGAGCCCATGGAAGATAATGAAGGCAATCTGTGCAATTACAATTTATTTAGCCTGGCTACCTAGCCAAGAGCAAATGAGGGAAAGATGAAAGTCCACAATTTTCTCTGGGAAAAGCAACTCTAAATGGTTGAGAATAAACCAAACTATATGATCAAACCACATGATGCTGGATTCACAAGAGGCTTTAGGGTCAAGAAATCTGCAGGCACATTTCACATAAGGACAAAAGACATTCCAGATGGATTCAGTATAAAAATCAGGGTTACTCTTGGCAAATTCCATGTTTCCTTTGGTACGAATGTACAAGACTAAATTAAAGGGGCATTTGGAGTGGTCAATGAGATTGAGGTTAAAGGGTGCTTTGATGAGTTCTCCTTTATCCAAGAATTGTCCACCTTTCAGTATCTTGAGTCTGCAATCTTCCACCGTAGAGGCAGGGAGGCTGGCAAGGTAAACCCAATTTTCACTTAAAATAGGTGCTAAGAAAGCTTTGTTAAGCAGGACCCAAAGCTGATGGTCCACCCCGAGGGATTCAATTTCAATTTGTTTTATGGGCAAGATAGGAAATACTTTAGAGATTTTGAGCACCATTTCCAAGAGGTTTGTTTCATTAAGGGAGCAAAGATTACTCTGAAATTCCTTGACTGCTTCAAGGGCTGCACTATCTCGACAAAAGATCCCACCAGTCTGTAGAATAGAAGGAGTGGTCGGTGCACAGACAAAAGAGGGATTAAGTCCACATAACTTTCTAAGAAAGTTAGATAGTTTTTCACTAGAGGAGAACAAAAGAGCGAGCTCTTGCTGATATTGTGAGGATAACAGAGGAAGCTGGCCAATGTATTGGGAGATTAAATTTACTCCTTCCATGGAGTCTTTGTCCAAAGTAGCTAAAATCTTCACCCAATCATTAAAAGATAGCATATATAAGACAGATAATTTTTTGTCAAAGGTAAGAGTTGAATTGTAAATTAGTTGCAAAGCATCCAAACTGCTAATACATCTGAGTACAAGAGAAGTGGCCACTGAAAGGGGCTCCGAGGTCAGTTCCAATCCTTGTGAGAGAGCAAGAGTCTACAAAAACAGTGAGGTGAGGTTTACTTATGTTTGCCATAGTAGGTAATACATTCTTTGGCCTTCCTAGAGAGGAAGGGTCTAGTTCTAATTTCCAAGGCTTTCTTTGGTTTATGGTCCTGAAGATAAAGCCCAATCTGTTCGAGAATCTTTGCATGATTCTCAGGGTTGTGTTTGGTGCTCATGCGAGCTGTCTTTCTATAGGGTAGGCAGTCCTGAAAAGGGAACAGTGTAAGTCATAAATAGAAAAAACAGTAAATTGTACTATATTTTGGGCCTGCAAACCTTCAACCGGCAAAGTCAAAGACTATGGTAGCCGTGAACAGGGAACCAGAAAAAGAGTCTAAAATGGGACCACCTAACACCAATCAACCGATAAAGAGATTACAGATTGTGCGTCCAACTTAGAAATCCTTTCCAAAGAAAGTTTCCAAAACCAGCATCCCGGTTTCTCTTGAAAGAAAAACCTTATGTATAGGATGTGTGTGTAGCTGTTAAATCTTAATAATAAAACATAATTGAATTTTTACATTCAAAAGACATCTCACAATGGAATCAAGGAATAGATATGCACAAAAACAACTCAGTATTAGAATTATTTAAGTACAATGTTTGTAGGAAAGAGATCCCCTTTCAGTATGCAGAAAGTAAAAGAACTTCCCAAGTCATCATCGAGTGTGCCATCCATAGTGAAGTAGCTTGTCAAAATAAAAAAACCTTTTCCAAGATAAGATAGGGTCCTTATCTGCATCCATCCAAACAAAACAACAATTCAGTTAACCTTGGATGTATTTTACAGGTATTAATGGACCATACCAGTTGTTATCCATATCCTTCTTATAAAGAACTTTTTCATTTTAACAAGCTAGGTTTATTAGTTAAATGTTTCTGGTTCTTCCAATCTAAGTGACAGAATCTCTCTTTTAATCATAGTGATACAATCCCCCAAGAACCCTAACTATCATGAGTTTTCTTTTTTTTTTAATTCCAAAAAATCTTTTAATTTATATATGTTATCATACTGTCCTTGAGTGGGGTTAAATATACATTTCATCTTATACACAAATGGCTAGCCAATAGGTAGAGGTATGTCATGTTCAAAGAATATACATACCAATCTAAATGCTTACAGTAATCCGGTTGTTTTTAAAGTAAGCCATGGACCATGTTCCAACTCATGAAGGTATCATAGCCTAGTATATAAGTCCAAAAAGATGTAACAGTTTGACATTACCTCCATAGGTAATTTCAAAAAGGCAGATCTAACACGTCTACCAGCGGTCCAAATAGAGTAGTCATTTTCCGGTTCCTTTCCACATGCCAAGCCTTTAAAAAAACATATACTTACCTTCAGAAAGAGCAAAATGGTCAACCATTGGTAGTTCCCTTTAAAAACCAAGGGACATGCTAAGCAAGAGGCTATCCTTTCCCACTTTGTGAATCCGTACAAGGTATCCCATGATTTAAATGATACAAAGCTAAGATTAGCTTTTAACTTTTTAACCAAAAAAAAAGACCAGTTTTAACGTCGAAGACCAGTAAGGCCAGTAATCGATACAACCTGTAACGGCTTGAGAAGGGCCTCTCAACAAAAAAATGCCATATACTTACCATGAGAAGAACGACCATTAGAGAGTAAAAAAGCACCAACCATACTCACCTCAGAGAGTGGACTGTAACAGAGGTTCAATTTACTATGCAAGTCCCCCAAAAAACCAAGCGCAATCAATCAAAACTAAGAATAAGACGGCCCATAAAAAACCAATAAAATACTGTTGCAGACAGTTCAACGCAACCACATCATCGAAAGTTTAGGTAAGCATTTAGCAACCAAATGCCTTGCTATTAAAAAATCAAAAAAACACAGTAGACTACTGCCGAAAAAAAACCAATCAAGCAGAGACCCACAATATAAGCCGAAAAAACTGTCTGTAAACAATACAACGCTACCACATCTTTGAAAGCATATGCAAGCAGTAGCAACCATATGTCATGCTACTAGAAACATCTAATAACCAAAGTAGATGACTGTCGAAAAAAACCAGTCAAGCAGTTCTACCCCAATGTTCAAACAACTTTCCTTACTGTGTTTTTGCAAAAGGTATGTAAAGGCCTAGAAGAAAACCTGAGAAGTTTTGAGTAGTGAGCTCCATAGCTTGAACCATGAAGCAAGCGGTAAATCCCCTTAGTAAAAAAAAACAACAAAAAATAACCAGAGGCTAAGTGAGGGGCAAGGTGCACCCTCACCTTATTTATAGAGGTTGGACTGCTTGTTCCAGAGCGTGAAAGATGAGAGAGACGAGCCGCCCTGCTGTGTGGTGTCATCAAGCGGTACACAGAAACCATTGCAAGGCGAGATCCATAGCCAAGAAGCGCAGGCCGCCTACCCAAAGTAATGAGAGCAAGGCGTTTTACTCACGCTCATTACTCCAAGGAAAATATACTTTATTATTATTATGCAAGGGCAAATAGCCCATTCATGGCTTATTGTAAGCAATATCCCATTTAAATGTCGGACAAGATTAAAGAGTGTTGTGGAAGGGGGGGGGGGGAAATAGCCAAGTAACTATAGTAACGTAGTGTGTGTGTGTGTGTGTGTGTGTGTGTGTGTGTGTGTGTGTGTGTGTGAGAGAGAGAGAGAGAGAGAGAGAGAGAGAGAGAGTTTGAGCTCGCCCGTCACATGATGCAAGCTACCGATGACGGCACCTCTTCCTAGTATCTTCTATACACATGTATAGGGCAATATGCTCTTACACCCTCAAAACAATATTGTTTCACAGAAAAGGTGGAAGGACGTTTGCCTCATAAACATGAAATTAAGATGACTCAACTAGCTACTAGCAAATGGCATAAAACAGTAAAAATAAAGACATTTTTTATGACAAGTATGCATCACGAGACCACTGTCTAACTTCCCAAGTTAGCCAAAAAAAAAAAAAATAGAGCCCACATTTCAGATATGTGAATGAACAATGCTTTTCAAAGCAACTTGAAAAACATTGAAAACCAATTATCTTTGCCATTGTTCAAACCCTTTTGGTGTGATTTCAACAAAAGCCAGCGGAAATAGTTGCCAGATTGTCGTGATTAAATGTGAAGGACCAATTATATAAAAGAAAAACTCGCATACTTTTAACAAGCACTAGCCGTATTGAAAAAACTGTAGCAAAACCACCACCTCACTCAAGCGGCTGTGATGGCACAATGGAGTGTCACAGCCTCACTGTGTTTCAAAGTCATTTGGAGGGGGAGGGTAGAGCTTCATTGTTCCGCAATGGAGAGACCCAGCGCATCTTAGAGGGCAAAAACACCATAGAGGGAAGATCAACAAATGAAGACATGCTCCCACATCGCATACGACACTTTCTGGGCTTTTGATGTTTAGATTCTGTTGACCCCTTATGGGTTATATTCGAAGGATCAATCTCCTTCCACCATCTCACCATTAATGTTCCAAATGAAAGACATACTCTGTCAAATCTTGTAGCTTGCTTGAATCTAATTTCTGGGCTGCCACGCTTACCGCAGGCAGAACTGTAAGCATGTTTGAAGCCGGATCCAATGTCCATCCAATCTGAGTGGTAGCTGGACAAAACAATAAGGTTGCCTTAAGCATTTGTGTTATATCTCCAGCAAGATAATGACACATTCAAAAAAACAAGGTTGCAATCACAATTTGCATTTGATCCACCCCCCTCTCTCTCTCTAGACACCCAGACCAACCGCTCGTTCTCTCTCTCTAGACACCTGGTTCCCTCTCTCTAGACACCCACTACCCCTCTCTCTAGACACCCGACGCACTTTCGCTCACTCTCTCGAGAAATCCACTTTCCCTCTCTTTAGACACCCACTCCCCCTCGCTCTAGACACCCGACGCACCCTCGCTCACTCTCTCCAAATTTCCAGCAGTGAATGGGTTCACTTGTTTTCCTCACAGACATGGGGCTAGCACGGTGGACTGTGTTATGGCTCAGTCCAGTTTTATACCATCTATTCAGGATTTTATTGTCGGCCCCAGGCCTGTCGGGGTAGCAGTAGATCACGCCCTCCTCACATTTACAGTTTCATTCCAGTTTAGTACACCTCCTTTGGCCCAGACACCTATGCACACTCGATACACTTTTACATCGGAGACTGACTCTATCTACATGGATAGTATTTACAGACGCTTGACCACAAAGAAGCCGGGGACGCCCACTACAAGAGCTTACCCAGATATTTACGGAGACTCTACATGATGCAGCAGTAGAGGCATACCCACACACCCAACCCGGGCACAGACGACGTTATGTGGGTATGCCCCAAAACAGTTGGTATGATGAGGAGTGTAGAGAGACGAGAGCCACACTCCATAGAGAGGTGCTCCTGGGAGCCATTACTCGTAGACAGTCACAGATAGCCTTCCGGCACCTAGTGCGATGGAAGAAGAGGACTTATCTTGCTCGATTAGAGGAGTTGTACAAGCGATTTGTCACGAGGTTGTGGCAACTGTCACAAATTGCTGACATGTCAAGCCACTGAAGAACGGAGCCAACTTGCAGATCCCGGCCAAGGGGCCTAAACCCTAAGTGAACAAGCAGAAGCAGCAGATGTATGGAATTCCGCAATTCACGCTGGCTGTTGATGTGGCAGATTGTACTGAATTCCGCAATTCACGCTGGCCTGCTGACGTGGCAGATTGTATGGATTTCCGGATTTCGCCTGGCTTGCTGACGCGGCAATTGTATGGATTTCCGTAAATTGCGCTGGCTGCTTTTGGGGCCAAATGCTTTTTGGACCAATTGCTTTTGAGTTTAAAGTTTTTCATGTAAATTGCTTTTAATGGCCAAGGGCCTTTAAATATGAGGCTAGGGCTCATTCTCTGACACTCTTCTGGGAGAAGGTGCAGAGCGTGGAGTATCGGCTTGTACTGAGTTGATGCAATATAAAGAAATACCGAAAGGGGCAATAAAAGGGTGTCTAGGCTCGGTTCAAAGTCATTCAAGCCCCTCGCTACACTTAACAAGTCAATGGGTACTAGGAATTAACTCAAAAAAGGCAAACTGGACACATGGCGGTCCGTGAGCTATCTATCTGCCAGACACATCAGCTAGAGGGGACGCCCAAAATTGATATGGGGCTCCTGGGAGGCTGATTTTGCTCATAGGTGAACTACTATGTGTGTGAGTAGTGGGTGCAGGTGATCACAACTTTAATGGAAAGCTTGCCTTCTCCCTTTCTTATGTAGCGCGATGATTCCGCTCTCGCGCACACCTCTCCCCCTTTGAATACAGAAACATGATGTCCCACTCAAGGGCTTTTCATTTGTATGTACAATTGTGTGGGTTCATGCGCGATTGTCGAGGCAAGAGCCTCTTGCACAGGTACTTGATTAGCTAGTTGCTAATCCCTCGCAAGTACAGGTGAATTCAGAGAGATTTCACGCGAGAAATCTCGTCCGATTCAAAGGGCAAGTAGCCCTACAAGTGCGCGAGCGCTTGCTGCGGATGCGACCGGCACACGAAACGGAGCCCAAAACAGAAAAATACAGCCTGTTGTGTATTTCCGAAGCGTTGGGATCATTGTAGAGGTGATCGGGTGCATTTTCCGGGCAGAAAATGGAGAATTCAGGGCGCTGCAGATTCTCGCCAGATTTGGAAAAGTGCCCGTATGAGCCAAGAAAGTCATCTTTTACATGGGGATTTTGTCTATGAAGCCTCCTACTGCGTTATGCTGCCGAAGTCGGGCTAGAGTAAGCCATTTTCAGCCCGGTAAAAGCGGGACAGCTCGTAGGAACTCGCAGGTTTTCTCCCAAGTTTTATAAGAATAAAGAAATACCGAAAGGGGCGCCAGTCTTTGGGGCCTACAAGGTGTCGCTGTCTGCTTGGAAGCACTCTAGCTCCAGGCCGTGCTTTGTGTGAAGTGTTAATTCCAGCCAAAGGTCTATTCGTGAAGTTTTTCTAAAGTTTATCGAGTAAAGATTCGGGTGAAAGCTAAAGTCTACCGCCCTACATGCCGATTTCATGGTTCCATCGCCAGGACAAAATCACTTTTTCCTTAATGAGTGAGCCTTGGTTGATCTGCGGCGAAGACACGGAGCACAGGAACTTGGAATTACACTATGGCTGACAGGACAAATGACGCCAGGGAAGAGGGTTCCTCTTCACAGGACTGACAGGCTATTCCTCCAGTGTGCAAGAGTTCATGCTACCCCTGTCTGTACCTTTTATTGATTTAAATGCTCCACAAAATCAAGGGTATATGACTGGGCAACTAGACACGGATGCGTTCAGGACACAGTTGGTTGCTACTATGAATGTGTTCTCTCGGTTGGTGCAGAATCCTAGGTTTATGGAATTTCTGCAAGCGCCGCCAGTGCCACAGCGGACAAGGCAATCGTCTCATGCAGTTGGGGAACCAGTTTCCAGGCTATGCAAGAGGTTTTTCCACCACCCACGGTACATCTTGGGTATTTTAGGGGTGGATCAGTGTTTCAGAGTGTCACAAAATGATGATGTGGCACCACTCTGCTCGGACAAAGGACAGATGACGTGGAAGCATGCTATACAGACGGGTCCCGTAAATTGCGCTGACTACTGCTAACGTGGCGGCCATACTGAGGTTCTACAAAAAGCGTTGACATGCTGACGTGCCTACTGTACAGATTTCAACCTTTTGTGCTGGCTATTTTTTGAGCCAGTTGCTTTTGAGTTTAACTGCTTTTGGGGCATCCCTTGTAAGAATAAATAGACCCTAGGGGTCTCACTCTGCAGAGCATCTGGACGCAGAGTCTTAGAGCAGAGGTCCCCTCGTGAGTTGTACTTTGCTCAAGCATCAATATAAAAATAAATATCGAAAGGCGCACCAGATTTTGAGGCCAATACCTCTGGGCACGGAACTACGCCGGGCCATGTTGACGAAATTGAACAGTGATTTAAAGTTGTGAAGTGTTTTAAGTGATTCTCTCGTATATCGTGCCCGATTTCTGACTTGGGGTGCACAGAGCATGGCTGGTTATGCGCCCGGAAACCCAGCAATATATGCCAGGAACAGCGTTTGGGGGTATGCAGGGCATGATGCCAAACCCCATGTATGGTAACACTGGCATGCATCAAGGGTTTCAGTGCAATCCGGGCCAATTGGGGGTACTGTAGAGCAGTTTTGGCATGGCTGGTTTTTTCGACCAATAGCCACATATAGCACCAATGACGCAAAATGTCAATGGCCAAGAGACGCCGATGATCCCTATTACAGTGTCCATGTTGCACACAATTCCCTATGACAATTTGGGAGCACTAGAAAAGCCAAAGCATACAAAGAAGGTGGTGCAGATGTGAAGTTTGATACTTTCAGCGGCTGTGAGGATAGGCAAAGGCTCTTACTTTCCTTCAACAGCTTGATAAAAATGCAGGGGGGGTACTGCCGCTCACTACTGCTGCTCCCCCCCCCCCCTGCTGCGCCATCGCTAGTCTTCCCCCCCCTCCCGCCAGCCCCTGCGCGCTGCCCCCCGTCCCCGCCACTCCTGCGCTGCCCCACAGCCCGCCCGCTGCCCCCCTGTTTTCGCGCTACCCCACAGGCCGCCCGCTGCCATCCCCCCCCCCCTTCCTGCATATTGGCTCGTGTAGCACTGTCTTTTTGGGCAAGTGCTCGGCGCTCGTCTACAGTTTTTCTCCACCACCCGTTCTTTTCGCCACAGCAGTAGACACAGATGGAGGCTCCAGCTCCGCCACAGAGGGACTCTTCGGAAGCCCCCTCACTCGACCCCACTGAGCCCACCATTCGACTTGCTCTTTCGCCAACAGAGCAAGCGAGCCTTGCCGCACAGGTAGAGCGATTGCAAGCGACTTCTGTCATCTGCAAGATTCTCGACACCCGACCTAGCAGAGGAGAGCTGCATGACCTTCTCCAGGCCCACCTTCTCGGAGAGGTAGGCAAGATCTTGGACGTGCTACTCGGACAAGGTTACTACCAGATCGAGTTTGAGACCTCCGAGATGGCGTCCAAGGTCATAGCCATGAGTCCACTGACCATCCGAGCAGCACATGCCCACTTTCGACAGTGGAGACATGGTTTCGACCCTGCTTCGGATGTTCTAGTAGAGGAGGCAGACATCCCCATCTCTGTTTGCTTTCCGGGTTTGCGGAGGGAGTACTTACCATTTTTGTCCACGATCGGCTCAACCATTGGGCCTGGCTTGGAGACACCTCGCACGGCAGCCTCAGTAGCTGCCAAGGCGGCTGGCATTCCCTCAGTTTGTGTTTTGGTCGAGACACTCACACGCTTCCGAAGGTTATTCTTCTGTCTCGGGTGAGTGGGGGTTGGTTTAGACAAAGTGTGGAGTATTCGGGCCTCTCGAACCAGTGCTTCATTTGTCGACAGATGTGCCATCTAGCGAAGGCCTGTCCATGGAGGAGACCTCGACCTACACAACAGCCTCAACCCCAGCCTGCAAGGGCTGGCCAATAGACACAGACAGAGACACAACGCACACATGCAGAGCCACCCTCTGAGCCTGGGGCTCCAGCGGAGGAGGGATGGCAACAGGACCGTGGTAGACGACGACAGGGGCCACAGCGTCAGCCTGGCACTCGGAGTGGTCCTCAGGCGCCTACTCAGCAGCAATGGGTTCCCACGGGGAACCGGTTTGGTCCTCTTGAGCAAGATGAGGTCCTTGCTCCAGCCCCCACCCCAGCTTCACCCTCGATAGCCCCTCCCCCCCCCCCCCAGCGTTTCCCCCTTCTTCCTCATCCTCCCCCCCGCCGCTCTACCTCTGTCGCTCCCTCCCGTCCCTCTTCTCCACCGCTCCCCCCAGCTCCTTCTCCCCCCCCCCTCCTGATTCAGTTCCACAGTCGACCCAGGGGCAGGGCCTTCTCCGGCGGCTAGGAGATCTCTTGGCAGCGCCTTTGCCACGAGTCGCTTAGCGAGAGAGGGACAGCCTTTCTTGCGACCCCCTCTGCAGGTACAGACATCTTCCCTTGCAGCTATCCCTCGTGGTCTGACGAGCATTGACATCCGGTGTCGATGGGACTTCTTCGACTACGGCTTCACTCGTTTTCTCGGCGACGCCTCAGCAGACCATGAGGCAGCTTGCTTCAGGGTCCATGTTCTGTTCCTTGCCGCTAGGGGGACAGAGGCCTTGGACTCAACAGTTGGCTTCTCCTTCTCCCTTTGCCGCAGGGACCAGACAGAGTGGACTCTCGACTCAGTGTTGGGATGGTTGCACACACAAGTCCTAGAGTTCTCTCACCACATGGGAGAACTAGGAGTTACAGACATGCTCCAGACGTTGTGGCCATTGGTGTTAGGTGCAGCGGAATGAATGTTGTATTTTCTCAAGATTAGTGATCTTTATCGCTCAAGGTTCCTTTTAGTTCTTAGTGAAAGAGAGAGCTTTCCGTCTTATGGAGAGTGCTATGATCACGAACAAAGTGAGTGGATTGTGCGTGCAAGTGAATGAGACTGAGAGAAGGAGAGAGAAGAGATACGACACCGAGAGTTTTAAAACCCTCCTCCGAAGGCCCCACTCTCGTCGGCGAGAGTAGTCTACTTTGATTGCACAAAGGTGTACAATGCGAATGCAATGGACTGATGCAACTTGGACTATGCCAATGACGACGACGGTGATGACGACGACGACTTGATGGCTGAAATCTGTGATCCTCTAATCGCTGAATTCGGGGACTGTTTCGGTGGCTGAAAAAGACTGTTTTGGCTGCGTTTTTATGGCTGAAAATGGGGGAGCATCTGTAACCAACTTGGGGGCTGATCTGCTACTATGCATAGGCTGAAAAATGCATGGATCTGCTGTCGATGAAGGCTGAAAGTAAAAACGCTGTCCTGCTTCAAAAACGCTAGCAAAATGTTGATGTTTTGCTATCCTTCCCTAGCGTTAGTGACTGCTGAAGAAGACGCTGAAAAGGCTGATGATCTAGCGTTAGTAAAAACGCCAGGGCTGGCTGTGGGCTGAGGCTGAAATCGCCAAGCACGGGAGGTTGATGGCGATGGCTTCTGTGAAGGGAAAACGCCAAGGGATGGGGAAGTATGGCGATGGTCTACTACTGCGGGGGGTACTGCTGAGAAGTTGCCTGTTGAGCGGGAAGCTCCTGCTGCCTCTTTTGCCAGAAAGTGTGAACTTGGGTTTGCTTATATAGTAACTTAGCAAAATTTTCCTACCTACTTTTGTTGGAAAGTCACTTAAAAATAATAAGTGACTGGGCATGCACGGTCTACGAATAGACTCACAAAAGTACCAGATCACTGCTACTCTAAACTGACTGGACTGACTGAACCTTGCTGTGGTGTAGCTTGTCCACGGACACATAGGGTTGGGATGTGTCACGTGACATCCCCTCCTTTTCAAAGTGAGGTACTGGTACCGAATTGTATGGCGTCAAGGGAGATCACCAACAGAATCCGGAATCCTGGAAGGGACTCTTCGTCGGCCCACTCTGATGTGTGGGTCGTGCGGTACTTGAACTTCATAAAGGTCTGCAACGCTTGCTTCTTTGGGCCGCGTTGAAAGCGACTCAAAAGTCTTTTGTGGCTCCTTTGATGCTTCAACTTCGTCTAGAGTCCTGCTTCTTTCTTCTTCAAGAATCTCCATGGCTGAAAATTCCTGAAACCATCTCCAACACAAAACCATGAACATACCCATTCCATGTAAAGTGAAGGAAAAAAATCTTGTCTTCTCTAAAGACTGTGTATGCAATGTAGATGAACATAGAGACGGAGTGACAACCCGTTCATCAAACACATGCAAACAATGCGATCGAATCTTTTCTGTGTGATCGAAATCAATCAACTGTGGCAAATCACAATGGAAATGCCCATGCTTGGTACTCATACTATCATGTGCTCTTTCGGAAACTGTGTCATGCCACGGAAGAGACATGGAATGTGACTTCTTGACATACAACCTTTTCAACTTTTCATGAACAATCCGCATACATTCGTGCTCATCCATGAGAGAAACGTGCTCAACATACAATATGTCATGCCTAGTAAAAGGGATCACATAACGATGCTGACTAAAATACAGGAAACCTTCACAAATGAAACACTCGAACAATGCGTGCGTATCAATAATGCGAACACATAATACTTCTTGTGATGGTTCTTGAGACCTAGGCACGAGAGCCAAGATCTGTTCTTCCTGACGGGGTTCTTCTTGAGTGGGTTCTTTCTGAGGGGGTTCTGTTGACCTAGCCTCGAGAGCCAAGATCGATCCTTCGTGATTGATCGAATCTACAACGAGGTTAGCTTCGCTAGAAAAAGCATCCACTAACACATCATCCATGTGAACAATCACGTCATCTTCATGCAACTCATCATGCTTGTGAGCAATCACATCTTGATCATGCTTGTCATTGTCATCCAAATCATTATGCAAATCATTGGCATCCAAATCATCATGCTTATTATTGTCATTCAAAACATCAGGCTTATCATCATTATTCAAATCATCATCATGCTTCACACAATCATGCAAATCCTGTGTATCATGCTTTGGAGAAGAAGAGACAGAGAGTCTCCTTTTCCCGATTCTGTTGCATCTGTGCCTGAGCTTGAGAAAAGAGTCACAAGAGCTCTTCCCTTCTTGCTTTGATCTCGCGATCAAATTCTGCTTGTCTTGCTTTGTTCGCTGATTGTCTTTCTGCTTCGGCTTCTGCGTGTCTGCGTTCCATTTCTTTGAATTCACGATCCAATTTGGCTTGTCGTTCTTTGGCTTCCAAGCGTGCTTGCCCGTGCTCACGCGCTATGGCTGCCATTCTTACGGCATTTCTTGCTTTGCATTGTAAATTATGTTTCATAAACAACAGCTCCAACTCCTCCATTGGAGTTAATGCAATCAGTGTCGCAGATGGGGGAGGGTCAGAAAAACCTCCTGGTAAATCTTCTTCGCCTCTCTCATGCTCATCACTTCCAAGCGAAGTATCCATTCCGCTTCGAGTGATGACCATTCTGCAATCGTGGGTTCTTGTGGGTTCTTGGGGGTTCTTGAGTTCACAAGGAACTTGGGTTCTTGGGGGTTCTTGAGTTCTTAAGTTCACGAGGAACTTGGGTTCTTGCGGGTCTTGGGTTCTTAAGTTCACGAGGAACTTGGGTTCTTGGGGGTCTTGGGTTCTTAAGGTTTTCTTTCGCTTGCAAATAGCATTGGAGAAGGATCTTCTCTTCACCCGAGTTCTACCCTTTTCTGTGGGCGCACCCCTTGGCGGCCTTGCGCTCACACCAAGGTTGCTTTATCCCACCTCACGTCGATTGGCCAGCCGCTAAGTGCACGGTCCGCTCTCAATGAGTGAAAAGAGACACAAGGGGAGACTGGACAAGCCCTTCTTTCTTGGGATTCCTGTCACTCTTCATCAAAACACGATTAGGAATCGCCACGCCCAAGTTCGTGCGATCGCAACAAGCAAAAAAAAATTCTTGTGGTTCTTTCCTTGAGTAATGCAGAACACTTCCCACGCTCTGATACCAATGTTAGGTGCAGCGGAATGAATGTTGTATTTTCTCAAGATTAGTGATCTTTATTGCTCAAGGTTCCTTTTAGTTCTTAGAGAAAGAGAGAGCTTTCCGTCTTATGAGAGTATTATGATCACGAACAAAGTGAGTGGATTGTGCGTGCAAGTGAATGAGACTGAGAGAAGGAGAGAGAAGAGATACGACACCGAGAGTTGTAAAACCCTCCTCCGAAGGCCCCACTCTCGTCGGCGAGAGTGGTCTACTTTGATTGCACAAAGGTGTACAATGCAAATGCAATGGACTGATGCAACTTGGACTATGCCAATGACGATGACGGTGATGACGACGACGACTTGATGGCTGAAATCTGTGATCCTCTAATCGCTGAATTCGGGGACTGTTTCGGTGGCTGAAAAAGACTGTTTTGGCTGCGTTTTTATGGCTGAAAATGGGGGAGCATCTGCAACCAACTTGGGGGCTGATCTGCTACTGTGCATAGGCTGAAAAATGCGTGGATCTGCTGTTGATGAAGGCTGAAAGCAAAAACGCTGTCCCGCTTCAAAACGCTAGCAAAATGTTGATGTTTTGCTGTCCTTCCCTAGCGTTAGTGACTGCTGAAGAAGACGCTGAAAAGGCTGATGATCTAGCGTTAGTAAAAACGCCAGGGCTGGCTGTGGGCTGAGGCTGAAATCGCCAAGCACGGGAGGTTGATGGCGATGGCTTCTGTGAAGGGAAAACGCCAAGGGATGGGGAAGTATGGCGATGGTCTACTACTGCAGGGGGTACTGCTGAGAAGTTGCCTGTTGAGCGGGAAGCTCCTGCTACCTCTTCTGCCAGAAAGTGTGAACTTGGGTCTGCTTACATAGTAACTTAGCAAAATTGCCCTACCTACTTTTGTTGGAAAGTCACTTAAAAATAATAAGTGAAAATACCAATAAATAGCAAAATAGGCTAAATGCACTGGAAAATTCCCCTAACTGATGCTAATGGATTCTGATGGGAATTCCGATGATCATGCTGTGTGCAACCTGAGGATATGCATCTATGCTAAGTGACTGGGCATGCACGATCTACGAATAGACTCACAAAAGTGCCAAATCATTGCTAATCGAAACTGACTGGACTGAGTGAACCCTGCTGCGGTGTAGCTTGTCTACGGACACATAGGGTTGGGATGTGTCACGTGACAATTGGCCAAGTTTGCGGTGACACCTCCAGATTCAGCAGGATGTAGACACATTGTGGTTTACTTCTTTGCCGATACACAGTGCTTGCCATGCTATGTATACATTCATGAGGACTCCTGGACAGAGGAGGTTGCTTTATGTACGGCTCGCTCTGCTTGGGCTTGGGCCAGGCACTCGATGCAGTCATGCCTATCTAGAGGACGCTCGGATGCGGATTACTCACCATCCAAGCCAGCCTCGAAGATAGCCCGTCTAGCTGCTGCGGCAGCATCTGTCCTCTCTCGCTCCCCATGAGGATCGTCTCATGGAACGTGCAAGGACTAGGTGGGCCCCAGTTTCAGCGTCAGCGGGGCCGACTACTTCAGGAGCTTCAGCGCTGCCTTGTGGGAGGAGAGATTGATCTCCTTATGCTTCAGGAGCACCATCTGTGTGAGAGCCGCATTAGATGTTGTGGTCAGCTCTTGCGTGGACAATATAATACTTTTTGGTCAGCTGCTTTTGGACCTGGAGGCATCCAGGCTGGAGTATGTATGACTATTGCACACTCTTTGCAGCAGGCCATTGTGGGCAAAGGGATTATTGTGCCAGGCAGCGCTCAGTGGATTACTATGCAGGTTCAGGGTGGCTTGGTGGGTTCCCTGAACATCTATGCGCCCAATGTGGCGAGTGCTCGTGCACATGCAGAGTTTTGGTCCCAGATAGTTGAGTCTCTGCCGCAGGCAGAACAATGGTGCATAGGAGGGGACTTCAACATGTTGGAGGACCCTTCTGACAGGATTGGTGGCAGCCATGCTACAGTGCATGGAGTTGAGCTGGCAGCATGGGAGAGGTTTTGTATGACTCTGAGGGTTTCAGATGTTTGGCAGCACTCTGGTTTTGTGAGGCCCCCAGACAGCCTTGCCTTCTCTCGGTCGGACCGCAGAGTGAGAGGAGTGAATCTATCGCGGATAGATCGCTTCTACACTAGTGACCACTTCACTGACTTGGGAGGGACAGTGGGCATTCTGGCAGGGACCTCCTTCTCGGACCATGCACCAATGATCCTCACAGTGGCAGACAGGTAGAGGAGTGGGAGCACGATGCTTCGCATCCCAGAGAGAGTCTTGTTGGACTCAGCACTCAGAGAGCGGGTAGAGGCTCTCTGGATAGAGAGCTTGGACAGGCAGGAGTCTCCTGCTGACAGAGTGGCCTCAGGCCTAGCCCAGATTAGCCGCTTTTTTCTCAAGGAGTCTCTGGCTCGCCGGGCTGCAGCGAGAGAGGAGGAGCAGCGTCTCAGACGTGGCATTGCTTCGTTACAGAGGATGCAGGAGCAGCATCCAGACAGTCCTTGGTTGGAGGAGCAGTTACAGCAGGCTCGGCAAGAGCTTGCTAGCACAGAGTAGAGGCAACATGAGTTTGCTTTTCACCGACAGGCATCTCAGTGGACCCACGTGGGCGACAGAGTGACTGGTGCTTTCTTTGAGGCAGTGGGACCTCGACACTCGCATGCCAAGGTCAGTCAGTTGAGGAGGCTAGACGGGTCAGTTGCTTCTGAGCCCGAGAATATGCGTGCAGTTGCTACTAACTTTTACCATGAGTTACTGTCGGCAGAGTCCCAGTCAGAGCGTCAGGATGCATGCAAGGAGCAGGTTTGGGCACAGATGCCTTGTCTTGTGACTGAGGAGATGCGTCAAAGGCTTGAGCTGCCACTTCAGCTTGAGGAGCTACACACAACTCTTAGGGCCCTCCCCCGTGGTAGCTGTCCAGGTGAGGATGGCTTGACTCCAAGCTTTTTCTTGGAGTACTGGGACCTGCTTGGCCCAGATCTCTGTAGTGCTTTTCAGTACATTTTGCACACAGGAGTGATGCCTGACAGCATGAGTGAGGGACTGATCTACCTCATTCCCAAGGAGGGTGGCTCCTTGGATGAGATTCGACAGTGGTGCCCCATCACCATCCTCAACTCAGCCTACAAAATTCTTGCCAAGGCTCTGAGTTTGAGAATTCAACCACTTATAGAGAGCCTTATAGATGGGACTCAGACAGGTTTTGTCAAGGAACGCAGTATCCTTGACAACATCTTTACTTTTTGGGAGCTTCTACCCTGGCACGGCTCTGTGGTGAGGACCTTGTGATTCTTCTTCTCAACTTTGAGAAGGCATACGACAGAGTTGACTGGGACTTTCTAGAGGGCACTCTTCGCAGGATGGGCTTCTCATATGCTTGGATCAGAGGGGTGTCAGCTTTGTACAGACAGGCTCATAGTCAGGTACTCTTGGCAGGAGGTAGAGGTGATCGCTTCATGCTTACACGCTCAGTCAGACAGGGCTGTCCTCTTGCTCCCTTCCTCTTTCTGTTCTATGCGGAGGCGATGAGCAGGTTTTTGGTGTCGCAGCAGGTTGGTCTACGAGGCTTAGCACTCCCTATTCGGGGAGATGAGCTATTGGACGCTGAGTTTGCAGACGACTCAGCCTTGTACTTAAATGGCGAGGAGGCCAACCTTCACAGGTGTGAGCAGGCTCTAGAGACCTTCTGTTGTGCATCGGGCGCACTGATCAACTGGAGAAAGACAGTGGCTTTCTCGGTTGGTGGTGTTCCTGTGCCCGATTGGATGCCAGGAGAGGGTTTTAGGTGGATTCCCCCAAGGACTGCAGTTCGTTACTTGGGCTGTAAGGTGGGTTTGGACTTGTCTCCCGAGCAGCAAATTTCTCCCCTTCTCATGTCTATCAGGAGAAAGTTGTTACATTGGAGCTCAGCACGACTTTCTTTGGCTGGCAAAGTAGTAGTTGCCAACCAGGTGTTGTTGGCGACTATGTGATACATCACTTCTTGCTGAATCTCCTCAAGTTCTTGTATCAGCCAGGTAGAGAGGCTAATCAGGAATTTCCTTTGGTCAGGACGTGACACTCAGATAGCCCGAGCCAAAGTGGCTTGGCAGGTCATCACTCTTCCTTGTTCACACGGAGGGCTGGGGATCATTGATCCAGCACAGCAAAGCAGAGCCCATCTTGGGAAGTTCATCGTCAGAGGACTTCTTCCAGGTGAGGAGCTTTGGAAGGAGTTCTTGCTACAGCGGCTTGGTGCTAGGGTGCCTCAGGAAGGAGGCCCTTGGCAACCTTCGACCAGATGGATCTTTACAGAGATGCGCAGAGTTGGTTTGAGCAGAAGATTGGAGGACCGCTTCGCTGTGAGCTTGCTTCAATCTTGGGAGCTCTTGCGGCGTGGCTTGGAGTAGAGACAGCCTACGTGCACGGAGGAGCACCTACGGCAGCCCCTCGTCTGGAACCCCATGGTTAGCACTAAGAGAGGCCACTTGGTTGGCAGTCGGCCTCATGTTTCCTAGGGTTCAATGGCAGCAGGTCCAACGCGCTCTTTAGGTGACTGGCTAGAGTTCACAGGTTTGTCAGAGGAGGTGCAGGGTCTCCAGCTACAGGGCATGAGAGGGGTGCAGAGCATGTGCCAGGGCATCTCAGAGTCAGTTCCAGCTGAGTGGCTCATGTCTCTCGAGCCAGTAGCACCCCGATGGATGGGAGCCTTCACACGACTGGAGGTTCTCATCTCAGTCAGGGCCTGCTCAGAGACTGTTCCAACCCTTTTCTTCGAGCTCCAGTGTGGGGGACGCCTTCAGCGAATTGCAGTAGAGGCCCCGCAGGTGGTAGAGTGCTGTTTTCAGAGGATCCGAGTAGTGGGCATCTGTGGGAGGACTTGTGTCATAGATCCTGACCCAGCAGCTCTGGAGACTGGACACTGGAGGCTGTGGGCTTGGGAGTGTTGTCCACTGGCACGAGTACAGTGGGATCCTGGTGAGTGGCTATGAAGGAATCCCTTCTCTTCTGCAGACCATCCAGGAGTCCCGTTCTTTCAGTACACTTCGTCTGGGACGCCATATACTAGCAGCACAGAGAGAGGCCCGCCCCGCTGCAGCACCTCATTGGCAGGAGGAGGGTCTCACAGTTGAGTTCTTGACAGCATTTTAGGAGAGGTTGTGGGACTCCAGACAGCCGCGGCGAGTCACCTTGTTTCAGTGGCTGGTCGCACCAGAGCTACAGCAGTTAAGAGTTGGCTAGTGCATAGTGGTCTCTCGACCGCATGTGCAGCTTGTGACCATCTTGTGGAGAGTCAGCGTCACTATCTGTGGGACTGTCCCTCGGCCCAGCAAGTGTGGCTACGAGTTCTTCGGCTGATGCCTGTCTGCTCTCTCCACGGCTTGACAGTACACTTGGGGAGCAGTGGCTTGGTCCACCCTCACGGGCCCGGCACTTCAGTTTAAGCTATCCTCCACCAGCAGGATGATAGTGATGCAGGAGGGGCGACCTACACTTCAGCCTGCTACAGAGCTTACTCCACAAGAGTGGTGCAGTGAAGAGAGGAGTGTTGGGAGCTCATCAGTGGCCTGACACTTTGGTTCATCTGGCCGGCCCGTTGTTTCCACATCTTTGAGGCTCGCTCTGTGCCACCAGCAGAGACTGTACGCGATTTTTGACTAGAGCTAATCCACACTCTCAGAGGACAGCTCGAGGGACTACAGGGCAGCTCCGACCGCATGCGGGAGCGCAGAGAGGCTTTCCTGCGACTCTGGTGTCCTGGACCTTTCTACACTATGGTCCAGGGTGTACTCCGATGGCACTACCGACCACCTCTGTGGCTTTTTCCTCCCCCCATCTCTTGATTTAGCCCCATTGTACATATGCTGGTTTTTCCATTGGGAGAATCTCCCACCATGGTTGTTGTAGCCCTCTCTTGAAGAGGTGGTTGTAGCCCTATGGGCAGTTTCAGTAACTAATAGAAGGATCTTTTTCTCCGAAAAAAAAAACCTTATGTAGGGGGAAATTTTACAAAGGCCTCTACGGTCAAGAAAGCTGCCACTCTCTTGAAAAACAATGCCCTCACATGATGGACGACATTGTTGATGCAAGGACAGGCACCCACCACATGGGTATACTTCAAGAAAAAGCTTGCATCTGCGTGGCTGTCAAATGAATTTGAAGCCAATGTCATGACAGATTGGCACCAACTCACTACGGCTACTTGCAAGAGCCTACAGGAGTACAGTCGGAGGTTTTGTAAAATGTTGCTCTCAATAACCTCCTACAGGTTTGTGCCACTGTCAGAGCAGATTGAGAAGTATTGTTGTGGGCTGCCTAAAGGGCTTCGAGATTATTGTACGAAGAACAGAGTGGCTACCCTCACTCAGCTTATGGAAGTTGCTAACACTGGTCTTGCCTTGTTGAAGGGAGAGGATAGTGGGTTTCAGGGCAACGTGAAAGGGGGTCAACAAAAGAAAAATTCAGCTAAGAAGCCCGTTGTGAAAGTGACTCCTGAAGCGTCCCACGGGTCAGAAAAGGCAAACAAAGGCAAGGACTCAGCCGAGACGTTTGAAGGACGGGCCAAGAAAAAGAAAAGGAAGATTTTGTGCGCAAGTTGTTCGAGGAGAAGAAGGCTTTAATGGATGAGAACAAATGCTTTATATGCGAGCAGCCTGGCCATTTTGCTAAAGATTGTCCCTAGAGGAGGAGGCCAGCTGACTCAGAGGACAAACAGGACAGGAAAGGCTAAACCCACGGCCGATCTAGTACCAAATATGGTGGGTGACAGGCCAAGTTCAGATGCCAGTGAGCTATGCAGAGCGTGGGGTAAAGTAAGAGACCAGACATCACTTATCTTCTTTGATCCAAGTGCTAAAGCAAACTTTATCTCACCAGAGTTAGTCATCAAGCTGGGCATCAAAGCTGAAGAGATGGGGTAAACAGCATAGGCAGGGTTGGCATGTCTTGGCCACTTAGAGTGTATTACACCTATCACTGGAAAGTTGCATCTGCATTTCCAATCATATGTGGACACAGGAATTTTATATCATGCCACTGGAAGGGTGCAATGTGTTGTTCGGAATCTCGTGTATGTTCCGTATACATGGAGTGCTGGATGTTTTCAACAAAAAGATCACCCTTCAGCATAGGGGCAAAGCTCACATCCTTGATGTAAAGCTTCAAGGGGAGTCTGTCCCTGTTGTATCTGCTTCGGCTATCACTTCTATAATTAAGAATCATCTTTTTGCGTACTTGATTTTTGCACGTGATCTTTCAAATAATTGTCAATCAAATTTATCTAACGTAGATAAATTTGACTAACGTTAGATAAAGAAAGGTCAGCATTTTTGCGAGAGTTTAATGACTGTTTTTCTGACTCATTACTGTCTCGATTGCCGCCGGCGAGGCCAAAGGATCATGCGATAGATTTGGTGCCAGGTTGTAGCCCACCAAATAGGCCTCTCTACAGGGTTAGTGCGGCTCAACAAAAAGAGATTATGGGCCAACTAGAGGAGCTGCTAGAGAAAGGGCTTGTTCACTTCTTGTTGTTAGACATGTGTCCCTCAAAAAATCCTTTTAAAAATTGAACACAAGTTCTTCACCCTTTTGCTCCCCAGTGCTTCTAGTGTAGAAGAAGGATGGCTCTGGGCGCATGTGTATTGACTACCGTGCGTTGAATAAGAATACCATCAAGAACAGGTTTCCTATCCCAAGCATTTTGCACACGGAGGACAAATTTTTTGAGGCAAATAGATATGTAGAGAACATGGATGAAATGTATAAGAAGATCAAGCTTGCCTTGGAGAAGATTCAGGCAAAGCAAAAAAGGGATGCTAATCGTCACCTTCGTGAATTGTTGTTTTCACCTAGTGATTGGGTACTTTTACGGTTTGAAAAGGCAAGGTTAAAGAAAATGAAGGGCAAGGAAAGGTTGTTTCCGAAGCTCAACATGTGTTACTATGGGCCTTTTCAAGTACTTGAGAAGATCAGCGATGTAACATGTTGCTTAGGATGAAATTGCCTGATACTTGGAAGATTCATAATATGTTTCACGTGAGTCTTCTAAAACCCTTTGTGGGTGATGTGACAGAAGATATGCCGGATGAAGATCAGCTAGAAGTTGAGGAACTTGATGAGATCTTGGTACCTGAGCAGATTTTGGCACATACGGACAGAAAAGTTAAGGGACAAGTTGCAAGACGGTATTTGGTGAAGTTCAAGAGCTATCCATCTATGAATGCAAAGTGGATGGAAGAGTGTGAACTTTTAGAGTCACCAAATGTATTGCAGCTTTACCTTGAGGCCTTTGGGTTACATCCTACGTATGCCCCAACTCAACGTGCTCCAAGGAGGGGTAATGATGGAGCTAGCACATCAAAATGTACATATGGATTCAATGCAATAGAAGTGAACATTGTTCTACAACTGCTAAAAGTATTATGCTCACTTCTATTGTAGACGAAATTATAAAAGTATGGAAATCTCATTAAGTCATTTATATCTATGTTTCATGTGATGATAAAAGGGTGCTAATTACACTAAATCATCTATGGCATGTATATTTGGCATGCAATCGAGGACGTTTGCGATTTCAAGAGGGGGGTATGTCACGAGGTTGTGGGAGCCACTAACCTTAGTAGTTGGTTTCTTTCCCTTGATTTTTCTTTCATTTTTGGGACCCTCTTTTTGAAGTCACAAATGGCCGGACATTATGTGGCCAGTATGAAGTGGCCGACGATGGCCAAGAGTTTCACCCGCAGTCAGGAAGGGCACGTTGCCACGAGATGGTGGGGCCAGTCGGCACTCAAATTCGAGCAGTAAAGGGTGTCTAGGCTCAGTTCGAAGTCATTTTTGCCCCTCGCTACACTTAATAAGTCGGTGGGTACTAGGAATTAACTGAAAAGAGGCAAATTGGACACATGGCGGTCTGTGAGCTATCTGTCAGACACATCAGCTGGAGGAAGCACCCAAAATTGATGTGGGGCTACTGGGAGGCTGATTTGGCTCATGAGTGAACTATTGTGTGTGAGTAGTGGGTGCAAGTGATCACAGCTTTAATGGAAAGCTTGCCTTCTCCCTTGCTTTATGTAGCGTGATGATTCCGCTCTCGAGCACCTCTCTCCCCCTTTGAATACAAAAACGTGATGCTCCCCTCGAGGGCTTTTCATCTGTATGTACAATTGTGTGGGTTCAAGCACGATTGTTGAGGCAAGAGCCTCTTGAACAAGTACTCGATTAGCTAGTTGCTAATCCCCCGCAGGTACACGTGAATTCGGAGAGATTTCACGTGAGAAATCTCGTCCGATTCAAAGGGCAAGTAGCCCTATAGGTGCGGGAGCTCGAGGGCTTGCTACGGATGCGACCGGCACGCAAAGGAGAGCCCAAAACAGAAAAATACAGCCAGCTGTGTATTTTTGCAGGTCTAGGGTTTTGACCCTAATTGATCCCTGATACCCCCAAGACCTTCGGGGAAGCGTTGGGATCACTGTACAGGTGATCGGGTGCATTTTCGGGGCAGAAAACAGAGAATTCAGCGTGCTGCAGATTCTCGCCAGATTTAAGAAAGTGCCCGTATGCACCAGGAAAGTCATCTTCTACATGGGGATTTTGTTTGTGGAGCCTCCTACTGCTGTTATGCTGCCAAAATCGGGCTAGAGTAGGCCATTTTCAGCCCGATAAAAGCGGGACAACTCGTAGGAACTTGCAAGTTTTCTCCCAAGTTTTATAAAAGTAAAGAAATACCGAAAGGGGCGCCCGGTGTCGATGTCTGCTTGGAAGCACGTGCTTTGTGTGAGTGTTAATTCCAGTCAAAGGTCTATTCGTGAAGTTTTCCTGTGTCGTAAAGTAAAGTAAAGTTTATCAAATAAAGATTCGAGTGAAAGCTAAAGTCTACCGCCCTACGGGCCGGTTTCACGACTCCTATGTCATGACTCAAGCGAGGCATTTCATGAGCATTCCCCCCCCACCGGCTATCACATCATCTAAGACTTGGGGTGCATATGCAGCATCTCTTTACACAGTTCCAAGGCAGCAGTCTCTACCCGACCCACCAGAGCGTTGCCCATAGACATGCACTTTCTTTACCGCGTATGTTATATAGAGCCAAAGACAGTTACATCATTGTCCAATGTACTATGAGATACGAGGCCGCTTTCACTGTCTATTCAGAGAAAGCTTTGGACCCGTGAGATATCAAGATCAGAGATGCCTCTAGTTGTTTTTGCTAGAGCAGCTCGGACACAAGGAGAGTCTTCTAAGGAGATTAGACAGTGGTAGACATTCATAGAGGGGAATCACTGATGTCTTTAGAGCAAAGACTTATACCAGCAGAGCCATTGAGCTTGGGAGAGCTAGACACCCACGTCTACGAGAGCCACCACGACATCTCCATCAGAGGATCAGGACTATTCTAGAACGGCATGGGAGATGTCCAGTACCACTATTTACCAGCACGGACATTGACAATATTCTTCAACGACCAATGCAGTACATCCTCGAACAGTGCCCGATGCTGGACATCCTCAAGGCTCAGATACCGATATCCATATTAGCTTTTATTTTACTTCATTATATTTTGTACCCAGACATTGTAATAGATCCACTAGGATTGTATCGGTTTGGTCTCATAGGTCATTTTGTCCTTTTGAAGACGTTTAATATAACACTTCATTTCATTTTCTAGACACTTTCTCTCTATCTATCTGTCTATCTAAATATATATATATACAACCGCACACATTCAATGAGGATCTATGGAGTGGGGAGGGACACACTTCCAACAACTAACCAAATGCGATTCTCAAGCTTAATATGCACTGCTGATGGCCAGAAGATGCAGAATGGCATAGATCTTCATGCAGATGCTTTAAAAAGTTTGACATGAACAATGTCGATCCCCAAGTATACCATCAGTAAGTTTGACATGCACAATGTAAAGCCTGTGGATCCTTGATAGCATTCATAATTTGACATAGACCTAAGCTTTCTTACTTTTAATTGTTTCACTCTCTGTCAGCCCCAAGAATTTGGCTGCATCAGCGACACTGATGGTGGAATAAGCCGTTGAAAGCAATTTGAAGTTCTTCCGTGAATAATCATCTGCAAGGGCCACAAATTTATGTGATGACCAAAGGACAAAGCAGTCACCAAAACCATTTTCAAGTTCCTCCCATACTTGAGCATCCTTCTTTCACCCATCCTAGCAGAATATTAGCGTTCCCATAACTTACGATTCATTCTGCTAACCTTTTATTGCATTCACAATTTGCTGAACGGCCGGGCTCCAGGGAAAGTATTGAAGAGCATTATGAAAACCTGCATAATCGTATGTCCATAGGCACTGACCAATCTTCCACGCAGCGACTAATTCAGGCTGGCTTTGTTTAACAGCTGCCGGTATGCGCTTCCATAAGAATCTTGCTCCATTCCTGGGATTTCACGGTATCAAAAGAGAACCTTAACACAAAAACAGAAAGTATATAGTTGGAAAAAAGACCCCTTTGTTTAGTAATGCCCTAACCAGTAGACCTAAAACCCGTGAGGGTCGCTCAGAAGTACGTTCCCAACTACTAATTAAGAGCTTCACTATTCAAACCCTATGTTTCCTCGTTTGTTTTCAACTTTGAGTCATCTCCAGGCTCCAGCTGCTTCACAGTACAAGCATTCTACCACTATGTACAGCTAGAAGTTAGTCCTGAGCTGGCCACACTTTAGATGCATTGCGTTTGGACGTTTCTGTTCTTTTAGATCCTGATCAACTGCATAATTCCATTACCGTGTCTCAATTCCAAGTGGTTTCAACACAAGAAATGAGCATTTCTCTGCTTTATAACCCGTTTTTGCATTTTAAGGCCCCCATTCATTTCCCATTTCTGGTGATTATGCTTCCCGACTAGAGAGGAAGGGACCAAGCAGCTTCATACACCAGTCAAAACACATTTAATTGCAGTGGAACTATGTTGGGGGACCGGTTGAATATTTTACAAGAATTTAATTCCAAGACATGCCAATAATACCACGCCAAAAGCTCATTCAAGAATATTAACAGAAAAAATTCCTCAAGACTCACAAGTCTGAAACGATGATGTATCCAAGCAAGTGAATAGGATATGGCCAATCGGAGGGCTTTTCCAGTCCCTTTGCAGCAAGCTGTAAACCACAAAGATCAATTAGAACATCCTGAAGTACTGAAAAAATAGAATTTTTTACTTTAATTCAAACACTAAAATAAAAGAATGCTGCGCTCAATCACCAGATCACATTCATATAAACCCATTTGCATGAGCAAATATATAAAGGTCTAAATATAGTCCTTGTTACAATGCTAAGCTTAAAACCAAGGTAAACACCAAAACCTATAGTACATATCACTAACCCAAAGATACCTTGACTGATAGAAAAAGTGTTAGAAGCTTTACGCACGTGAAGTCCTGTTACGACAAAGAATTCAAATTGTAGCCTCACTCTCCAGCTTTGCAAAAGCAGTGCTCACAACCAATCAGAGAGGCCATTGTCCATAAAGCCCATGTGGCAGATTAGCCCATAAAGTTGCACACTAGAAGACCTTCAAACACCTTAAATGAGTAAAGGTCCACATGAAGGACACCATAACTAGGAGAAAACTGAGATAACAAACACTGCAAATAACACATATCAAGACACCGTGTAATATGTTAGACTAAGAGAAACCACTAGAAACCAAGGTGTGGTGCCAACAGCAATCAATTGCTACTTCTTAGAGACTATCATCTTGTGCAAAGAGAGCTGCCATCTTGATAGCAAGAGCCTCCCAAGTCGAACGAGCTCCTTGCCCACTGACACTTCCGATCAAACATATAGCACTCCAACAAGTCTTAACACCACTGAGTTGGTAGCTCTAACAAGTCAAACACTTCTGAGTGCCCATCGTCTGTGAATGAACTGCTAAAGAAAACTTGAAACTCGGCTTTGTAAACGCCACAAGCTTATTTATTGTTACACACACTTACAAAAATGGTTATGACTGAATTTCTGCTTGAAATTTCAGCAATGACTTGAAAAAGAGAGAGAGAGAGAGATTGACACTGTGCTGACCCGCGGCCAGGCCCCCTTCACACGAACATGACCTATTCCTCCAGAATTTACAAGTGAGTAGGATGATTTTCAGCATAGAATCACCAGCAAGACAAGTAAGCAAACAATCTTGTTGGTTTCCCCTCGTTTGCATGTGTTGCCCTTACAAGCACATACTAGAGTTGGAGAAACGCACCCGTCTGTGCGCCGCCCCAAAGGCCTACCAATGAGTCACACAACCGATTGTCTTCTCTTGCACGTCGAATGCACGAGTGATATCCTTCGATGAAGAAAAATTCAGCAATGGCTTCCTCATGTGTGGGCAAACTACTTATCACTCTTTTACTTTCAAATAAACTTAGTCCAAGGCAAAACTAACAAAGTTGCAGATGGTAGAAGCACTTTCCCATTGACCCTACGCAGCTTCTCTTAGTATTGCAACTCGTCCATAACTTGATGCCCAAAAGAATTAGTATTCAACAAATCCCCAATTCACCCATACCTTCGAAAGAATCGTGTCTGGATTCTCCATTCCGGACTACACATTGAAGGATGGATATCTTTTATATCATGGAAAGCTTTGTATTGCCCAAGCGCTTCAACCCAAGATCTTGCTCAAATCTCATTCCCCATCATATGCAGGGCATCGTAGTATTCACCCAACAAATCTTGCTATTGACACCTTCTTTTATTGGCCTACCCTCCGTAAAGATGTTGAGAAGTATGTTTCTCAATGTATCACTTGCCAGAAAGTCAAGTACAACCGGCAGAAAGCCTCTGGGTTGTTACAGCCCCTCCCTATTCCGACTCGACCATGGTAAAGTATTGCTATGGACTTTATTTTTTACTTGCCTACTACATCATCGGGTAGTAATGGCATCTAGACCATTATTAAATGCTTCAGCAAACAAGCACAATTCATCCCTGTTAGGAAAACTATCAAAGCAGATTGGATGGCAACCCTATTCTTACACCATATTTTCCCGCCTTCACGGGATACCACAATCTATAGTTTTTGATCGAGACCCGCATATGACCAGCCTTTTTCTTGGACCTATATAGGCAGGCAGAGGGGGGGGAGCCTATGAGCAATGCAGACTGGCCCCAACAGGGGGCACCCTCCCTAGGGTGCCCCAGTGGGCAGCTTGGAGACTGACGCCACAGGCATGAGGAGGGGCAGCCCAGCGTTTTTGGGCAGCCCCATGTCCAGCGTTTTGCAGCCAGAGGAGGACTCTCCCCACGTTTCCATGGGAGTTTTTGGTGGGCAGCCTTGCAGCGTTTTGGCGGCAGTGACGGGCAGTGCTTGCGGGTTTTCATCGTCTATGGCGATGGGCAACAGATATCCCCTTCCACATGTGGGCAGCTTGGAGACTGACGCCACTGGCATGAGGAGGGGCTGTCCAGCGTTTTTGGGCAGCCCCATGTCCAGCGTTTTGCAGCCAGAGGGGGACTCTCCTCACGTTCCATGGCCAGCCCTCTGGCATTTTTGCTGGGCAGCCTTGCAGCATTTTGGCCGCAGTGACGGACAGTGCTTGCGGGTTTTCATCGTCTATGGAGATGGGCAACAGATATCCCCTTCCACATTTCTCCTCAGGGCAGCCCATACAATAAGCATTGCAGTAACAGGCTGAGGGGAGTAGAGACCCCGACTTCCTCAGGGCAGCGGTACCAGCAGCCTTGAAGCCTTCGTCTCTCTCCAGTTCTTCCTTTGGAAGGAGGTGGATTTGTGTTGGGGAGCCCAGCCCATGTTGTGGCCATGTCAATGGTCTCGTGTGCAAGAGCAGTTGGCAGTGTCAGTAGCAGCTGCAGTTGTGTGTGCCTCGGGTCTAGCCGTGAGGCTTGTCAGATATATGTCAGGACCACCCTTGGTCACTTGTATGAGCAGATTGTTATCAGCATGGAAAGCCTTTCCCAAATCTCTCTCTCTCTCTCATTCTCAGATGTCCCGTCTCTTTCTACCTCAGTGATCTCTCTTCTCTACAAGTGTGCCTTGTTCATGTGTGGCATTGCAGGTGTTCTAAATTGGCGTCGAAGTGTCCACCGGATCACGAGTCAGTTCTTGTCTTCATTGCATCTTCCGCTACCACCTTTGACATGGTACCAGATCCCTATGTTGCTACGACCACCTTGGATGCTTAGATGTGGCTGATCTGGTACAGTTGTGGACATGACTGAAAGAAAAGAAGCTTGCTGTTTTTTCCTGGTTTTCTCGAAGTTTGGGGCAGATTTGGGTATGTTGAGGCCTTGGATCCTCATCTACGACTTCCCCGTCTTTACCCTTGTTTACCCCAACCTCTCTTCACCGAAGGAAAGCTGATGGGGGTTGCAGGATGTGTAGCAGTGCTGGATTGCCTTGGTTTTCCTATCGGGAGTCATGTTGTTGTGCCTTTCCACAAGGGAAGCAAGCATGCAGTTTTTGGACCCAGAGGGGGAGCTATTCCTTTCCAGCTTCTTTGGAAAGAAGTGTTTTTTTTTTTTTTTTTTTTTTTGCCGAACCTAATTGTGTGAATCACAGAATATGTGTTGGCTCTGATAGAGATCATCTGGATCGAGGCCCGCTACTGCTGCTCGCCCCCCCCCCCCCCCCTTTGCTGTTGCGCCATCGCTCTTCTCCCCCCCCCCTCCCTCCCCCCGCTGCCCCTTCGCTGCCCCCACACCCCCTTCAGCCCCTGCGCACTGCCTCTCAACCCACCCGCTGCCCCCCCCCTATCTGCGCGCGCTGCCCCATTAGCTGCCGCAGCCCGCTGCCCACCCCTGTCTGCGCACTGCCCCTTAGCTGCCGCAGCCCGCTGCCCTCCTCTCGCTCTGCCTTCCCCGCTCCATCCCCCCCGCTCGCTGCTGCTTGTGCACCCGCACATTGCACGGCTGCCCTTTTCGCCCTCGCTGTCTCCTCATCACCCCCCCCCCCCCCCCAAATCCTCTTCGCTCCCGAAGGCCCTCTGCACCTGGCTCGGCAGCACTTTCTCTTCGGAAAAGTGCCTGGCTGACTTGTTTGCAGGTTTCTTCTTCGCCGCCCGCTTCTTCCACTCAGCAGTAGACACAGATGGAGGCTCCAGCTTCACCTCAGAGGGACTCGCCTGAAGCCCCATCGCCCGACCCCGCTGAGCCCACCATTCGACTTGCTCTTACGCCGACAGAGCAAGCGAGCCTTGCCACAGAGGTAGAACGCTTGCAGGCGACTTCTGTCATCTGCAAGGTTCTCGGCACTCGTCCCAGCAGAGGAGAGCTGCGAGACCTTCTCCAGGCCCGCCTCCTCGCAGAGGTGGGCAAGATCTTGGATGTCCAGATTCTCGGACGGGGGTACTACCAGATTGAGTTCGAGACTTCCGAGATGGCCTCCAAGGTCATAGCTATGAGTCCATTGGCCATCCGAGCATCACGCGCCCACTTTCGACAGTGGCGACATGGTTTTGACCCGTCTTCGGATGTGCTAGTAGAGGAGGCGGACATCCCCATCTCAGTCTGCTTTCCGGGTTTACGGAGGGAGTACCTTCCACTTCTCTCCAGGATTGGCTCCGCCATCGGAACTGTCCTGGAGACACCTCGTACGGCAGCATCAGTAGCTGCCAAGGCGGCTGGCATCCCTTCAGTTCGAGTTTTGGTCAGAGATACCCACACGCTCCCGAAGGTCATCCTTCTGCCTCGGGTGAGTGGGGGTTGGTTTAGACAGAGTGTGGAGTACTCGGGTCTCCCGAACCAGTGCTTCATTTGCAGACAGATGGGCCACCTAGCGAAGGCCTGTCCACGGAGGAGACCACGACCCGCACCCCAGCCTCAGCCCCAGCCTGCCAAGGCTGGGCCGCAGCCACAGCCAGCGACACAGAGCACAGATTCAACGCCACCCTCCGAGCCTGGGGCTCCAGCAGAGGAGGGGTGGCAGCAGGCCCGTGGCCGCCGACGCCAGGGGCCACAGCGACAGCCTGGCACTCAGAGTGGCCCCCAGGTGCCTACTCAACAGCAGTGGGTTCCCACGGGGAACCGCTTTGGTCCTCTTGAGCAGGAGGAGCCCCCTACGCCAGCCACCACCTCCGCTTCACCCTCGCCAGCCGCTCCGCCTTCCGATCTCCCCTCCTCCTCCTCATGCCCTCCCCCGCCCTCTGCTACCGCTCACTCCCCACCTCGCCCCCCCCATGTCTCTGCCGCCCCACCCCGCTTCTCCTCTCCCCCGCCCCCCCAGCCCCTTCTCCCCCTCCTTCTGCTTCAGTACCACAGTCGGCTCAGGAGACTGGACCCTCGCCGGCGGCTAGGAGATCTCTTGGCAGCGCCTTCGCCACGAGTCACCTAGCGAGAGAGGGTCAGCCTTTCATGCGGCCCCCACTGCAGATTCAGACATCTCCTCTTGCAGCTATCCCTCGTGGTTTGACGAGCTTTGACCTCCGGCGCCGCTGGGATTTCTTCGATTACGGGTTTACTCGTTTTCTTGGCGATTCCGCAGCAGACCACGAGGCAGCCTGCTTCAGAGTCCAAGCTTTGTTCCTCGCCGCTAGGGGGACAGAGGCCTTGGACTCAGCAGTTGGTTTCTCCTTCCCCCTCTGTGGCAGGACTGAGACAGAGTGGTCCCTCGACTCAGTGGTGGGATGGTTGCATACACAGGTTCTCGAGTTCTCTCACCACATGGGAGAACTGGGCGTTACAGATTTGCTGCAAACTTTGTGGCCACTGGCCAA
Organism: Adiantum capillus-veneris; assembly: GCF_014529385.1. Classification (NCBI taxonomy): domain Eukaryota; kingdom Viridiplantae; phylum Streptophyta; class Polypodiopsida; order Polypodiales; family Pteridaceae; genus Adiantum; species Adiantum capillus-veneris. Next base: position 75,495,695 of record NC_140955.1, on the reverse strand, counting down.
GTTTGCGGTGACACCCCCAGATTCAGCAGGATGTAGACACATTGTGGTGTACTTTTTTGCTGATACGCAGTGTTTGCCTTGCTATGTATTCATTCATGAGGACTCCTGGACAGAGGAGGTTGCTTTACGCACGGCTCGCTCTACTTGGGCTTGGACCAGGCACTCACTGCAGTCTCGCCTATCTAGAGGACGCTCGGATGCGGATTACTCCCCATCCAAGCCTGCTTCGAAGATAGCTCGTCTTGCTGCTGCGGCAGCATCTGTTCTCTCTCGCTCCCCATGAGGATCGTCTCGTGGAACGTGCAGGGACTAGGTGGGCCCCAGTTTCAGCGACAGCGGGGCCGATTGCGTCAGGAGCTTCGGCGTTGCCTTGTGGGAGGAGAGATTGATCTCCTTATGCTTCAGGAGCACCATTTGTCTGAGAGCCGCATTCGGCGATGTGGTCAGATTTTGCGTGGACGCTATGATACCTTTTGGTCAGCTGCTTTTGGACCTGGAGGCATCCAGGGTGGGGTATGTATGACTATTGCGGACTCATTACAGCAGGCCATTGTGGGCAGAGGGATTATTGTACCAGGCAGGGCTCAGTGGATTACTATGCAGGTTCAGGGTAGCCTTGTGGGTTTCCTGAACATCTATGCACCCAATGTGGCGAGTGCTCGTGCAGAGTTTTGGTCACAGATTGTTGAGTCTTTGCCACAGGTTGACCAGTGGTGTGTAGGAGGGGACTTCAACATGTTGGAGGACCCTTCTGACAGGCTCGGAGGCAGCCATGCTACTTTGCACGGAGTCGAGTTAGCAGCTTGGGAGAGGTTTTGTATGACGTTGAGGGTCTCGGATACATGGCAGCATTCTGGCTTTGTGAGGCCTCCAGAGAGTCTTGCCTTCTCTAGATCGGACCGCAGAGTGGGAGGAGTGAATCTATCGCGCATAGATCGCTTCTACACTAGTGACCACTTCAGTGACTTGGGGGGATCAGTGGGCATCTTGGCAGGGACATCCTTCTCAAACCATGCACCAATGATCCTCACAGTGGCAGACAGGCAGAGGAGTGGGAGCACGATGCTTCGCATCCCAGAGCGGGTCTTGTTGGACTCAGCACTCAGAGAGAGGGTCGAGGCTCTATGGACAGAGGGCATGGACAGCCAGGCTCCACCTGCAGACAGAGTGGCCTCAGGCCTAGTTCAGCTTAGCCACTTCTTTCTCCAGGAGTCTTTGGCTCGACGGGCTGCAGCGAGAGAGGAGGAGCAGCGTCTCAGACGAGGCATTGCTTCACTACAGAGGATGCAGGAGCAGCATCCAGACAGTCCATGGTTGGAGGAGCAGTTACAGCTGGCTCGACAGGAGCTTGCTTGCATAGAGGAGAGGCGCCATGAGTTTGCCTTTCACCGACAAGCATCTCAGTGGACTCAGGTGGGTGACAGAGTGACAGGTGCTTTTTTTGAGACAGTGGGACCTCGGCACTCGCATGCCAAGGTCAATCAGTTGAGGAGACCCGATGGGTCAGTTGTTTGTGAGCCAGAGGATATGCGTGCAGTTGCTACTGACTTTTACCGTGAGCTACTGTCGGCTGAGCCCGAGTCAAAGAGACAGGATGCATGCAGGGAGCAGGTTTGGGCACAGATGCCTTGTCTTGTGACTGAGGAGATGCGGCAGAGGCTTGAGTTACCTCTTCAGCTTGAGGAGCTGCACACGGCTCTTAGGGCCCTCCCTCGTGGTAGCTGTCCAGGTGAGGATGGGCTGACTTTCAGCTTCTTCTTGGAGTACTGGGACCTGCTTGGCCCAGATCTTTGTAGTGCCTTTCAGTACATTCTGCACACAGGAGTGATGCCGGATAGCATGAGTGAGGGCCTGATTTACCTCATTCCAAAGGAGGGTGGCTCCTTGGATGAGATTCGACAGTGGCGCCCCATCACCATTCTCAACTCAGCCTACAAAATTCTTGCCAAGGCTCTGAGTTTGAGGATTCAGCCACTTTTGGAGAGCCTTATACATGGGACTCAGACAAGTTTTGTCAAGGAACACAGTATCCTTGACAACATCTTCACTTTTTGGGAGGCTTCTGCCCTTGCACGGCTCCGTGGGGAGGACCTTGTGATTCTTCTTCTCGATTTTGAGAAGGCATACGACAGAGTTGACTGGGACTTTCTAGAGGGCACGCTACGCAGGATGGGCTTCTCAGAGGCTTGGATCAGAGGGGTGTCAGCTTTGTACAGACAGGCCCACAGTCAGGTGCTTTTGGCAGGAGGTAGAGGTGAGCGCTTCATGCTCACACGATCGGTCAGACAGGGTTGTCCTCTTGCCCCCTTTTTCTTTCTGTTCTATGCGGAGGCGATGAGCAGATTTTTGGTGTCACAGCAGGTTGGTTTGAGGGGCTTAGCACTCCCTATATGGGGAGATGAGCTTCTGGACGCTGAGTTTGCCGACGACTCAGCCTTGTACTTAGAGGGCCAGGAGGCCAATTTACACAGATGTGGGCAGGCTTTGGAGACCTTCTGCTGTGCATCGGGCGCATTGATCAACTGGAGAAAGACAGTGGCTTTCTCACTTGGTAGTGCTCCTGTGCCAGACTGGATGCCAGGAGAGGGTTTCAGGTGGATTCCTCCAGGGACTGCAGTTCGGTACTTGGGTTGTCAGGTTGGTTTGGATTTGTCCCCCGAGCAGCCAGGTAGAGAGGCTGATCAGGAACTTCCTTTGGTCAGGTCGCGACACTCAGATTGCCCGAGCCAAGGTGGCTTGGTCGGTCATCACACTTCCTTGTTCTCAGGGAGGGCTTGGGATCATTGATCCAGCACAACAGAGCAGAGCCCTTCTTGGGAAGTTCGTCGTCAGAGGACTTCTTCCAGGCGAGGAGCCCTGGAAGGAGTTCTTGTTGCAGAGGCTTCGTGCCAGGGTGCCTCAGTCAGGAGGCCCTTGGCAACCTTCGACCAAATGGATCTTTACAGAGTTGCGCCGAGTTGGTTTGAGCAAGAGACTGGAGGGCCGATTCGCAGTGAGTTTGCTTCGTTCTTGGGAGCTATTGCGGCGTGGCCTAGAGCAGCGACAGCCGACGTGCACGGAGGAGCGCCTACGGCAGCCCCTCGTCTGGAACCCCATGGTTAGCACTCAGAGAGGCCACTTGGTTGGGAGTAGGCCTCATGTTTCTTGGGGTCCCATGGCAGCAGGTCCTGCGCGCTCTCTAGGTGACTGGCTAGAGTTCACAGGTTTGTCAGAGGAGGTGCAGGTTGTCCAGCTACAGGGCATGAGAGGGGTTCAGAGCATGTGTCAGGACATCTCAGAGTCAGTTCCAGCTGATTGGCTCACGCCTCTCGAGCCAGTAGCACCCCGGTGGATGGGAGCCTTCACACGACTGGAGGTTCTCATTTCAGTCAGGGCTTGCTCAGAGACTGTCCCAGCCCTGTTCTTCGAGCTTCAGGGTGGGGGACGATTACAGAGAGTTGCAGTAGAGGCCCCGCAGGTAGCAGAGTGTTGTTTCCAGAGGATCCGAGTTGTGGGCATCTGTGGGAGGACTTGCGTCATAGATCCTGACCCAGCAGCTCTTGAGACAGGACACTGGAGGCTATGGGCTTGGGAGTGCTGTCCACTGGCACGAGTACAGTGGGACCCTGGTGAGTGGCTTTGGAGGGACCCATTCTCTTCTGCAGACCGCCCAGGAGTCCCTTTCTTTCAGTACACTGTTCGGCTTGGACGTCATATACTTGCAGCACAGAGAGAGGCCCGCCCCGCTGCAGCACGTCATTGGCAGGAGGAGGGTCTCATTGTTGAGTTCTTGGCAGCTTTTTGGCAGAGGCTGTGGGACTCCAGACAGCCGAGGCGCGTCACCTTGTTCCAGTGGTTGGTTGCACACAGAGCCACAGCAGTAGGGAGCTGGCTTGTACATAGTGGTCTCTCGGCCGCATGTACAGCCTGTGACCAGTTGGTGGAGAGTCAGCGACACTGTCTTTGGGACTGTCCCTCGGCCCAGCAGGTGTGGCTACGAGTTCTTCGGCTGATGCCTGCCCTCTCCACGGCTCGACAGTACACTTGGGGGGCGGCGGCTTGGTCCACCCTCACGGGCCCGGCACTTCAGTTTGAGCTATCTTCCACCAGCAGGATGATAGTGATACAGGGGGGTCGACCTACACTCCAGCCTGCTATAGACCTTACTCCACAGGAGTGGAGCAGTGAGAGAGTGGAGTGTTGGGAGCTCATCAGCGGCCTAGCTCTCTGGTTCATCTGGCGGGCCCGTTGTTTCCGCATCTTTGAGGCTCGCCTTGTACCACCAGCAGAGACTGTTCGTGACTTTTGGCTAGAGCTGATCCATACTCTCAGAGGACAGCTTGAGGGACTACAGGGCAGCTCCGACCGCATGCGGGAGCGCCGTGAGGCTTTCCTTCGTCTCTGGCGCCCTGGGCCGTTTTACTCCATGGTCCAGGGGGTGCTCAGATGGCACTACTGTCCACTTGTGTGGCTTTTCCCTCCTCCCATCTCTTGATTTAGCCCCATTGTATATATGCTGTTTTTTCATTGGGAGAGTCTCCCCATCATGTTTGTTGTAGCCCTCTCTTGCAGAGGTGGATGTAGCCCTATGGGCAGCTTTCATTAACTAATAGAAGGATCTTTTTCTCGGAAAAAAAAAAAAAAAAGTGTTTGGACAACAATAGGATCTTCTTCCTCACTTCTAGAGGAGGTTTCTATGGTTGTGTTTTCTTCGAGGAGATGGATTGGGAGATTTGTTGTGCCTTTTGCAAATGCATATCTTTCTTGGAATTGTCAACGGAGCTACCTACCTGAAGGGTAGCACATTGATGCACTTTTGTACCACATTGTGGATTGTGGATAACGGAGGGGGATCTCTTTCCTTCTTGAAGCAGAGGCTGCTCTTTGATTTTTCATTGTCCATCTAAAGATAAGAGTTTTAGTTCCGGCTTCTGTAGACTCTTCTTCATCCGGTATGCAACAGTTCAGATGCATGTTCCAGTGCACGTGTTGGAGTTGGCTTTGACAGGCAAAGAGGATATTATTTTTATCTTTAGAACCACATCCGATTTTTTTGGATGAGGTTTAGAGGTGGAGCATGTGGTGCCAGACCCTTTGCCAATAATGACAACAGTTCGAGGAGGTTTTGTTGGAGTGTGGACTTCTCCTATCTCCATGTTCTCTCCTTTCCCGCTGGTAGTCTAGCCCTACAGATTTGATCAAGGTTTTCTTGGAGTGTGGACATCTCCTATCTCCATGTTCTCTCCCGGGTGGTAGTGTGGCCCTACAGATTTGGTCATTCCTTTGCCCTTTTGTCGACTTGTCACCATCACTTGTGGGACAGTTTACGATCTCTTGTGAGCTTGTTAGCACCAGTTATGGGACAGGTTTGTATTAGAGTTCATTTTCTTGTCCGATGGTAGCTCTAGTATCTCCCACGAGCAGATTAGGGAGTGAGGGCTGTTTTGTGGTTGTCCCCAGCCATACTTGAGGTAGACGTACTTGTTCACGATGGTGCACTTCACTGTGTTGCTCACCCGGTAGGCTGGCATGAGATGGACCCCCGTTCCTAGGGTTTTCCGGGGTCAGAGTCTCGAGTCTTCTGTAGTTCTGCTACTAAATATGTGTCTCAGGTCACATTTAGTGAGTTTACATATTTATTAGCATTTATTAGGCCATTTATGGGATCGTGGGGTTTTGCTGCAGGTAGGGCAAATAAAAGATATGCCTATATATGCACCCCCTCCCCCCCCCCCCCCCCCTTTCTTGTACTTTTGGCATGTGTTATCAGTGCAGAGATCTAGCATTTAGGCGCATACCCTCTCTCTAGCGTTTTCCAGATTGCTAGCGTTTTGTTGTGTGCGATCACTCTCTCTCGTTTCTCTCACCACATCGATCTCTCTCTCCCTGGGGTTATTCATCAACGATCTCTCTCTCTCTAGCTAGCGCTCTCTCTCCTCCGTCGTGTGGACACCCTCTCGATGTGGCATCGCCTACGGAGAGTTCCCGTGCCTGTTCGGTGGGCGGTTCGTGCTAGGAGCTTCACAACGAGGAGATCCATCGCGATAGATCCAAAATCTATTGGCTGCCTAGTACGGAGAGGAGGTTTGCTCGCAGTCGCAAACAAGTCCATCAGCCGATTCACCCTTTTCCGCTACACCTTTGACATGGTATCAAAGCCACGGCGTGCTCTTGGATCGGATTGGTGATTTGTGCGAGCTCTTGGTGCTGATTTTGCGCGAGGAAAAGAGACGGTTTGCTGTTTTTTCTGCATTTTTCACTCTTTTGGGGCTGATTTCAACTGTTGTGGGCATATTTGAAAATTTACTCTCTTCTACCTCGACCTACCCTTATCACATGCCTAAGTTCTCCAACACCATGGAGAAGAGTGATGATTCGGAAACAAGTTCAACCGTGATGACGAAGTACATCATAAGGAAGCGACCGGCGGTGGTGAACCAACTATCAACGAGGAGTGGGAGATTGGTGTCAGTTCTACTCAGGCGTAGGTGATCAACCAATCAAGATACCTACCCTTCCTACTTTTCCCTCGGATCGGCAATTGAATGGAGACAACTATGCCATTTCAAAAGCTACCATGATGGCGATCTTTGACTCTTACGAGCTTGAAGATTTTGTCTCGAGCAACTTTCAAAAGCCAAAGGACCCTGCGGGGCAAAGTTATGGGAGAGTGTCAATGCTCGAATCCGGTCTTTCATTATCCTCAACAGTCAACCATCAGTTATCAGCATTGAGGGCACATCTCCGCATCAGGTTTCACTCCCAAGATCAAATCTGCAAGCGTTTTGCAAACAACCAGGCATGCAATGGGACAACCGTGTTTTCATCGCAGAGGACCCCCCTCCACCTGCGTTTTTGCAAATCAAGCCAGCGTATTTGCTTCTGGCTGCCAGTGCTACCTCTGTTAGGTTGTTTCGTCATCGGAAATGCCTAATCTTCTACCTGTGTTTTCAGCATGGAGGAGCAGCTCTCAGCTTCTGGACCCTCCAAATCTTGCCTTCCCACCCGAGCTTGCATCCGGTGCATTGTCAGCGAGAATCCTCTTCATCTGCTACAGATTTCTGCCATACACCTGCTGTTTTGACTCTGTTTTCAGCCCACCTAAGGTTGCTACATTGATTCCCCACCCTCCCTACACCCTCTGCACCTCTTCGGGCTATGCTGGGAGCGTACGAGCACGCTGAAAATCGCTGGACAGCAGCGTTTTCATCACCACGCAGTTGCGTTTTGGGTGGACAGCAGACACTTGGCTTGTGTTTTTTATAAAGGATGAAGTTACCTCTTTCCAGGACACCATCCAGTGGTGGTATGTGTGGTCTCTCAGTGACTGTTGCAATACACACTATCTTCGACATCGGCTTGATCATCTACGGGCGTACGATCCTTGGGAGATCCATTCATCCCAGCCATCATTCCGCGGTTGCGCACTCTAGAGGGGGTGGTGACTTGTGGTTTGCTATGGACAGTGGACATACCTATGCACTCATCAAAGGAGTTCACACGAGATATGGCCATGCTCATGGCATATGGGATTCCGACATTCCCAGAGAAGACACCACCATCTTGGGTGGACAAACACTTACCACTTGACATCCACACGTCAGACAACTTGACACTTACCACTTGACCTCGACACGTCAGATCACTTGCTTACACAGAAGCATCTACATGGACTTAGGAAGAGGATCCTGGATCTCTTCTTGGACAGGTTCACTGCTTGGATCTACAAACTGGAGTCGGACTTCAGTTCTTTGGACTCTCTTGGAGAGTTTACCCATAAGATGCGAGAGATCAGGCATCCCGCGACTACATCCGGAGTCACCCAGAGCTTGGCTTGGATGGTAGTGTAGTTGCTCTTCTACACTCCTCATCATTTGGATTGCTACCTTCAGAGTTACTTACACTCACCATTGGTAACCTTGCAACAGACTTATCCCCCGACTTGGGCAGCAGGCCACTCCCAGCTCATTCACATTGAGAGCCACACCAATTTGCGGTTTGGTGGCGTTGTTGGCGCGAAATCTGTTTTGGTTGACATCGGAGGATTGGAGACAGAAGATACAGGCAAGACGCGTAGACAGATTGGTTTGGCATTTCCTCTTCTCAGAGAATTTTCACAGCACAAACTTCTCAGTCTAGCTTCCCTTCTTCATACAGGATGATTAGGGTGCAGACAGCTTGGTCTGACCACACCTCTTCTCAGAGGCCATTCACAGCGCAGACTGTTGAGCCTTGCTTTCCCCTCATCTTGAATTACCCTACCTACTGACAGGATACCATCCGATGGTAGTCCGTGCGGTCTATCGGTGACTATTGCAGCTTACAGTAGCTTCTACGATGCAGATTGTTTAGTCTGGCCTTCCTTGTTTCGGAGGACGTTTATGACGCAGATTGCCACATCTCGCCTTCCTGGAGTTTTACACAGCTTAGCCACCTGGCCACACTAGGTTACAAGTTCATGCATTGACAGGCTTCCGGTCATTCTCATGACGGTTCCTGGGCTTCTCCATTTTCTCCAAACGGTTTGACTACAGACACCACAGATCCTATTGGGCAGGACACTTGCAGGTCTATTGGCACTTCTTTCACGACAAGGAGTTCGGGACCTTCACGCAATATCTACACCCCGTATTGACGAAGTACAACAATTTGCTACACTGCTCGTGACAACATCTTTCCACGGAGATTTCTTGATGGTTTGGACACCCCAGACTGCTGCTACACTCACGGAGTTTGTCGGCATATTGTCCTTTAGTGAACATTGCAACAAACATCTTCATCATTTGCCTCACATCTTAGGCTTCATGCGGTTTGTTCAGCATCAGGTGCTGAGAGGGGGTGTAAGACTTACACCACTCTGTTGCTTCACAGGTCTAGGGCATACTTGTACGGATAGCATGTCTCCGGGCTGATGTCTCCGAGTTGGTCACCCATAGTTTAGGTTGTACCTGGTCCGACCGCCCTAGTTTGGGGCCGGCTGCCCACTTTGTCCGGGCGCCCTCATATATTTCATTTTTTTGTTGGGTCGTGGGGATTTTATCAGGCCTTGCCCTACTTCCACATCTCATCACACAGAGATCATCTGGTCAATGTGTATTGGGTCTTTTGCTCTGGTAGTCATGATCAGCCCCCTCTTCACCATATCTTGCGTATGTGGTCTATTGTCTCTCTCTCTCTCTCTCTCTCTCTCTCTCTCTCTCTCTCTCTCTCTCTCTCTCTCTCTCTCTCTCTCTCTCTCTCTCTCTCTCTCTCTCTCTCTCTCTCTCACGCTTCCGCACACGCGCACTCACACAGGAGGAGCGGTTCAATACGAGGAAGAAGTCGGGCTCCGAAGCCTTGACCGGTTCTTCCAACAACAAGAAGCAGAAGGGTGAGAAGAAAAGCAACAACACCAAAGACAAGAAGAGTGATACCGAATGGGACGCCTTGAAGGCGGAACAGCATAGCAACAGTTGCGGTGAGAAAAGACATTATTGGAGGAAGTGTCCAAAGCGAGTTGGAGATGCTTCAACTTCTTCGGCGCAATGGTACAGTCACCAGCCATTGTTCATTTGGAGATTCTCTCTTCACAGGACTCTCCAAGGACATGGGAGGTTGCATCGACTCTTGCGGGTCGAGATGATCGTGATTGGATTCTGGATAGTGGTGCCTCAAGGCACATGACACCTTTGAAGGATCTTTTGTCCAACAAGCGACGACATTGTGGTAATATCTTCATTGGCAACAAATCTGCAAGTCCTATTCACAACGAGGGATCTATGGAGCTCATTCCCGACAACAGAGGGGGTATGCATACCTCCAAGGTACTTTATACTCCAAAGCTCCAAAGCTAGGATTTCATCTTATGTTTGTACACAAGGTGTGCAAGCTAGGCATAGAGGTCATCTTTACAGAGGATGCGGTATCTATTCGGGATCAGCAATCTGGCAAAGAGGTCAGAGGGGGCTCAATGGAGAACGGACTCTACAGACTCCATGCTCTTTCTTCAACGACTCCGATACCCACAAGTGATCTTTGGCATTACAGATTTGGTCATTTGAACAATGATGCTCTTCGGCTTGCTTTTCGTGAGCCGTGAGCAGATGCTTGGCTTACCAAATGTTGGGAGTAAGCATGGGAAATGCATTACCTGCATTTGTGGCAAGCAACATCAAGAATCTATCCAGAGGCTTGCTACACGCCGAGTCATTGCCATTTTGGAGTTAGTTCACACCGACCTTTGTGGATCTATGCAGACCCCCCCTTCCCTCGGCAAGGCTCTTTACTTCATGTTATTGGTGGATGATTTCAGCCGCTTTACTTGAGTATACTTTCTACAACACAAATATGAGGCATTTAGCCTCTTCAAGAATTGGCGTTCTCTTGTGGAGAAGGAAAGCAATCAAGTATTGAAGACTATTCGATCGGACAAAGGTGGGGAGTTTACCTCCAATGCTTTTATTTAGTTTTGTGCGTAATATGGCATCAAGCGAGAGCTTGCGAATACCGGATCCCCTTCAGAGAATGGTGTTGTGGAGCGGAAGAACAGGACAGTGGTAGAAATGGCACGGACCATGCTTGAGCATCGAGACTTGCCGAAGTCTTTATGGGCAGAGGCAGTTGCAACCGATCTCCAACCTCTTCAGTTTCTAAAAAGACCCCATTTGAAGGCTATTTTGGTAAGAAGCCCGACGTCTCCCACTTTTGGATTTTTGGGAGTGATGCCTATGTCCATGTACCGAAGGAGAGGAGAATGATTTTTGTCGGCTACAACTCTTTTTCCGAGGGATCTCAACTTTATCCGCTCCCAAATCTTCCACGACGACCCCCAATTTGCTGATACTTGGAGACCCAGATTTTGATTTGCCTCTTGATGAGCCCTCTTCTCCCACCTCTGTCCATCCCATTTTGCACACAAAGGACAAAATTTTTGAGGCGGATTGATATGTAGAGAACGTGGATGAAATTTATAAGAAGATCAAACTTGGACAAAATTTTTGAGGCAGATTAATATGTAGAGAACGTGGATGAAATGTATAAGAAGATCAAGCTTGCCTTCGAGAAGACTCGCGCAAAGTAGAAAAAGGTGTTTGTTCGTCACAGTCACGAATTGTTGTTTTCACCTGGTGATTGGGTACTTTTATGGTTTGAAAAGGCAAGGTTCAAGAAGATGAAGAGAAAGGAAAGGCTGTTTCCAAAGCTCAGCATGCGTTACTATGGGCCTTTTCAAGTACTTGAGAAGATCAGTGATGTTGCGTATAGGCTGAAATTGCTTGACACTTGGAAGATTCATAATGTGTTTCACGCGAGTCTTCTAAGACCCTTTGTGGGTGATGTGCCAAAAGATATGCCGGATGAAGATTAGCCAGAAGTTGAAGAACTTGATGAGATCTTGGTACTTTAGCTTGGCACATAAGGACAAAAAAGTTAATTTGGTGAAATTCAAGAACTCTCCATCTATGGATACAAAGTGCATGGAAGAGTGTGAACTTATGGAGTCACCAAATGTATTGTAGCTTTATCTTGAGGCCTTTGGGTTACAGCCTACATATGCCCCAACTCAACGTGCTCAAAGCAAGGGTAATGATGGAGCTAGTACATCAAATGTACATACGGATTCAATGCAATAGAAGTGGACACTGCTGTACAAATGCTAAAGATATTATGCTCACTTTTATCATAGTTGAAATGATAAAAGTATGAAGGTCTCATTAAGTCATTTGTATCTATGTTTTATGACCTTTTCAACGGATACATGCGATGATGAAAGGGTACTAATCACACTAAATCATCTATGGCATGTATATTTGGCATGCAATCGAGGACGTTTGCGATTTCAAGAGGGGGGTGTCACAAGGCTGTGGCAACCACGAACCTTAGGTTTCTTTCCCTTGATTTTTCTTTAATTTTTGGGACCCTCTTTTTGAAGTCACAAATGGCCAGACATTGTGTGGCCAGTATGAAATGACCGACAGCCAAGAGTTTCATCCGCAGTGTTGAAGGGCAGGTCGCCACGAGATGGTCGGGCCGGTCGGCACTGGAATCCGAGCAGTAAAAGGGTGTCTAGGCTCAGTTCGAAGTCATTTAGGCCCCTCACTACACATTATAAGTAAGTGAGTACTAGGAAATTAAACCAAAGGGAGTCAAATGGACACATGGCAGTAGGGGAGCTCCATGCAGGCCAACACACACCTCCTAGAAGCCTTATCCAAGAGGAGACGCCCAAAGTTGAGGGTGGAGGCTCATTTTTGTGCATTGTGCTTTACAATGTGTCGGTGAGTAGTGGGTGCAGGTTTCACAGCTTTAATGGAAAGCTTGCCTTCTCCCTTGTCTCATGTAGCGCAGTTATTTGCTCTCACGCATCTCTCCCTTCTGGCACATATGGTAATGCCCCAATAGATGGGCTTCTTAGTTGACCATGTACAGTTTTGAGGGTTTTATGCGCATTTGCCAAGGCAAGAACAGGTAAAGGATTAGCTAATTGCTAATCCCCCACAGGTACGCACAGTTCCATCGCAAAGAATCACGAAAACGGAGAGTTTTCTCACATGGAAACTCGTCTATTGCAAAGGGGAACTGTCCCATTGTGTACGGAAGTGTCTGAGACACGCGCAGACGTGTTTGCTCTGCCCAAAACGATCCAAAACAGAAAATTACAGCCTGCTGTGTTTTTTTGCAGGTTCAGGGTTTCTCACCTAAACTACAGGACATCACAAGGGGAACCTCGAGAAAGCCGTGGAATGCTTCAACAAGGTTTTGGGCACCTGACAGTGATAAAACAGGGAATTACAGCATGCTGAAATTGACCTACAGCTCACTGGAAAGCTTCTAAATCGCAAGGGAAAGTGTCGTTGATGTGTACTTTTGACCTACAGGGATTTTTGCGCCGTTATGCTTGCGAAATTCGGTCAAAAACCTGCAATTACAGCCATGGACAGGTTTGGACAGCTTGGTGAGAGTTAGGTGCAAGCATTCAAATCGTTTATTTGCAATAAGAATAAAGAAATAGCGAGAGGGGCACAAGTCTTTGGGGCCTACAGGGTGTCATTGTCTGCTTGGAAGCACTCTAGCTGCCAAGCCGTGTAGTTCCTTTGAAGTGTTAATTTCCAATCACAGCTTTACCTGTGAAGTTCCTTTGTGTCGTAAAGTTTAAGTAAAGATCAGGTGAAAGCTAACCGCCCTACGGGCCAGTTTCATGGTTGCGTCGCCGGGACAAAATCACTTTTTCCTTAAGAAGTGAGTCTTGGTTGGATTTTGGTGAAGACACAGAGCACAAGAACTCTAAATTACACTATGGCTGACAAAACGAATGACACCAAGGAACAGGGTCCCTCTTCACAAGACAAAAAGGCTCCTCCTCCTCCAGTTTTTGAGGTTGGCGAGAGTTCAAGGCCACCACTGTCTATACCTTTTGTTGATTTGAATGCTCCACCAAGTCTGTCACAAAGTGATGACGTGGCGGATAGCAGAAACCTGAATTTCTACCAAAAACCCTAAAATTCCTACAAACCCTAATTTCTGCCAGAAACCCTAATTTCCGGCGACGCAAATCTCAGCTTTTCGCTTTGATTTGGCAGAAAGAAAGAGAAAAAGAGAACTTGCTTTTTACTGACTCTCATTGAGAGAGAGAGAGAATCTGCTTTTGCTTTCAAGCTTTTGGGGCTCTGCTTTTGGGCATCCCTTGTAACCTTTAAATAAGTGGTGAGGGCTTCACTTCTCAGAGCATCTGGACGCAGAGTCTGACAGTGAAACCCTAACCGCTCTCTTGTACTTTGATTTGATTAATATAAAAAGAAATACCGAAAGGGGAACCAATCTTTGGGGCCAATATCTCTGGGCACGGAACTCCGCCGAGCCAGTGTACATCTATTGTGATCTGTGACTTGTTTTGAAGTGGTTATTTGGTGCTGTCGCGGTTGATTCTTGACTTGGAGTGTCCAAGTCTGTTACAATGGTATCAGAGCATTTGATGCGAAGTGAATGGAGGAGGAGGACCTAGCAGATACTCCTCGGATTGTGAAACTTTACCTCGATGTTTTGGTTTAGCATAGTCTACTCCAAACGAAACCCAGAAACTCAGCTTGGCCGAAGATCTGGTGCAGTGGGATGCACAAGAGGGGAGTCACTCCGCTCCTTTGTCAACAGATGCCTCAATTTTGATACTAAAGTCACTAATGTCTCTTTGAGCTTCAGGGATACTAAGAGCTAACAGTATTCTACTGGATGACTTTATGAAATGGAATTCCTGATAATGATACTGATTTGTTCTTGACTTCTTTTGAGTGCAGGAACTGATAGCCGAAATGACTGCAGCATTTTGGTCTGATTGATCTCGAATAGACATGGTTGCAATAGGGGTTAGTCAATCGGACATCGATGAGGTCGCGATTGGACCTAGATGTGATTGCTAGCTACATTGCCGATAAATCATGGTCTAAGATCCGAATGAATGTTGAATGTCCTGTGATGTCCTGTGATGTCGTGTGATGTGACTGTCGATTTTGTACATGTGCTAGATGTGTGTTCCTAGTACGTAGGTACTAAAAGTTAGTGTCTGCTAAGACGGTTTATGGCTTTTGTCGGTTTTGCAGGCGTAATCGCGGTCGATTACAATGCTTTCAAGAGGGGGGTATGTCACAAAGTGATGACGTGGCGGATAGCAGAAACCCTAATTTCTGCCAAAAACCCTAATTTCCGGCGACGCAAATCTCAGCTTTTCGCTTTGATTTGGGAGAAAGAAAGAGAAAAAGAGAACTTGCTTTTTACTGACTCTCATTGAGAGAGAGAGAGAATCTGCTTTTGCTTTCAAGCTTTTGGGACTCTGCTTTTGGGCATCCCTTGTAACCTTTAAATAAGTGGTGAGGGCTTCACTTCTCAGAGCATCTGGACGCAGAGTCTGACAGTGAAACCCTAACCGCTCTCTTGTACTTTGATTTGATTAATATAAAAAGAAATACCGAAAGGGGCGCCAGTCTTTGGGGCCAATATCTCTAGGCACGGAACTCCGCCGGGCCAGTGTACATCTATTGTGATCTGTGACTTGTTTTGAAGTGGTTATTTGGTGCTGTCGCGGTTGATTCTTGACTTGGAGTGTCCAAGTTTGTTACAAAGTCAACGGTTTATGACTGGGCAACTTGAAGACGATGCATTCAGGACACACTTCGTTGCTGTTGTAAATGTGTTCACTCAATTGGTGCAGAACCCCAGGTTTATGGAGTTTCTACAAATGCCATCAGTGTCACAGTAGGCAAGGCAACTTAGCCAACCCGTTGAGGCTCAAGCCCAAGTTCCTAATGCGTCTCAACAGGGTAAGGAGCACTCGCATGTTGCGGAGTCAGTTGGGGCTCCAAGACAAATTCCTTTCGTCCATGAACAGGTGGCTAGGACGCCTATGACACAGGCTATACCAGTTCAAACAACCACCTTTCAGAGCCCAAATGTTGGATTAAATGGGCAAGGAGTCAATTTTCAAGCTATGCATCAAGTATTTCCGCCACCCACGGTACGTCCTGGGTATTTTGGGGGTGGATCCGTGTTCCAAAGTATGGCTGGTTATGCGCTTGGAAACCAGCAATATATGCCAGGAACAGTATTTGCGGGTATGCAAGGCATGATGCCAAACCCCATGCATGGTAACATTGGCATCCAGCAAGGGTTTCAGTGCAATCAAGGCCAGTTTGGGGTGCTCAGTGCAATCAAGGCCAGTTTGGGGTGCCACATGTCGCTTTTGGCATGGCTGGATTTTCCGACCAGCAGCCACATATGGCACCAATGATGCAAAATGTCAACGACCAAGGGGCACCGATGATCCCTATTACAGTGCCCATGTTGCAGACAATTCCCTATGACAATTTGGGAGCACTGGAAAAGCCAAAAGCCTACAGAGATGGTGGTGCAACTGTAAAGTTTGATATTTTCAGCGGCTTTGAGGATAAGGCAAAGGCTCTTACTTTCCTCCAGCAGTTTCATACAGCTTATGCATGGGGGAATTTTACACAGGCCTCCAAGCTGCCACTTTCTTGAAAGGCAATACGCTTACATGGTGTACAACACTATTGATGCAAGGACACACACCCGCCACATGGGCATACTTAGCTCACTAACGCATAGTCGTGGATGGCCAAACAAACTAAACATTAGCACAAAAAAAAGTATGAATCAAATCAAAGTGGGAATTTGGGCAAATTGTCAAAGGGCATTTGGATGGGCAAATCTAGTCCAAATTCAGAATTTTCGCATCAAAATGTTCCTCTCAATGAGCAAAATTTGGACATGTTATCACAGTTTCCAAAAGGGGTAGTACATGGATCGCAATCCATGTTCCCCCACCCCAGATTTCAAAGAAAAGTTGTGCAAAATGCTGCACATGAAAGCGCCTTTCTACTGCTGTGATCACAGATGTCAAATGTTGTTGGACATGGATCGCAATCCATGTCCCACAACATGCCAGAACAAAGCCTACAGGAGTACAATCAGACGTTTTGTAAAGCGTTGCTCTCAGTAACCTCCTACAGATTTTGTGCCACTGACAAAGAAGATTGAGAAGTAGGGCTTCGAGTGTACTATTGTCACGAGGACGTGGCAATTATTAACCATGTCACAGAGATGGGGCAACTGCTAACCTTGGTTGTTGGTTTCTTTCCAATGGGGTTTATTTTATTTGTTTTGAGACCCTCTTTTTGAAGTAGCAAACGGTCGGACATTGTATGGCCAATGTGAACGGTAGATTCACCCGCAGACGGGAAGTGGTCGGCACTGGAATTCGTATGGTAAGAGGATGTCTAGGCTCAGAGCAAGATCATATAGGTCCCCCCGTCGCACTTAGCAAGTTGGTGGATACTAGGAAGTGAACTCAATTAAGGCGTAAAGTCAAGGTGGGACTACCAACAAAAAGTATCCGACAGTTGGGCCACATTGCATTTTTGGATGCGGTCCCAATGAGGATAGATGGTCAGAAGACCGGTGGGAGCCCAACGGAAGCATCTCCTAAAATTTAGGGAACTGCTATTTTGGGCCGTGAGATGTGTTCGCGTCATTACCTCCGGTATGACTAGGGGAACATTTTATATCTCTGCCGCGAAGTCAACTGACGCGTCGGTTGGGATATTTTTAAGCGACGAACCCGAAACGGGAAAATGCTTGAAAATGCGCCAAGTGTCACATTTTCGTGAACTTTCCTCTTGCAGAAAAATGGGCGCTGATTTTTATGCTGGGAGAGGCCTCATTTCAGCTTTTGTCACATGTTAAGAGCTATGGAGTGCTTCCTTTCCCTCTCATGTACAGTGTGGTGCTAGGAGTGATGCCCTGCACACTACACACTGCGCTCTCTCTCTCCCCTACGTGCAGTTATGTGATGCCCCACAAGAGGGCTCCTCATTTGACTGATGTACAGTTGTGTGGGTTCATGCTTTTGTGCTGAGGCAAGAGCCTCCTTGAGCAGGAACAAGGGTAGCTAGCTGCTGCTCCAAAGCAGGCACTGGTGAGGGTCATAACCTCACCGTACAGGTGCAAAATCAGCGCTGTGTATGCGCTGTAAATTCACTGTTTTTCAGCCATACGGACGCCAGGACCATTGGGAATCGTGCCCCACTGGCAGAGGACAGTTAGGGGACTGTTTGGGGCTGAAAACAGGGCAAAAACCAGTAAACACAGCGTGCTGAATTTACTGTTTTTGGACAGGAATCAGAGGGTATACGACAGTGCAAGCGAGTTCCAGCAGGGGAATTGGTTTCGCGCAAGTTTTGGGGCTATTATGTTGCCGAAATTTGGCCAAATCAAATGGTATCTAGGTAGATACACGTGAAGGATTCCCAAGACCTTACCTTGTAATTTACCCTCCTAAAGAATAAAGAAATACCGAAAGGGGCGCCAATTTTGGGGCCTACAGGTTGTCGGCGTCTGCTCGGAGCATTCTAGCTTCCGAGCCATGTGTGTATTCAAGTGTTAACTCCCGTCGCAGTTTCTCTTTGCAAAGTGCTCTGTGTGTGTGTATAAAGTAAAGAATTTTGGGTGAAAGCCAACGCCTACCGCCCTACGGGCCGTTTTCATGGTTCCATTGCCGGGACATCAATCACTTTTTCCTCAAAGAGTGAGCCTGGATTGTTCAGGGTAAAGACAGGCAGGAGATTCCTATGGTTTTTGAGATTGGCGAGAGCTCACGGCCACATCAGTCTGTACCTCCTGTCAACGTGAATGTCCCTCCAATAGTACAGGGCTTTATGACAGGGCAACTTGAGGATGATGCGTTTAAGACTCAGTTAGTTGCCGCGGTGAATGTCTTTTCGCAGCTGGTGCAGAATCCGAGGTTTATGGAATTCTTGCAAGCGCCACCAGTGCAACAGCAAAATAGGCAACCTACGC
Source organism: Adiantum capillus-veneris (assembly GCF_014529385.1). Classification (NCBI taxonomy): domain Eukaryota; kingdom Viridiplantae; phylum Streptophyta; class Polypodiopsida; order Polypodiales; family Pteridaceae; genus Adiantum; species Adiantum capillus-veneris. The sequence goes on along the minus strand of NC_140955.1, from coordinate 75,477,377 downwards.
CGCGTACGGAGCTTGTTGAAGCTCAAGCCCAGGTACTTCATGAGGCGCAGGAGGAAAGGGAACACTCGCATGTTGCGGAGTCGGGGGCTCCAAAGCAGGTTCCTCCCGTGCTTGAACAGGTGGCTAGAACGCCTATTCCACAGGTTATGCCAGTTCAGCCCGCCACCTTTCAGAGCCAGCATGCTGTCTTGAATGGACAGGGAGCTGGATACCAGGCTATGCACTCAGTTTTTCCACCACCCACGGTACATCCTGGGTATTTCGGGGGTGGATCAGTGTTCCAAAGTATGGTTGGTTATGCGTCTGGAAGTCAGCCGTACATGCCAGGAACAGTGTTCGGGGGTATGCAAGGCATCATGCCAAACCCCATGTATGGTACTATCGGCATGCAGCAAGGTTTCCACGGCAACCAGGGCCAGTTTGGGGTGCCACAGGGTCATTTTGGCATGGCTGGTTTTTCTGGACAGCAGTCAGATATCGCACCTCTGATACAAAATGTGAATGGCCAACACGTGCCGATCATGCCTAGTACAGTGCCCATGTTGCAGACCATTCCGTATGACAACTTGGGGGCACTAGAGAAGCCGAAGGCTTACAAAGAAGGTGGTGCAGCGGTAAAGTTCAGTACCTTCAGTGGTTTCGAGGACAAGACAAAGGCACTCACTTTCCTCCAGCAGTTTGATACAGCTTATGCGGGAGGGAATTTTACAGAGGCCTCGAAGGTCAGGAAAGCTGCCACTTTCTTAAAGGACAATGCGCTTACATGGTGGACGACATTGTTAATGCAAGGACAGGCACCCGCCACTTGGGTTTACTTCAAGCAAATGTTTGCATCTGCTTGGCTATCAAATGAATTTGAAGCCGATGTCCTGACAGATTGGCACCAGCTTACGGCAGCTTCATGCAAGAGCTTGCTGGAGTACAATAGGAGGTTTTGTAAAGCATTACTCTCAATGACCTCCTACAGATTTGTGCCATTGACAGAGCAGATAGAGAAGTATTGTTGTGGGCTGCCTAAAGGGCTTCGTGATTACTGTACAAAGAACAGAGTGGCTACCCTTACTCATCTTATGGAAGTTGCGAACACTGGTCTTGCCTTGTTGAAAGGAGAAGACAGTGGATTTCCGAGCAGTGACAAAGGAGGGCAGCAAAAGAAAAATTCAGCGAAGAAGCCCTTTGTGAAAAGGGCTCCTGATGCGTCACAGGGGTCAGAACAGGCCACCAAAGACAAGGATTCAGCTGGGACTTCTGGAGCGCAGGCAAAGAAACAGAAAAGGAAGCCTTTTGTGCGCAAGTCGCTCGAGGAAAAGAAGGTCTTAATGGCTGAGAACAAATGCTTTATATGTGAGCAGCCTGGTCATATTTCTATCAATTGTCCACAAAGGAAAAGGCCAGCTGACTCAGAGGATAAAGAAGACCAGAAAGCAAGAAGCCTAAACCCACGGCAGGTTTATTGCCAGACATGGTGGGTGACAAACCCAGCACAGATGCCAGTGAGTTATGCAGGGCATGGGGTAAAGTTAGGGATCAGACGGCACTCATCTTCTTTGATCCAGGTGCCAAAGCCAACTTTATCTCACCAGAGTTAGCTATGAAGCTGGGCATCAGAGCTGAAGAGATGGGGTACACCGCAGAGGCAGGGTTGGCATGTCCTGGCCACTCAAAGTGTGTTACTCCCATCATTGGAAAACTGCGTCTGCATATTCAGTCGTATGTGGACACTGAAGAGTTTTACATCATGCCGCTGGAAGGTTGTGACGCCTTGTTGGGGATCCCGTGGATGTTCCGAGTGCATGGAGTCTTGGATGCCTACAACAAAAAGATCACTGTACAGCATAGGGGCAAAACTCACATCTTGGATGTTAAGCTTAAAGGAGAGTCGGTCCCAATTGTATCTGCTTTTGCTATCACTTCTGTAATAAAGAATCATCTTTCTGTGTACTTGATTTTTGCACGTGATGTCTCAGATAGTGATCAGTCAAATTTATCTGTGTTAGATAAAGAAAGGTCAGCATTTTTGCAAAAGTTTAGTGACTGTTTTTCTGATTCATTACCGTCGCAATTGCCGCCAGAGAGACCTGAGGACCATCGGATAGATTTGGTGCCAAGGTGTAGCCCACCAAATAGACCTCCCTACAGGGTTAGTGCGGCGTAGCAAAAAGAGATTATGGGCCAGGTTGAGGAGTTATTAGAGAAGGGGCTGATTCAGCCTAGTTCTTCACCCTTTTGCTCCCCAGTGCTCCTAGTGCAGAAGAAGGATGGCTCACGGCGCATGTGTATTGATTACCGTGCGTTGAATAAGAATACCATCAAGAATAGGTTTCCTATTCCTCGCATTGATGATATTCTCGATCGTTTAGAGGGTGCTGCAATTTTCAGCAGGATAGACCTTAAGAGTGGGTACCATCAGATTCGTATAAGCCCAGAGGATGTGCACAAGACTGCGTTTAGAACGACATTTGGTCTTTATGAGTTTCTAGTGATGCCGTTTGGGCTAACAAATGCGCCTGCCACGTTCAACAGAATGATGGACCGGATTTTCCGCTCGCATCAACAGTTTGTTGGAACATTCTTCGATGACATGATTGTGTATTCGAAGAATGAAGAGGAGCATAGGCGTCACTTGACCATTGTGTTCGAAGAGCTGCGCAGTCACAGGTTACTTGTCAATCCTAAGAAAAGTGAATTCTTCCTCGAAGAGATCCACTTTCTGGGCCACATAGTCTCAAAGGATGGTGTTAGAATGGATCCCGCAAAGGTCGAAGCTATCAAGACATGGCCAGACTTGAAGACTGTGCACGATGTCAGAAGCTTCTTGGGATTGTGTTCCTACTATAGAAGGTTTATCAGAAATTTTGCAGAGATAGCATCGCCTCTTCACGCATTGCAAAAGAAAGAGGTCACTTTCAGATGGACCCAAAAAGAGATTTCAGCTTTTAGTCTCTTAAAGGAAAAGTTGACTTCAGATCCAGTTATTGTTTTGCCAGATCTCAGGAAGTCATTTGTGGTCCAGTGTGACGCGTGTGGCAGTAGCATCGGAGCAGTGCTAATGCAAGATGGACGGGTAGTAGCCTATGAAAGCCGAATTTTGCAAGGGCCAGAGAGGACTATGCAAGTCTATGAGAAAGTGCTCTTGGCCGTGATTCATGCGCTTTCTAGCTGGAAGCACTACCTCTTAGGTGCTGATTTTGTTGTCCAAACAGATCATCAGACCTTGCGATACTTCTTGACACGGTCAAAGTTATCCGAAAAGCATACGCGATGGGCAAACATTCTTTCCATGTTCCACTTCCAGATTATGCATGTGGAAGGCAAGAAGAATGTTGTGGCTGATGCGTTATCAAGAAAGCCACAAATTTCAGCTGTGTCAATTCCTTATCATCATGAGTTAGATGACATGAAGGAACAGTATACTGTTGATGAAGATTTTGCAAGGATCTTTGAACAGTTACAAGAGGGGCAACATCACGAGCACTACCTCCTCAGAGATGGTTTTATGATGATGCATGCCAGACTTTGTGTCACTAGGCCACTGCGACATAAGGTCATGGAAGAGAGTCATGTCCCACCGTATGCAGGGCATCGTGGCATTGATGCAACAGTTAAAGCGGTAGAGACGTTCTTCTATTGGCCTACCTTGAGGAGAGATGTGGATGCCTTTCTGCGAGCATGCATAGTTTGCCAAAAGGTCAAGTTTGACACGCAAAAGGCACCAAGGTTGTTACAACCACTGCAGATTCCGGATAAGCCATGGGAAAGCATTGCTATGGACTTTATCTTTGATCTTCCAAGGACGCCAACAGGGAATGATGGTATATGGACCATTATCTGCAGGTTCAGCAAGCAAGCCCATTTTATCCCTGTCAGGAAGAAGATAAAATCTGATCAGATGGCATGCTTGTTCATGTACAATGTGTTTAAGTACCATGGTATGCCACAATCAATTATCAGTGATCGTGATCCTCGCATGACCAGTTTGTTCTGGAGAGGATTGTTTGAGAACATGGGTACTACGCTCAAGTTCTCGTCTTCGTTTCATCCACAAACTGATGGACAGTCAGAAGAGGCCAATTCTACTGTCTTAGATCTGCTGAAATGCTATGTGTCAGATAATAAGGGCAAGTGGGAACAGTCTTTGCCTATGCTTGAGTATGCGTACAATAATACGGTGCATTCGTCTACTGGCAAAGCACCTTTTGAGATTGTTGAAGGCGGCAAAAAGGTTCCTTCCATTTTGCATACGAAGGACAAGATCTTTGAGGCAGATCGATATGTTGAGAACATGGATGAGATGTATAAGAAAATTAAAGCTGCCTTGGAGAAGACTCAAGCAAAAGCAGAAAAAGGCTGCTGATCGTCACCGTCGTGAATTGTTGTTATCACCTGGTGATTGGGTTCTGCTAAGGTTCGAAAAGGCAAGGTTAAAGAAGATGAAGGGCAAGGAACGGCTGTTTCCTAAGCTCAGCATGCGTTACTATGGGCCTTTTCAAGTGCTTGACAAGATCAGCGATGTGGCTTACAGGCTGAAACTGCCTGATACGTGGAAGATTCATAATGCGTTTCACGTGAGTCTTCTAAGACCCTTCGTGGGTGATGTGCCAGAAGATATGCCAGTTGAGGATCAGCCAGAAGTTGAGGAACTTGATGAGATCCTGGTACCTGAGCAATTTTTGGCACATAAGGACAGAAAAGTTAAAGGACAAGTTGCAAGACGTTATTTGGTGAAGTTCAAGAACTATCCACCTATGGATGCAAAGTGGATGGAAGAGCATGAACTGTCAGAGTCACCAAATGTATTGCAGCTCTACCTTGAAGCCTTTGGGTTACAGCCTACTTATGGCCCAACCCAACGTGTGCAAAGGAGGGGTAATGATAGAGCTAGTACATCAAATGTACATATGAATTCAGTGCCATAGATAGAAATGGCAAAAGTATGAAGGCCTCATTAAGTCATTTGTATCTATGTATGTTACGACCTTTCTTGCGGATACATGCGATGATAAAAGAGTGTTAATAGCACAAGATCATCAGTGGCGTGTATTTATGGTATGCAATCGAGGACGTTTGCGATTTCAAGAGAGGGGTATGTCACGAGGACGTGGCAGTTATTAACCATGTCACAGAGATGTGGCAACTGCTAACCTTGGTTGTTGGTTTCTTTCCAATGGGGTTTATTTTATTTGTTTTGAGACCCTCTTTTTGAAGTAGCAAACGGTCGGACATTGTATGGCCAATATGAACGGTAGATTCACCCGCAGACGGGAAGTGGTCGGCACTGGAATTCGTATGGTAAGAGGATGTCTAGGCTCAGAGCAAGATCATATAGGTCCCCCCGTCGCACTTAGCAAGTTGGTGGATACTAGGAAGTGAACTCAATTAAGGCGTGAAGTCAAGGTGGGACTACCAACAAAAAGTATCCGACAGTTGGGCCACATTGCATTTTTAGATGCGGTCCCAATGAGGATAGATGGTCAGAAGACCAGTGGGAGCCCAACGGAAGCATCTCCTAAAATTTAGGGAACTGCTATTTTGGGCCGTGAAATGTGTTCGCGTCATTACCTCCGGTATGACTAGGGGAACATTTTATATCTCTGCCGCGAAGTCAACTGACGCGTCGGTTGGGATATTTTTAAGCGACGAACCCGAAACGGGAAAATGCTTGAAAATGCGCCAAGTGTCACATTTTCGTGAACTTTCCTCTTGCAGAAAAATGGGCGCTGATTTTTATGCTGGGAGAGGCCTCATTTCAGCTTTTGTCACATGTTAAGAGCTATGGAGTGCTTCCTTTCCCTCTCATGTACAGTGTGGTGCTAGGAGTGATGCCCTGCACACTACACACTGCGCTCTCTCTCTCCCCTACGTGCAGTTATGTGATGCCCCACAAGAGGGCTCCTCATTTGACTGATGTACAGTTGTGTGGGTTCATGCTTTTGTGCTGAGGCAAGAGCCTCCTTGAGCAGGAACAAGGGTAGCTAGCTGCTGCTCCAAAGCAGGCACTGGTGAGGGTCATAACCTCACCGTACAGGTGCAAAATCAGCGCTGTGTATGCGCTGTAAATTCACTGTTTTTCAGCCATACGGACGCCAGGACCATTGGGAATCGTGCCCCACTGGCAGAGGACAGTTAGGGGACTGTTTGGGGCTGAAAACAGGGCAACAACCAGTAAATACAGCGTGCTGAATTTACTGTTTTTGGACAGGAATCAGAGGGTATACGACAGTGCAAGCGAGTTCCAGCAGGGGAATTGGTTTCGCGCAAGTTTTGGGGCTGTTATGTTGCCGAAATTTGGCCAAATCAAATGGTATCTAGGTGGATACACGTGAAGGATTCCCAAGACCTTACCTTGTAATTTACCCTCCTAAAGAATAAAGAAATACCGAAAGGGGCGCCAATTTTGGGGCCTACAGGTTGTCGGCGTCTGCTCGGAGCATTCTAGCTTCCGAGCCCTGTGTGTATTCAAGTGTTAACTCCCGTCGCAGGTTCTCTTTGCAAAGTGCTCTGTGTGTGTGTATAAAGTAAAGAATTTCGGGTGAAAGCCAACGCCTACCGCCCTACGGGCCGGTTTCAACTATACAAAGAACAGATTGGCTACCCTCACTCAGCTTATGCAAGTTGCCAACACTAGTCTTGCCTTGTTGAAGGGAGAGGACAGTGGGTTTCCGAGCAGCGTGAAAGGGGGTCAGCAAAAGAAAAATTCAGCAAACAAGTCCTTTGCGAAAGCGATTCCTGAAGGGGAGGAGCCGGGAGCACAGCGGAAGAGGAAGATGCACGCACACACACACACACACCACCATAGCCACACACAGGTTGGAGGGGGAGAGCCAACACGTACTGTGTGCCCCCTTTCTTTCTTCTCTATCTTATGCACTAAGGCACAATACACATTGTACTTAGTGTTAGTGGCTCACACAAATGTATAGCTGTACACTTTAGGGTTAGTAGCAGTAAGTGATGGGCGGTCGGCCACATGGCCATTAAACCTAACATTCTCCCACTTGATGGCCAATGTGGGAGACCATAAGACTGGAAGAGAACTACTCTTCACTAAATGCCCATCAACGCACGACAATGCTGAAATTGATGGCTGGAGAGATTTTTAGTCAGTGCATCCGTTGTGTTCTCTGACGTAGGAATCTTCACTAAATCAAGGCTCTTGTTTGCCAAGCATTCACGACTGAAGTGATAACGTCATCAATGTGTTTCGTTCTAGAATGAAATACTGGAATGTTAGCCAAGGCAATAGCACTGTGATTGTCACAATGAAGAACTGGTGTACACTACCTCAATCCAAGATCTTTCACTAGGCGAGAAAGCCAAATAGCTTCTTTGCATGCCTCACTCAATGCAACATACTCTGCCTCTATGGTAGAAATGGACGTACAATCTTGAAGAACGGATCTCCAAGAAATAGCAGAACCAGCAAATGTGTAAATCCAACCTATTGTTGATTTACGACTGTCAACACAACCTGCATAATCATTGTCTACAAATCCTTGAATGGATAACTCTCCATGACCATAGCATAACTGTCTATCTGCAGCGCCACTCAAGTATCTGAGAATCGACTTGACAGCATCCCAATGCTTTTTACAAGGATTAGACATAAATCTGCTGACAACTTCCACTGCATGTGCAATGTCAAAACTTGTAGCCACCATGGCATACATGAAACTACCACAAGCTAAAGCATAAGAAACCTTAGCCATCGCAGCTTTTTCTTCAACAGATTTGGGACAGTCTTTCTTGCTAAGTTTCAAATATGCAAGCAATGGAGTACTCAAAGCCTTCCCCTTCTGCACGTTGAAACGATCAAGAACCTTGTGCACATACTCTTTTTGAGAAAGGTACAACAACCTCTTCTTACGGTCACGAGTAATGCGCATACCTAAAATGTGATTGGCTTGACCCAAATCTTTCATGTCGAATTGACTTTTCAGCTTGGTTCTCAAGTCAACAATGTCCTTGGAATGACCAACAATAAGCATGTCATCTACATAAAGGATAAGCATAATAATCTGTCCATTGGGTTGTCTTTTCATGTAAAGACATGGATCCTCATTACTACGCTTATAGCCTAGGGAACGCATAAATGCATCAAACTTTTGATACCATTGTCTGGATGATTGCTTCAAGCCATAGAGACTTTTCATTACAGACCAAATGTTCCTTGCCCTTCAGCACAAACACTTCAGGTTGCTGCATATAAATCTCTTCCTCGAGATCACCATGTAAGAAAGCTGTAATGACATTCATTTGATCAAGCTCCATATCTTCTGTCACAAACTGCTGACGTGTCAAAAACCTAAAGAATGGAGCCAACTTGCAGATGCTGGCCGAGGGGCCTAAACCCTAAGAGAACAAGTAACAGAAGAAGAAGTCCTACCAACTTATGAGGACCCCATCCGATGGGGCCCCAGTGACATAAAGGAAGTAAAATAAAGTACGACCCACAGAGACACACGTAAAACTGATGACGTGGCAGTTGTACGACAGATTTCCGAAAATTGCGCTGACATGATGACGTGGTAGGCTGTACGGATTTCCGCGTTGCTGGCTAATGACGTAGCAAGCTGTACGGATTTCCGTGATTTATGTTGGCAGCTTTTTGGCTTTGCTTTTGGACCAGATGCTTTTGAGTTTGAAGGCTTTTACCTGTAATTGCTTTTTAGGCCAAGGGCCTTTAAATATAAAGTTAGGGCTCATTCTCTGGCATGCTTCCTGGAGAAGGTGCAGAGTCTGGAGTACCGGCTTGTACTGTGTTGATGCAATATAAAGAAATACCGAAAGGGGCGCCAAGGTTTGGGGCCAATACTCTCTGGGGTGGAATTCCACCACTCCGTGTCGCGTGTCGTCTCTCTCTTTCAGTTCAGTTGTTATTGAAGTGCTAAAAGTCTGTTCAGTCTGTTCTTTTTTATTGGCACGTGGTGCCTGTCTTGTGACAGTGGTATCAAAGCATCAGGCGTGTGCTTTTCTGAAAGCATACCAGTCCTACAAAAGAGGAGACAGAGCTATTGAAATTTTATTTGAGGTATCTTCGCCCTCCAACCCGGACTTATCAGAGCTATTGGAATTTTATTTGAGGTATCTTCGCCCAGACTTGGAACTCATGGATTAGCAGAATATTCGCAGTTTTTGCTCAACGAACTCCACGACATTCTTTCGCGGCATCCTCAATAGAATCTTGCAATCTACAGAGTCTTCAACAATTTTTGAACTACAAGTTACCCCCTCTGATGCCCCAGGTGGTACCTCCTCCTCCGGCACCAGAAAGTACGAGAGCTTGCAATTGGCAACCTTCTCAACTGTCTGTTCCGATTGGGGGAGTCTTCAAGAATATGGTGCAACCATCTGACCCTGATCTAGTGCAACCGCCTTTGCCACCGCCATTGCCCCCACCACCACCACCGCCACCACCAGGCTACAATGGTTGGAGCCCATATGGATACCCTTATTATCCATAACGGGGATATGCACCTAACCAACCCAAAGATTTCAAAGATGGTGGCACGACAGTCAAATTTTTCACTTTTTCCGGGGCGAAAGATCGCAAGAAAGCATTGCAGTTCCTACAGCAATTCGACAACATCTATGCTTTAGGGAACTATGCAGAAGAATCCAAGATTTCTTGAGCAGCGGGATTTCTTAAAGATAATGCTATGCAATGGTGGAGTTCAATCGCGACACAACCGCATGCTCCAAGGACCTGGCAAGCTTTCAAGACAGTTTTTGCACGTAGTTACGTGACTTCTATGTTTGAAGTCCGGATTTTGGCAGAGTGGGGCAACTTGAAAATGCTTGCCACTGAAACCATGGACGAATATAACCAAAGGTTTCTCGATGTGTACCTTCCGGTGTCCTTTAGATCTGTTCCCTTGGAGGCCCAATGCGAGCGATACACCATTGGACTACCATCACCATTGCAGGAATATTGTCTATCAAAGCAAGTCTCTACCATGCAAGAACTTATGGACCATGCCGTGATCGGATACAAACTGATGCAGCGAAAGCTAGAGTTTACCACAGAAGAATCTCCGGCCACTAAACACAACTCTCGGCAACAACAAACAAAGTCTCGAGAGTCTCGTGAAAATCAGCCGCAGAGGCCTCGTTTGACACCTCAACAATGAGACACCTTACTAAAGGAAGGCCGATGCTTTGGATGCTTTCAAACAGAGCATAATCATTCTAATTGTCCCAAGCGCACTGATAGACCAGAGGAGCCGACGTTCGCACCAACGATCGACAGAATCCCAGCGCCACCTCCTACTAAGAGAGCTAGACCCGCTATTGGACTAGTTCCTGATATTCATGGCATACACCTTGAGAGTACAAATGAATTGTGTCGAGCATATGGCAAAATCAATGGCTTCAAAGCCCTTATTTTCTTTGACCCCGAAGCTACAGAGAACTTCATCCATCCAGAATTCTTAAGGCAGATGCACTTTGATTATGATGCAAAGGGTGGAGAAATTGAAGCTGAGCTAGCCACAGGGCAAACTCAGAGAGTAGTACCACTCATTGGTCCTCTTCCAATGACTATTCAAGATTATCATGGAAAAGCTGATCTCCACATCATGAAGTTGGGCAATTTTGACGTTCTATTAGGCATGCATTGGCATGACAAGAATAATGTGACTCTCCAGGTCCGGAATTGGAACATCACCGTGATGCAGAAGGGCAAGCCAGTCGTCCTCAAAGTTCGGTTGTCCGAACAAAACCCTGAATGAACTCTCTAGTTGTTTTATACTTAGATACTTTTGAACTTTGTTTAAAAAATATTGTTTGAAATGGATAATATCTGTTTTGAACCTGTCTTGGTGCCACTACTCCTAGATACTGCTGACCCAGTGGAGGCAAAGTGAGATATTGAGTCCCCCCTCGCTCTTGATGTTTTGTTGTCCCCATCTGCAATTGTGTCTTGTGCAATTCATACAACTCTAATTCCTCCTCTGGTGCCCATTGACCAAGCAAGTCCAGCCACCAAGGGCAGTGCCTTGTCTCCACCTCACTCAGATGCTACATTAAATGTGCACTTGTCATGGGCCATGACAACATTATTTGCAAGAGGAGCTCAGTGAATCATCAAAGAGCTATACTTACCCTTTTAAAACTACTTTCAATGATTGGTAATTTTACTCCTGGGTGGAGTAGTGAGAAATTATGTTTGAGAATGCTTGTTCATACTCATGGTCCGGACCCTTGTGGTTATTTGCGGGGGGACTATTGAATGATTGAAAAGTGTTGTTTTTACTCATGGCCCGGACCCTTGTGGTTATTTTACGGGGGGAGTATTGTTGTTGTGACTCCCGGCCCGGACCTGGATGGTTATGCAGGAGGAGTATTAAGAAGTCTGAGCAGTGGTTACTCTCAGCACCTCCAAACGATGCAGGCTACGGTCTAGGGGGCGTTTGGTTGTAAAAGGCCTCCATATCTCCCGGCCCGGACCTTTTTAGGTTATGCGGGAGGAGTGATGAGGGAGTCGTTGAATTTCTCCCGGCCCGGACCTTGTAAGGTTATGCGGGAGGAGTGTTCATCGGTGGCTTCATGTTTCTATGTCTTGTAACATGCATATGTGAACATTTGTGTTGCATTGTGATGTGCCAACCACTGAATATTCCTAATTGGATGAGATTGCTTGGGTACGTAATTTTAGTGCATCAAGACACCAGTGGAAGATCAGTACGGTCTTGGTGTGATGGCTACTTTTACTACGCCGGAATAGCAAGAGTTCCGATCGGGAAGAAAGGAAAAGCTAACTCCTTGATCAAAACAGCCGAAAGGAGAAGCTAACTCCTTGATCAAAAGAGCAGAAAAGAGAAGCTAACTCCTCAATAAAAAGAGCACACTGATTGTCCCTCGGAAATTTTTTAGCTAACTTGAGTTGTTTTGTAGATATGCTGTAATCGCGGACGATTACTCTCTTTCAAGAAGGGGAGATGTCAAAAACTGCTGACGTGTCAAAACCCTAAAGAATGGAGCCAACTTGCAGATGATGGCCGAGGGGCCTAAACCCTAAGAGAACAAGTAACAAAAGAAGAAGTCCTACCAACTTATGGGGACACGTCCGATGGGGCCCCAGTGACATAAAGGAAGTAAAATAAAGCAGGACCCACATACACACACGCAAATATGATGATGTGGCAGTTGTACTGCAGATTTTTGAAATTGCGCCAAATCATCACCCACCAAGTTGTTGTATGCAAACCTACCCACCAACAGGACAATGCCTCTTATTAGCCACCCTTGTTGTAGCCTCTATACTTGAAGTTCCTTGAAATTTTCCAAAGGTAACTTGCTCCTATGTAACACTCAAGACGCAACGTCTATGCTCTTGTAAATCTTTCCCTTACGTGTGTTCTCGTTCTCTCATTATCCAACTTCATTTAGCTTTCCACAATTATGGCAAAGTACAACTCCCAAAAGGACATGATAGTGTGTACTCTCTAAAGTTCATAGACTCAAGCCTAGTCAAACACAATAAAGACAACCCACCCACTTTTCCCTCCCTTTTTACAAATACTCAACCAACTTTCCCTCCCTTTTTTTAAGAGCTTTCTATGTTCCTATATATGAACTCCCCAAGAGAGATGGTTAGCAAATGGTAAGCCCTGATGAGACTCTTAGAAGTCGAAACGTGTAGGCAAATTTGCCATGTTGCTAATCTCTCAAGTTTATTTTCAAAGCTCCTTGTCTATCCTTTGTTTTATGAGTATTCGCACGCTAGTATTATATTTGATTTAAACAACGAGGAACCTTACTACAAGAAGGCCGATGCTTAGGATGCTTTCAAACAGGGCATAATCATTCTAATTGTCCCAAACGCACTGATAGACCAGAGGAGCCGACGCCTGCACCAACAGTCGACAGAACCCCAGCGCCACCTCCTGCTAAGAGAGCTAGACCCGCTATTGGACTAGTTCCTGATATTTATGGCATACACCTTGAGAGTACAAATGAATTGTGTCGAGCATATGGCAAAGTCAATGGCTTCAAAGCCCTTATTTTCTTTGACCTCAGAGCTACAGAGAACTTCATCCATCCAGAATTCTTAAAGCAGATGCACTTTGATTATGATGCAGAGGGTGGAGAAATTGAAGCTGAGCTAGCCAGAGGGCAAACTTAGAGAGTAGTACCACTCATTGGTGCTCTTCCAGTGACTATTCAAGATTATCATGGAAAAGCTGATTTCCACATCATGAAGTTGGGCAATTGTGACATTCTATTAGGCATGCCTTAGCATGACAAGAATGATGCGACTCTCCAAGTCCGGAACCGAACCATCACCGTGATGCAGAAGGGCAAGCCAGTCGTCCTCAAAGTTCGGTTGTCCGAACAAAATCCTTAATGAACTCTCTAGTTGTTTTATAGTTAGATACTTTTGAACTTTGTTTGAGAAAGTATTGTTTGAAACTTTGTTTGAAATGGATGGCATCTGTTTTGAACCTGTCTTGGTGCCGATTTGAAATGTTTGACTCTAGTTTTAATATTGGTTTCATTGATTGGTGATTTTACTCCCGAGTGGAGAAGTGAGAAATACTGTTTTGGTATTGTTTGAACCTTGGAATGACGCAGGCCGATGCCTGGGGAGCATTTTGTTGTATGCTAGAAAACCTCCGAACGACGCAGGCCGATGCCTGGGGAGCATTTGGTTGTATGCTTGTAAAATAATTGTTGTTGTGACTCCCGGCTCGGACCTGGATGGTTATACGGGAGGAGTATTAAGAAGTCTGAGCAGTGGTTACTCTCAGCACCTCCAAACGACGCAGGCTGCGGTCTGGGGGGCGTTTGGTTGTAAAAGGCCTCTATATCTCCCGGCCTAGACCTTTTTATGTTAGCGGGAGGAGTGATGAGGGAGTCATTGAATATCTCCCGGCCCAGACCTTGTTAGGTTATGCGGGAGGAGTGTTCATCGGCGGCTTTATGTTTCTGTCTTGTAACATGCATATGTGAGCATTTGTGTTGCATTGTGGTGTGCCAACTACTGAATATTCCTAATTGGATGAGATTGCCTAGGTATGTAATTTTAGTGCATCAAGACACCCGTAGAAGATCAGTACGGTCTGGGTGTGATGGCTAATTTTACTACGCCGGAATATCAAGAGTTCCAATCTGGACGAAAGGAGAAGCTAACTCCTTGATCAAAAGAGCAGAACGGAGAAGCTAACTCCTTGATCAAAACAGTCAAGAGGAGAAGCTAACTCCTTGATCATAAGAGCAGAAAGGAGAAGCTAACTCCTCAATAAAAAGAGTAAACTGATTGTGTTTCAGAATGTCCCTCGGAAATTCTTGAGCTAACTTGAGTTGTTTTGCAGATATGTTGTAATCGCGGACGATTACTCTCTTTCAAGAAGGGGAGATGTCACAAACTGCTGACGTGTCAAAGCCTAAAGAATGGGGCCAACTTACATATGCCGGCCAAGAGGCCTAAACCCTAAGAAGAACAAGTAGCACAAGAAGACGAAGTCCTACCAACTTATGGGGACCCCGTCCGATGGGGCCCAGTGACATAAAGGGATTAAAATAAAGCAGGACCCGCACACACAAAAACTGATGACGTGGCAGATTTGATGGCGTGACAGGCTGTACGGATTTCCGCGTTTTGCGCTAGCTGATGATGTGGCAGGCTGTACAAATTTCCGTAAATAGTTTTAAAGGCTTTTTACTGTAACTGCTTTTCAAGCCAAGGGCCTTTAAATATGAGGCTAGGGCTCATTCTCTGGCATGCTTCCGGGAGAAGGTGCAGAATCTGGAGTACCGGCTTGTATTGTGTCGATGCAATATAAAAAGGGGCGCCAAGGTTTGGGGCCAATACTCTCTGGGGTGGAATTCCGCCACTTCGTGTCACGTGTTGTCTCTCTCTTTCAGTTGTTATTTGAAGTGCTTAAAGTTGTTCAGTCTGTTCTTTTCTATTGGCACGTGGTACCCGTCTTGTGACAGGTTCTTGTGGTTCTTGGGGTCTTGGGTTCTTGAGTTCTTGAGGTTCTTGAGTTCTGGAGTTCTTGAGGTTCTTGGGTTCGTCAGGTTCTTGAGGTGCTTCAGTAGCTTGCAATCTGTGTTAGAGAAGGATCTTCTCTTTACCCGAGCTCTTCTCTTTGCTACGGGCGCACCCCTTGGCGGCCTTGCGCTCACACCAAGGTTGCTTTTTCCCACCTCACGTCAATTCGCCGGCCGCTAAGTGCACGGTCCGCTCTCAATGAGTGAAAAGAGAAACAAGGGGAGGTTGGACAAGCCCTTCTTTCTTGGGTTTCTTGTCACTCTTCAAAAACACGATTAGGAATCGACACGCCCAAGAGGTCTTGGGTTATGTTCAATCGCAACAAGCAAAAAAAAAAATCTTGTGGTTCTTTCCTTGAGTGATACAAAACACTGCCAAAGCTCTGATACCAATGTAAGGTGCAGAGGAAGTGAATGTTGAACTTTGCTCAAGATGAGTGCTCCGAACTGTGCTCAAGGTTCCTTTTACTTACGGAAGGGAGAGCCTTCCGTTCCTTTAGTGAGAGAGTGCAAGTGATCACAAACAAGTGGATAAACACTGTGAATGAAGGTGCTGAGACTGAGAGATAGAGAGAGAAGAATACGACACCAGAATGTTGTCAAACCCTCCTCCGAAGGCCCCACTCTCTATGGCGAGAGCGGTCTACTATTGATTGCACAAAACTCTACAATGCTTTGGACTTGCCGACGATGAGGACGATGACGAGACGGGCTGACATCTGAAAACGCTAAGGGCTGAAATCTGCAAATCTTTATCTGCTGAATTCTGACTCTATGTCAGTGACGATGACGATGACGACGACGCGCTGAAAACACAGATGCTGAAATCTGCGTTTTCCAGGCTAAATCTGCAAACGCTCCTTGATCTAACCGTGCGGCGAGGATCTGCTGTGGGAAGATGAGATCTGTGAGGATCAGGACTTCTATTGCGATATCTTGATGCTGAAAATGCAAAACGCTAATGTATATGCCGGTTCTGTCACGATGAATCTGCAAAATGCCGAGGCTGATCTGCAAACCACAAATGCTAGGGCTGAATCTGTGTTGTTCCGACAACGCTAGGGCTGATATGCTGTTCTATTGTCGCCAGGCTGCGGCAAGTTGCAAAACGCTAGGAGATCTTGCAAAGCTGAAAACGATGGCTTGTTCCTTGGCTGAAAACGCTATCTCCTGCCCGGGGGGGGGGGTCTTACTGAGAAGGTGCACTGTTGGATGTTAGGTCCCTGCTGCCTCTTCTGCCAGAAAGTGCTAGCGCTAGGTTTCTTATGTACTTGCTTATCAAAATTGCCCTACCTAGTTTCCAACAAAAGTCACTTAAAAATAATAAGTGAAAAATGGCTAAAATAGGGAAAATAGGTCTATGCACTGTAAAAATGCTCTTGATGGGTTCCGATGGAAATCTGATGATCATGCTATGTGCAACCAGAGGATATGCATCTACTCTAAATGTCTGGACATGCACGGTCTGCAAACAGACTCACAAAAGTGCCATAACACTTTCTATTCTAACTGAACTGAACCCATGTCATAGAGTAGCTTGTCCACATACACATGGGGTTAGATGTGCACTGACATCCAAGGTGTAGATCTGCAAGTGCCTGGCAATAGAAGGGTCTCCCGTACAAGTCTTGGCCGCTCCCTGTCGTACAAAAGGCTTAGCGTTTACTGAAAATGCAGCAACCTCAGAAAATGCAACAGTTGCATAAAAAACGCAGGTATGCCTAGAAAAACGCAGGGCTTATCTTGTGCATGTTGGTGCAATACTCTGCAAGGAGGGGGCGGCAAGAGAGGGAAAGATCGATCGATGCCTTCAGATGCAAAAGCGCAAGGCTAATGTACAGAAAACGCTAGCTAGTCCAAAAACGCTAGGCTTGGTAAAAAAAACCCTTGGCAGCGTTTTGCAGTTTTCTTGCGATGGAGGGGCTCAAAATTGCTAGCGCTAGAGGGGAGATCGCAAGGGAATCTCCGAGTTCTGGTGATGGAGGGGCTCAAAACTGCTAGCGCTAGCTTCTGGAAGGGAGATCGCAAGGGAATCACAGAGTTCTGGTGACTCATACCATGTGAGAGTGAGCAACGAAGAGGGTGTGAGCCATGCGTGCCGAAAACACCGGAGAGAGAGAGAGAGAGAGAGAGAGAGAGAGAGAGAGAGAACACAAGTGCTCTGCAAATGATACTCTCAATACACAATCTGAATGACTACAAGACCCTAAGCATTCTATTTATAGAATCTTAGGTTGAGGTAGGGCAAATTGTGTAACAGGTGCAAAAAACATACAAGCCCAAAAATGGCTAAAAATGTGTGCACCCAGCCAGGCTTAAAAAATGACCGGCTGGACACGTGCTAAAGTGTCCGCCCATGTAATCTACATGATGTGCGATGGGTGGCCAACCCGAGACAATCACTAGCCGTACAAAATGGCGAAGCAACGGTGGTGTAACTCTAACAGATTCTTCAAAAACTTTGCGTATTGTGGATCCTTGGCGTATTTAAGCATTTGGTTGGCACAAGTGTCAACCTACAGTTGACGTTGGGACTCCATCCTGTCGAGGTCACTTGGTGGAAGAGAGCCATACTCTACTCCCAAGAGGCTAACTCCCACTAGAACCTCTATCTTTCTCTTCACTCATGCGTGTAGATGGAACAGTTTCCCCCTTGTCAGATTCACTGTCAGAACCCATGTGTGTTGCGGAAGAAGGGATCGGATCCTTCATAGAAGAAGAATCATCTGAGCCCTGATACCACTATAATAGACTTGGACACTCCAAGACAAAGATATATAGCAACACGTGAGCAACTGCAAATGACTTGGCAAAACTCGAAAGAGAGAGAGAGAGAGTCGACACGGCACGGCATAGTTCAACGCCTAGATGCATTGGCCCCAAAGACTGTCGCCCCTTCTCGGTATTTCTTTATTTATCTTCTTCGCAAGGTACAATGTCTGAGGGTCCTCCTTTCAAGGCTCCCAAGCTAAATCTGAGCACAGATCACAGAAATCTGTACAGCACTCAATTTTGGGTCCTTGTTTTATAGTTTTAAGAATTTAGGTCCCCTTGACCAAGTCTTGTAAGTTGGTAGGATTAGGTTCCTAGCCCTCGTTTGGGCCACTCTACAAAACCTGCAAGTTGGTGAAAACTTCTTATGCTTCTTTCATTAGAATTTAGGCCCCTCAACCGGAGGCTGCCCATTAGGCCATGCCATGTCATTGATTTGTGACATGGATCATGAGGTATTGTAGGGAAGTCAAGGAGTTTTGTACCCCGATACAAGGAAGTGGGGCGTCCTCTATTCTGGGAGATTGTGGAGCACCTTGTATCTCTTTTGTGTAGTAGAGTTTGCATGCAAGGCCTATGTCTCTCCATTTTCTCTCCTAGAATTCTTCTCTTGAGTTCCATCGAGTTCCAATTTCAGAACAAAGCGAGGGAATAGTGCCCCACCTCCAGTTCATGTGCTTGTAGACATTCCCTATCAATTAATCACGCATTTATATGTACACACGCACACTTGTATATGCATAAATATGTATCAACGCGTGTTGTATGTATATACACATACATACACACATGTGTACTAAACTCGTTTCTTTCATAATTATCGGGAGCGGAAATGGGCATGAATTGCCATTCCCTGTTATGGATACTCACATCTAAAACAACACGGAATGGGGACTCCGAACAGGAAGTTGGAATGGGAATGGGGAACAGAAGCCTAAAAATGGCCATTCCCTGAAACTATGGTTTCTTTTCTTTTGGAAATTGTATGAAATCGTTTCATGCATACAATTCCCGTTTCATACCTATCATTTTTAAAACTCCTAGTAGCATTGATCGCTTGGTCAAAGAGTTATTACCACAAAGGAGCACCTTGAAAAGTCCACTTGGTCTTGAGAACTTCACCAATGTGGGTAAAATTGGCATGAAAAGGCCATCTATTTTCAAGCACCATGCTATATCAGAATATGAAATGTTTACCGTACTTAAAAGGAAGATGTCATAATGTTTGGAAACAACTTCCTTCCAGCACTTATCTAAGCTTTGTTCATGTTGTAAGAGAGTAGCCTTTTGTCTTTCCAAGCATTTGCTCAATGCGTTCCCACACGGAGAACATCCAAAAACAAAGTTGGTCCATGTCTATTTCAAGTGTCTATGGGTCTTGAGCATTCTGTGCATCGGTCACCCTCAATAGGCTCTCTAATGTGCATGTTAAAAACACCGAGGCTCCATCTTCTAAACCCAATAATGCTGAATCATCAAAAAATATGGGCGCCGATCAAAAAGTATTTGCAGAGCGAAACCTAAAATCAAGATAGCACCCTCTCACTATATGTAATAGCCAGCCAGAACAGAAGACACGCGAACCTTACCTCCAGCTCGAGGGCTTCGCACATGCTTGCAAGTTCTTCGAAACGGCCAGTGTTGATAGCCTCTTGCAAAGAGGCAAGCTTCCGTTCCACGACTTGTGGTTGATCAGCCATGACTATCCCCTCCACAGTCACAGCCATGAGGTACGTACGTCGAGAGAGAGAGAGAGAGAGAGAGAGAGAGCGTCGTCGTAGACGTGGAGGAACAGACTTGAAAGGAACTTTTTAACGTCTGGGATATTTCTGGTGTAAATTTCCCAATCAAGAAACGTAGTATGGGTGTGTGTATGTATATTTGTATAAATATTTGTTTGTGTGTGCTGCTTATTAGTGTTAGATTGCAATCTTTCTTATTTGTTTTATTCATACTAGTACTGCCAGCGGCCTTCGGTCGCCTCTCTCTTGCAGTGTTTGTCTCTCTCTCTCTGGCTGCATCGTTGCAGGTGGTCGAAGCAAGTAGGAAACGACACGTGTTCAAGGAGGGGGCCGGAATCCCTCCCCCTTTTATAATAGTATAGACGCATAATTTCAACTTGGTTTTTGAGATCATTGCGTAATGTTTATATGCATACATATACACACGTACACACACACACATATACATATACGCTTGCGAATAGCTGTATACAATATATGTAGGTTTAATGTAGAGGTTTTAAAGATCATAAAAAGAAAAAATATTTATTTGTATATAGTCAGAGTGCAAAGCATTGTGACGGTAGAGAGAGGGAGAAGGGATATAGAAGTATTTAGAGAGTAAAAGAGACAAGATTGGTTAAAGTCATTGTTGTTTTGGAATAAGTATTTGGATGGAAGAGTGGTCAAACCAAAAGTAGAATCCTAGTCGCAACAATGTTGCAGTGGGACGGTTTGTGAGTCAAGCATGGTCAAGTGTTGAATTGTATTTAGTGACTACATCTTCCAGGACTAGGATAAAGTGTTTTGTGTAGAGTGAATTACACGATCTTTTGTAAGCAGGCTGAGATGCATCAAAATGCACATTGAAATCACCAAGAATAAGGCACTGTGTTGCAAGATCATCTTCTTTTGTCAAGTTTTGCAAATGCTCATTGAGAGGATGGAGGGGATTGCAATGGAGTGAGCTTTGGAATGAGCTTTTTTTGGATATCGCCTAGATGTTGTATTTTACCGAAAACGCTCACTCGCAAGGCAATTGTAGCTATTGGAGCGAGCTTTTTTAGCGAGCTTTGTAGTGAGCTTTTTTTGGATATCGCTTAGATGTTGTATTTTACCCAAAATTCTTGCTTATAAGGTGATTGGAGCTATTGGAGCGAGCTTTTGGGAGAGAGATTTTTGTTATTTTTATCCATCTCTACCTCTCTCTCTCTCTCTCTCTCTCTCTCTCTCTCTCTCTTCCTCTCTCTCTATCTATCCCTCTCTTCAATCTGTGCCTCTCTCTCTCTCTCTCTAGTGCAACCATTTCCTCATCCAAACTCTGATTTGGGTGATCTATAGCCTTAACTGAAGAGCACGATGCCCTCTACGTATTTATGTAAACAGAGAAAGTTTCAGAGTTATGGAAGGCTTTTTTGCATTAGCATTTTTGAAATAAACAAGTTCGAAAAAATTGACTCTTACCCCTTATTTTACATACAATGTCTTCTAGCACGTGTAAGGGTTCTTCTTCTTCAACAAGGTCCACAACTGTTGTAGAAAGTGATCCCAAATCTCATTAGTGTGGAGATAGCAACACAACTACTCTGCCAATGAAATCGGAAACCATGATCATGGCATACTTGGTATCGTTGCAAGAGACCATATACAAGCAACATGAAGAATTACATGCACTTGCAATAGAGAATGGTACGCTAAGGATTCTTGTTGTTGAGAATGAGAATCTCAAGAGGACATTTGAGATGCAAACAACACGTTTGATGCAACTTGAAGAGAAAGTCAATGAATGTAAATGCTCTCTTATGGACTTGAATGCTTTGAAGGAGCGCAAGTGGAGTATGACCATGTATTGAAAGAGAAGAAATTTGACACCATGATCCGGGATGCATGTGACAATGTTGAGAATGTGGATGTAGAGGAGTTGAGAGAATGAAAGCGACGTTCCAAGAGTATTGTCATTCGTAGAATCTCAAAGAGAATTTAGAGAAACCTCCTTCTCTTGCTATTGTTATAAGATTTCTTCAAACCCCACTTTGACATGGCAAGAGTTATGGTTTATGGAGCACATAGAGTGGGTAAGCAAGGAGCTTCTCACTCGAGAGAACGGCCAATTGTATGGACCATGTAATGGAGATGGCCTATGAACTTTGAGAATAACAGAATAAAGGGAATTAGAGTGAGCATTTTTGTGAGACTACTTTGAGAACATAGAGGGTGAACTTAATTAGCGGTAATAACATAACCATAGTTCTTGATTAACTTGGCATGAACAATACTTTTGCAAGAGAGAGGGTTTAGAGAACTTTACAACAATTGAGGACCAGATTTATGTGGAGTCGGTCCCCCCTCCAAAGGCTTTTGTATTATAGATTCTCCCATCAAGAGAGACTTGGTAGAATACAATCTTTGTGTTCCTTGTGACCTAAGTGATGCAATGAAGATGGAAAGCTTCATGCATCACGAGCATAACATAGACTTTTTGTAAAAAGCATTAACCATCCTCAGCCTCAATCCCAAGGCCTCAAACACCTTCAAAGGTGGAGTGAGCTAGCCGGGAATGAGGGTAGGGAAGAGGAAGAAGAAACATTCATAGGAGAAAGAGATAGTTCCTCACTTATCATCACTCTTCTTGCTAGCATACATAAAGCATAGTAATGAAGATGGAGAAGATGGCAAGCTTAAGCATTGAATCTTGGCTCTTGGTTGGATTTTCATTCCATAGCCAAGAGTGTTGGTGTAGGCTCTCAACTTCTCAACAAGATTGGAGAAGGAGATGGAGTTCTTGCACTTTCACCAAGTGAGAATGTGTGAAAAATGAGTATGTGAGAGGGTGTATACCCCCAAGCACACCCCTTGCTTGCTTTGGTCAACCCCTCCTTGTAGCTCAATCTTGAAGCTCAATGGACCCCTCTAAGACTAGCCAATCACATGCACAATGCATTTCAAGCAACATTGGTAGTCTTTGGACAAGTGTCCTCCTTATCCCTTTGAGAGAGAGAGAGAGAGAGAGAGAGAGAGAGAGAGAGAGCTTGAAAATTTCTAGATATTTGTTGAATTGAACTAGAAGCTCATTGGACCCCTCTTTAACCCAACCAATAGGATTCAAGCACACCATGTGGCTAAGCATAGGGAGAGTCTGACATGTGTCCATGTGCCCCTTGAGAAAGGGGGTGCCCTTTGGGTGAGTGGGAGGTTAAGTCAAAGATTCCCCTAACTTTCGGGATTTCTCCCTCCTTTGTAGGATCTCTTTTTGACTCAAGCACCTTACCCCCCATGCATGAGAAGCTTCTCAAGCACCTTACTCATCAAGCATGACAAGCACCGTAAGCACCTTAGTCAGAAAGCATGACAAGTACCTCAAGCACCTTAATCAGCAAGCATGACAAGCACCTCAAGCACCCTAGTCAGCAAGCACGACAAGCACCTCAAGCTTGGGTCGGGTTCCCACCTTAAGCTCAGCCCTAGCTTGCCTAAGGTCAAACGACTTTTAACACTAACCATTGGAGGTCTTTAATGAAGTTAACCCTAAGGTCTTTAATATCCATTAGCTAGCCTTGCTCTTTGACATATCATATCTCATTTGGACCCCTTTACCATTGGCCCCGTGTTGAGATAGACCCGTATGCACATGTCTATATTCTAACCCTTGTTCCAGTTTATTATCCCACATTAAATGATCAGTTTAATATGGTTGGTTAGATATTAGATTTTATGACATTACCTCTCTCTTGAAATCATAATCTTCCTCGACTATGAGGTAGAAGAGATAAAGCCTTAGTCATTAGTCAATGTTTCTTAGCGGGTAGAGGATCCCTTTTTACCTACGACATCATTCCAAGATGGATGACTAATCCATTTGGTGCTTGGGAGACATAGCTGCCGCCGCAAGCATGTCTGGTCTTTAGACTATTTCATTTTCCCAAAGTAGAGTGACAAATTCTACTTGGTGTTTGAGAGACGTCGCCATCACAAACATGATTGAAAGCATGAATACTATTTGAATTTGTGCACAATAAAAAGAAAGCTAGTCTTATGAGACAAAAAAATTGATCATTTAAAAGAAACATGTACATTTGCTTACTCTAATGTAGCATTGTAAGCATTGACAAGGTTCATACTATCCTTAAGTTGTGTTCCTTGCATCCATCTAGCATCCTTAAAGGATAATTTTTGAACTTAATAAGATACCATCGGATAATCTTACCATGTCGTAGTACCTTGTCCTCATGCTGCCGAAGGATAGGTTGGTTGTAGCACCTCTTCTTGGTCTTCAATTTTTGGGGGGTTTTCAATAATTGGTTCTCTTAGTGGCTCTCCTTTGTAGGGCTTAAGTAGATTCACATGAAAAGCATTGTGTATGATCCAATGATGTTATGCAAATGATATTTATTCATTTATTTCAGCTGACAGGTGACAAAAGCATTAGCAGATAATGGATTATGCAGAAGGATATTATATTTTATGTATATTTGATTATTCAAGTGCTCTTTATGAGCTTTGGCCATTTATGACCAGCCGGCTTGTTTGTAACCAATTTGACTATTCAAGAAATCTATAAAACAAATACGTACAAGAGGGAAATGGTCACTCTTGCACGGGGAGAGATTGCACCCAGTGTTTGTGTCTTCTCCTCTTCTCTTCTCCCTCCTCTTTTACCATGCCGGCGTAGCACTCCGCTCTAGGAGGTGCGCTTGCATGTGTTCTGTCACTCTCTCTCGCTCTCTATCTTTCTCTGTTTGCGCTTATCGTCGATTATGTGCTCGTGGATGCGTCAGGTATGCATATCTATCGTTTTATAGTTTGTAGCGTGTTATTTTTATCTATTTTGCAGGGACGCCACGTCTTCCGTTTGTAGCAAATGATTGGGCAGTTTGAGTTGATACGCCATCTCATTGATTGGCTTCAAGATTTGAAAAGGACCATAGTATCTTTTTGCTAGTTTAGCATAATACTTTTGATGGCCCGTAGGATTTTTGCCCGTCGTTTTCCTCAATCGAGCCTTGGGAAACTTAAGTAAGACCCAATCATTTTCTTTGAACGTTAAGGCCCTTCTGTGCTTGTCAATAATAGCTTTTTTCCTTTGTTGAGAGATGGATATAGCCTCCTTAATGTTTGGAAAAGGTTCTTGTAGGTCACGGCTATACTCATTGGCAGCGAAGATCTTCCCATGTACTTAAAGTAGCAAGGGACTTTTAGGTCTTCTCTCTATAATTTCAAAAGGTGCTTCGATAGAAGTATGGACAATATTATTGTACGCATACTCTACAGGAGGTAAATACTTTTTCCATTGAGAGCGTTGATCTACTTTTGTAACATAAGTCTTTAGTAGATCAAGAATCGTAAGATTGGCTATCTCACTTTTGCCATCCGTTTGTGGGTGATAGGGCGAAGAGAAATTTAATCTTGTACCTAGATTTTCAAAGAGACCTTTCCATAAATTACTGGTCATTCTAGGATCCTTATCTGATACGATGGATGTTGGCAATCCATGGTGTTTGAAAATCTGGCATATAAATAGAGTTGCCATTTGGTGTGCCTTAATAATCTTTTTAACAGGAATAAAGTGTGCTTGCTTGCTAAACCTATTGATTATTGTCCATATTCTCGTATTTTCACGGATATACTTGGGTAATCCAAAGATAAAATCCATGGATATACTCTCCCATGGTGAATTAGGGATTGGCAATGGCTAGAGTAATCCAGGTTGCTTCCCTCTATCATACTTATTCTTTTGGCATACCACACATTTTGAATCATGCTCTTGTATGTCCACTTTTATGATAGGTCAATAGAAGTATGTCTCTACTACTCAAAGAGTAGGTTGAATGTCTCTATGCACTGCATAAGGAGGAGCATGGGATTCATACATGACTTTCTCACAAAGGGAGTGGGTAACACATAGCCTATTGCCATGGAGAAGATAACCATCCTGCAAGGTGAATGGTTCCTCTTTCTTCTCCAACACAAGGACTGACATTATCTCACAATTAAGGGAGTGGGTAACACATAGCCTATTGCCATGGAGAAGATAACCATCTTGCAAGGTGAATGGTTCCTCTTTCTTCTCCAACGCAAGGACTGACATTATCTCTTTACTCATCTATCATAGAAGATAGATCATTGTGAGTTGCTATAGACACCCCATTAACTTTTGGTCATCGTGAAAGTGCACTGGCCACTTGATTGTGCTTACCAGCAATGTGAGCAATATGAAAATAAAATTGCGAAAGAAAATCTGCCCACCTCATTTGTTTGTCAGAAGCTTGGTTTGCGTCATGAAGTACTTGAGACTTTGGTGGTCTGTTCGTAAAATAAATGGAGTCCCCAATAGATAGTGCTTCCATGTCTATGGCATGTAGAACAGCTAAAAGTTCTTTTTCGTATATGCCCAAGACTCGTTCGGCGGCATTGAGCTTTCGACTCTCATATGCTATGGCATGTCCTTCTTGAAGCAAGACTACTCCAAGGCAATCACCACAAGCATCACATTGGACCTCAAATGGCTTTGAGAGATCCGGAAGCATAAGGACTAGTTGGGAAGTAAGCTTCTCTTTGAGGTTGTCAAAAGCATTTTGATGCTTAGCAGTCCATGAGTACTTAGCATTCTTCTTTCATGTAATGGTCCTGCTATTTGAGAGAATTTTGCTATGAAGCATCTATAATATGCACACATATCAATAAAGCTTCTTAGCTCATGTAGATTTATTGGATTAGGCCACGCTTTTATTACCTCTAACTTTGATGGATCCATACGGATAACATCTTGAGAGATAATATGACCTAAGTATTGAAAAATTCGTTTTTCTTTTTGTTGATAAAAAGCTTGCTCTCCCTCAATGCTTGAAAAATCACATGGAGATGTTGCTTTTGTTTCTCCAAGGACTTGGAGTAGATGATGACATCATCAAAGAACACTCCAAAGAATTTGCAGAAGGGTCTAAAGATTTTCTCCATTGAATGATTGAACATGGCTGGTGCATTAGTCAAGCCAAAAGGCATGACTAGATATTCATAAAGGCCAAACGTTGTACGAAACACGGTCTTTAGGATATCTTCATTCACTATCCTTATTTGATGGTAGCCACTTTTAAGGTCAATCCTATTGAAGTTGGTAGAGCCTTGAAGCTTATCAAAGCGATCTTCTAGCCGAGGTACGGGAAATATGTTTTTGATAGTGATATGGTTTACTGTGCGATAGTCCACACACATGCGGTATGTACCATCTTTCTTTTGCACTAAAAGGACTGGAGAACAAAAGGGAGTGAAGCTAGGCCTCACCATCCCTTTGTCTACCAATTCTTGTACTTGCCTCATGATCTCCTCTTATTGAGCTTGGGAAACTCAATAAGGAGGCTTGTTAGGCGGTGAGCTTTTTGGTAGGAGCTCAATTCGATGGTCATCATCCCCTCATTTTGGAGGTAAGTCCATAGGGATATCGTCGATGAACACATCTTGGAATCCTTTTAGAAAATTAGACAAGTCTAACTCTTTTTTGTTCCTACCATTTACACTTGATGAAACATTAGGACCTTTTAGGGACTCTTTGACAAAAATCGTGTACGCAGAAACTGAGCTCTTCATGGGTTTATCAAAGCAGGAGGATTTACAAGTGGTATAGTACGACCAGACTCACTAGCATCTATATACATGCTATTTTCCTTGTAGGTAAAGTAGATTCGCCTTTTAGGGAACTTCATGTTGGTAGCCATGCAGTTGAATCATGGTGCCCCTAGAATAGCATCCTCATGTTGGAGAGGAGAGATGAAAAAGTTTTCTTTGTTGACATAGCTTTGGACATGAAGCCTTAACTTCCCAATCAAGGCAATAACAGAGGCTTGTTGTTCCTTGAAATTTGTATCAGCAATTACAATATCTCCCATCTTGAAAGCTTGAATGCCCAACTTGGTGGCCAAGTCCGTTGATATGAAGTTGTGAGTAGAGCCAGGGTCAAACAAAATGAAGGCATCATGCTCCCTTACCTTTCCCCAAGCATAGGAGAGAGGCGATCCTTTGCAATGAGCATCCTCTTTTGGAGCTTCGATAGTGGAAGCTCTAGGAGTCTCATTGCGAGCATTTCTCTTGGGCAAGAACGGTAGCCATGTCCTTGCTCCCCACACTTAAAACATTTGTGGTCCTTTCGGAAAGCTTCAAGCTCTTCAGGAGAGAGTTTATTTTTACCTTTGTCAACTCCCTTATCCTTGGACCGATTGTTGTTGTTGTTGTTGTTGTTGTTGTTGGAATTTCCTTGGGAAGAATTTTAGGCATTGGTTTTCCCCTTTGCATCACTTTTTCTTTGCTTTCCATGGGCTTGACATTCCTTCTAGCCCCTTGTCAAAAATTGATGCACGAAGAAACCATAGTGTGGTGGATTACTTCGGTGATAGAACCAGGCCATTGGGAGTTGACGTACTCGGCCATCTCTTCATGTAATCCCACACAAAGTTGTTGCTTTTGCTCGGTGAAGTCTATCTTTTGAAAGACAGTAGCCTTGAGATGTAAATCCCAAAACTTGTCCACATATTTGTGGATAGACTCATGAGAGAGAAGCTTCAAACTCTGCCATTCGGTAAGCACTTTGTCCTTTGCATCGCTTGCAAGGAATTGCTTCATGATGGAAACTCATAGAGTTTTCCATGTCTTTGAGGCTTGACGAACCGATTTCTGGAAGTGCATAGCTACATGGTGTAGCTTGGAGGACTCCGTGAAGCCCTCATCTCCAAAGGCCGCATCAAATTGCTGGATGAAGGCCAATACTTTTTTGGTAGCACCAAAGGTGCCATCATAGGTGAGAAAAGAAATACACTTTCCTCCCTCTTTAAACTTCTTGAGCTATTGGGACCTCGACATGCAGGGTTAGATTTGCGATGTCCTCCCCTTCTGTATTCTCTAGGAGAATAGCTATTTCTTTCATCAGAAGAGGAGGAAGGTGAAGAAGAGGGTGACCTCTTTCTTACCCTTTTCTTCCTTTGTTTCCTCTCTTCCCTTTCGGAGTGACGAGAAGGAGGTTTGTGGGTTGACCGTTTCCTCTTGGTAAGAGTTGGCGATTGTCTAGACCGCCGTCTTCGTGGAGCCACATCTTCAGAGGAACTTAGGGATTCATTACTTTCTTGTTCTTTGGATTCCTCCACTTGTATGGGAGAGAGTCTTCTTTTGGGGGTCTCATCAAGAGGCCTCCTAATCTCTCTCTCCTCTTGGAGAGGGGAAATCCCATAAGCACGAAGTTGTTGAGTAACTTCGGCTTGCAAAGCAGGGTTACCCATAGCTTGTTGCAACCTAGTAACTAGGTAATTAACAAAGATGGGGACATCATCATTAGCACCTTCATGTGCAAAATCAAAGTTATCAATGTTCATTCTACTCTCTTGGTTATTGTCAGCCATGCTAATTAAACTTATGTATAAAATTACTTTGTGCTTTAGTACGCTCAAAAACCTTAGTCGCTGTTCTTCTTTACCTTTGAAAATCAGTTCTCAAGCAGTGTAACATTTAATGGCCTAAAATCTTATGTATAGCGGAAATTAGCATGAACATAGTGGGCATTTCATTAGAATAGATTCCTAATGAGAATTACAAGAGTGCTTGGGTGGAGAGAGCAACAAAAAGCATAACACCTAGTTAGATAGCATCGACAATACTTTCAAAAGAGAGAGAGCAATTAAGCTATTGACAACAGTTGAGGACCGGATTTGCATGGAGCCGGTCCCCCCTCCAAAAGGCTTTGTATTATGGTTTCTCCCATCAAGAGAGACATTGTACAATACAATTCTTTGTGTTCCTTCAAGACTAGCTAGTGCAATGAAGATGGAAGCTTCATACACCAAGCAAAACACTTAATCAAACACAACTTGAATTATCCCCGTTCTCAGACCCAAGACCTCACACACCTTCGAAGATGGTGAGAGCTAGCAGGGTATGAGAGTAGATTGAGAAGAAAAAGAAGTATCTTACGAGAAAGATGTACATCTCCTCACATAATCACTCATATTAGCATAGCTTAGCTTAGTAATTAGCTTGGTAGAGAAGATGAGCATGCATTGAAGCTTGGCTCTTGGTTGGATTTGCATCCACATGCTAAGAGAGTGTTGATGTAGGCTTCTATCTCACAAGCTTGGAGTAGGTGATGAGCTCTCCATTAAAGCTTGGGAGGAGATAGAGTATTCTTCCTTCACACATGGTCAAGTGTGAGTGTGTGTGTGTCAATGCCAAGCAAAAATCAGCCCCCCCTCTCTCTTGGGCGAGCCCTAGCTGCTAAATAGGTCTGGCTTTTGCCTCATTGGACCTCCCCAGGTCAAGCCAATAGTAATTAAGCAGCATAAGTGATAGCCTTCTGACATGTGTCCCCCTTTCCCCTTTTGTGAGAGCTTTAGGTAATTAAATAATTAAACTAAACTCTCATTGGACCCCTTTGCCTCCTGGCCAATAGGAATCAGGCAAGCCATGGGGCTCCTGAATGCTCATTGGACCCCTTGGGAGACTGCCCAATAGTCTTCTAGGAGACTTAATTCTCATTGGTTTCTTTTATTAAATGTTTTTAAATTAATTAAACTAGATTTACTCTAGCTTAATTCTCATTGGTCCACTTCAAGGGTCTTCCAATAGGAATTTGGCACACCTTGTGGGCATCTGGCCTAGGGAGCTGACATGTGTCCCTCATTCCCTTTGTGTAAAGGGAGCCTGTGTGTGTGTGTGTGGCTTTCTCTCTCATCCCCTAGCTTTGGGGCTCGCCCCCTCCCATGTAGGGATGTGCAAAGACTTTTTAGGGCACACACTAAGCATCCAATTTTCCCTAGGGTTGACCTTTGGACACAACCTTTGAATTTTGGAAGTCTTAATGGGCTGAACCTTAGGGTCTTTTTGGCCCATTGTTTCACATGGCTCTTTTGCAGATGGCCCCCCCTTTGGATCCCTATTTTCCCTCCTTTGGATCCCTACTATGGCTGGTCTGCTAGCTTAACCAATATTCTAGCTTTTTCTCCCTTGGCACTTCCCCACATTAAATGATCAGTTTAATATGAGAAAATCATTTAGGAGAATTAGATATTGATTTTTATGACATTACCTCTCTCTTGAAATCATAGTCGTCCTCGACTATGGTGTAGAGAAGATAAAGCATATGCATGAGTCCTTTTCTTAGCGGGTAGAGGATCCCTATGTTACCCTACGACATCATTCCATAATGGATGACTAGTCCATTTGGCGCTTGAGAGCCTGAGGCTGCCGCAAGCATGTCTGCACATTAGTCCTATCAGTCTTCCATAGTAGAGTGACAAGCTCTACTTGGTGTTTGGGAGACGTCGTCTCCGCAAACTTGATCTAAGCATGCATACTACTTCATTTTTGTGCACAAATAAAGAAAAAGAGAGTCTTATAAGACAAAAATTTTTGTTCATTTTTAACATTTTGTACATTTGCTTACTCTTGGGAAGCATTGTAAGCATTGACAAGGTTTAGGTTATCCTTTAATTGTATGCCTTGCATCCATCTAGCATCTTCAAAAGGATAATTCTTAAACTTAATAAGATATCGTCGGATAGTCTTACCGCTTCTTAATACCTTGTCTTCATGTCGGAGAATGGACTCGGGCTGCAGCATTTCCTCGTGGTCCTCGATCTCCGGTGGATCTTCAATAGTTGGTTCTTGAGGTGGCTCTCCTTTGTAAGGCTTTAATAGGCTCACATGAAAAGCATTGTGTATGAGCCAATGATTGGGCAACTTAAGTTGATAGGCCATCTCATTGATTGGCCTAAGAATCTGGAAGGGACCATAATACCTTTTTGCTAGTTTAGCATAGTACTTTTGGTGGCCCGTAGGATTCTTGCCCGTCGTGTGCCTTAATCGAGCCTTGGGAAACTTTAACAAGACCCAATCGTTTTCTTTAAAGGCTTGGGCTCTTCTGTGCTTGTCAGCAGTAGCCTTTTGCCTTTGCTGCGAGATAGAGATAGCATCCTTAATCTTTTGGAAAGATTCTTGTAGGTCTCGGCTATACTCATCTGCAGCGAAGATCTTCCCATGTACCTTAAGTAGCAAGGGACTTTTTGATCTTCCCTCAATTACCTCGAAAGGTGCTTTTCCTGTGGAAGTATGTACAGTGTTATTGTAAGCATACTCTACTAAGGGTAAGTACTTCTCCCATTGGGATCTTTGATCTACTTCCGTTACATAGGCTTTTAGTAGATCAAGAATGGTTAGGTTAGCTATTTCACTTTGGCCATCAGTTTGTGGATGATAGGCCGAAGAGAAGTTTAGCCTTGTTCCTAAATTCTCAAAGAGACCCTTCCAGAAATTACTGGTCATTCTAGGATCTCTATCCGACACTATGGACATTGGCAAGCCATGGTACTTGAAAATTTGTGAAATGAAGAGGGTTGCCATTTGATGGGCTTTGATAGTCTTTTTGACAGGTATAAAATGAGCTTGTTTACTAAACCTGTCTACTATCGTCCATATTCCCGTATTCCCATGGATAGACTTAGGCAATCCAAAGATAAAATCCATGGATATGCTCTCCCACGGTGAATTAGGGATTGGCAAGGGTTGAAGCAATCCAAGTTGCTTCCCTCTATCAAATTTTGTCTTTTGACATACCACACATTTGGAAACATACTCGTGTATGTTCACTTTCATGGTAGGCCAATAGAAATATGTTTCAATTCCCTTTAGGGTAGACTGAATCCCTCTATGCCCCGCATATGGGGGAGCATGAGATTCATACATTACTTTCTCACGTAGTGAGTTAGTAACGCATAGTCTATTGCCATAGAGAAGATAACCATCTTGTAAAGTAAATGGTTCTTCTTTCTTCCCTAATGCAAGGGCTGAAATCACATCTCTAAAATCGGGATCAATAGCATACTCATCTATCATTGAAGATAGATCATTGTGAGTTGCTATGGAAACCGCATTCACTCTCGGTCGTCTTGAGAGTGCATCGGCTACTTGATTATGCTTGCCAGCAATGTGAGCAATATGAAAATGAAATTGCGAAAGGAAATTTGCCCACCTCATTTGTTTGTCGGAAAGCTTGGTCTGCGTCATGAAGTACTTAAGACTTTGGTGATCCGTTCGCAGAATGAAAGGAGTCCCCAATAAATAGTGCTTCCATGAGTCTTAGGCATGTAGAACTGCAAGGAGTTCTTTTTCGTATATGCCTAGAGCTTGCTCAAGAGGGTCGAGCCTTCGACTCTCATAGCCTATGGCGTGCCCTTCTTGGAGCAGAACAGCCCCAAGGCAATCACCACAAGCATCACATTGGACCTCAAATGGTTTTGAGAGATCCGGTAGTGTAAGCACAGGTTGAGAGATAAGCTTTTCTTTAAGCTTTTCGAAAGCATTGTTCTCTTTAGCAGACCACGTATACCTAACATTTTTCTTTGTTAGGTCATGTAATGGTCCCGCAATTTGTGAGAACTTTTCTATGAAGCGTCTATAGTATGCACACATACCTATAAAGCTTCTTAGTTCATGAAGATTCCTTGGTTTAGGCCATCCTTTTATTACCTCTAACTTGGATGGATCCATTTGGATTCCATCTTGAGAGATAATGTGACCTAAATATTGAATCTCTTGCAAGAAAAATTCACTTTTCTTTCGATTAACATAAAGTTTATTCTCTCTTAAAACTTGAAATATTACCTGGAGGTGTTGCTTGTGTTCCTCCAATGAATTAGAGTAGATGATAATATCATCAAAGAACACTCCAGTGAAGGTTCGATGAGGCCTGAACAGCTTCTCCATCAAGCGGTTAAATGTGGTTGGTGCATTAGTCAAGCCAAAAGGCATGACAATGTATTCGTAAAGACCAAATGTAGTACGAAATGCGGTCTTTACAATGTCTTGATCAACTATCCTTATTTGATGATAGCCACTTTTTAGGTCAATCCTACTGAAGTAGGTCGATCCTTGTAGCTTATCAAATAGGTCTTCTACCCGTGGAACGGGAAACCTATTCTTGATAGTGATTCTATTTAGTGCTCTATAGTCGACACACATACGATATGTGCCGTCTTTCTTTTGCACTAATAGCACAGGTGAGCAAAATGGAGATGAGCTAGGCCTAACCATGCCCTTCTCAACTAACTCATTCACTTGCCGCATAATCTCCTCTTGTTGAGCTTGAGAAACTCTATAAGGAGGTTTGTTAGGCGGTGAACTTCCTAGAAGAAGTTCAATTGCATGGTCGTCATTACCTCGTTTAGGAGGTAGCTCACAAGGGATGTCGTCAATAAAGACATCTTGAAACCCCTTGAGAAAATTGGATAACTCTAATTCCTTTTGGTTGCTTTTATTTTCTTTTGCTAAAGCATTAGGTTCATTTTGAGAATCTTTAACAAAAATCATGTACACGGAAATAGAGCTCTTTATTGACTTGTTGAAAGCTGGTGTATGTACAATGGGGATGGTGTTACCCATCTCCTTAGCATCTATATACATGTCCTTTTCCCTGAACTTAAAGGAGATTCTCCTTTCAGGAAATTTATCATGGGCAGCCAGGCGGTCAAACCATGGTGCCCCTAGGATTACATCCTCATGCTTGAGAGGAGAGATAAAAAAATCCTCTTTGTCCACATAGCCTTGGACATGAAGCCTCAATTTCCCGATTAAGGGAGTGACTGAAGCTTCTTGCCCCTTGAAGGCACTGTCTGCGGGTAGGATATCTCCCATCTCGTAGGATTGTATGCCTAGCTTGGTGGCTAACTCCATAGATATGAAATTGTGAGTAGAACCAGGGTCAAAGAGAATAAAAGCATCATGTTCTCTTACCTTTCCCCAAGCATGGCATAGAGGAGATCCTTTGTGGTGAGTTTGATGAATCTCCTCCTCTTGGATTTCAACCAAAGAAGCTCTAGGAGGATCTTGGCGGTTGTTCTTTTGGGGACAAGCGCGGTACGCATGCCCTTGTTCGCCGCACTTGAAACACCGGTTATCTTTACGATAACGCTCAAGCTCTTCAGGAGAGAGTTTATTCTTTCCTTTGTAAACTCCCTTCTCTTTAGCTTTGTTGGAATTGCCCTTAGGAGACTTTTGGACATTGTCCTTCCCCTTAGGCTCATTGGAACCCTTGTTTTCCGGGGGCTTATTATTTCTTTTACCCCCCGTTTGGAAATTGATTCGCGAGGCCACCATAGTATGGTGTATTACCGCCGATATGGTACGTGGCCTTTGGGAGTTGACATACTCCGCCATTTCTTCGGTTAAGCCCGCACAAAATTGTTGCTTTTGCTCTCCAAAATCCAACTTTTTGAAGACAGTGGCTTTGAGTTGTAGGTCCCAAAACTTGTCTACATATTTGTGGATGGATTCATTGGGAGAAGCTTTAAGCTTCGCCATTCGGTGAGTACTTTGTCTTTGGCATCGGTGGCCAAAAACTGCTTCATAATGGAAGCTCTTAAAGCCTTCCATGTTCGTGGAGCTTCACCGTTGGCTCGTAGGCTAGACCACCATTGTCTGGCGGACTTTTGAAAGTGCATAGCTACATGGCGTAGCTTAGAGGACTCCGTGAAGCCCTCATCTCCAAACGCCGCATCGAATTGCTGGATAAAGGCCAAAACTTTGTCTGTAGCACCGAAGGTGCCATCATAGGTAAGGAAAGAGATGCTCTTCCCTCCCTCTTTGAATTTCTTCAGCTTGGACAACCTCTTCCATGCGGCATAGGATTTCCTATGGCCTCTTCTTTTTGATGGTTCAAAAGTTGCACCATCACTTTCTTCAGAAGATGAAGAATTTGAAGAAGTGGAGAAGAGGGTGACCTCTTTCTTGCCTTTTTCTTGTCTTGATCTTTGTCGTCTTCACGATAGCTTTCATAAGAGGAAGAGGATGAAGAAGATGGAGAAGAGGGTGTCCTCTTTCTCGCCTTTTTCTTCTCTTGCTTTTTATCATCCCTCTTTGAATTATGGCGTGGAGAAGAGTGTGATGGTCTTCTCCGCTTTGGTGGTGATGGAGAGCGTTTAGCCCGCCGTCTTCGTGGAGCCATCTCCGCCGAGGTGGCGGGAGACTCGCTTCTTTCTCGTTCCTTCGGTGGAGGCTCTTGAGTTCTCCTTTGGGAAGGAGATGCATCATCAAGAAGTAAGTTCTTGAGCCCTTCATATGGATTCTCTTCTTCTTCCCGAATCGGAGAGAGACCTCTTTTGGTAGTCTCACAAGGAGGCTTCCTAGGTGTTCTCTCGTCATGGTGATGAGCTTGGAGAATCCCGTGAGCACGGAGCTGCCGTTGCACTTCACTTTGGAGAGATGGATTGCCCATGGCTTGTTGAAGCCTAGAAACAAGATAGTTAACAAGCATTGAAGCATCATTAGTAGCTTGCTCATGAGCAAAATCAAAGTTATCAACATTAATTTCACTCTCTTTACTATTGTCAGCCATTCTAACAACTTTTAGGTGTAAACTTTTTAGGTGTACTTTGGCACTTCAAGCCCTAGTTGCTACTCCTCTTTACCCCTTTAGAAAAAGCACTCAAGCTACTGTACCCGCGGCTCGAATACCATTAATTGCAAGGAATAGAAGAGAGGGTCTTTCGACACCAAAACAGCACCGGCTCCTGTCAAGCTTCTAATAGCTCAATAGTGGTTAAGCCGTAGGCAAGCCCCGTAGGACTCCACTATTAAGACCATAGCTCTCGACGGTGATGCCCCGTTAACTGCACAAAGGCAGGCGCACTGCAAGGCTGAAAAATCCCTATTCTACTTACTCACAGGCAATTAATAATACCAACCATTTGTAGCTAGCTTGAGGACCTCCCTTCTTGAGCAAGAAAAGAGAAACCTTGAGCTCTGATACCAATGTAACATTTAATGGCCTAAAATCTTATGTGTAGCGGAAATTAGCATGAACATAGTGGGCATTTCATTAGAATAGATTCCTAATGAGAATTACAAGAGTGCTTGGGTGGAGAGAGCAACAAAAAGCATAACACCTAGTTAGATAGCATCGACAATACTTTCAAAAGAGAGAGAGCAATTAAGCTATTGACAACAGTTGAGGACCGGATTTGCATGGAGCCGGTCCCCCCTCCAAAAGGCTTTGTATTATGGTTTCTCCCATCAAGAGAGACATTGTACAATACAATTCTTTGTGTTCCTTCAAGACTAGCTAGTGCAATGAAGATGGAAGCTTCATACACCAAGCAAAACACTTAATCAAACACAACTTGAATTATCCCCGTTCTCAGACCCAAGACCTCACACACCTTCGAAGATGGTGAGAGCTAGCAGGGTATGAGAGTAGATTGAGAAGAAAAAGAAGTATCTTACGAGAAAGATGTACATCTCCTCACATAATCACTCATATTAGCATAGCTTAGCTTAGTAATTAGCTTGGTAGAGAAGATGAGCATGCATTGAAGCTTGGCTCTTGGTTGGATTTGCATCCACATGCCAAGAGAGTGTTGATGTAGGCTTCTATCTCACAAGCTTGGAGTAGGTGATGAGATCTCCATTAAAGCTTGGGAGGAGATAGAGTATTCTTCCTTCACACATGGTCAAGTGTGAGTGTGTGTGTGTCAATGCCAAGCAAAAATCAGCCCCCCCTCTCTCTTGGACGAGCCCTAGCTGCTAAATAGGTCTGGCTTTTGCCTCATTGGACCTCCCCAGGTCAAGCCAATAGTAATTAAGCAGCATAAGTGATAGCCTTCTGACATGTGTCCCCCTTTCCCCTTTTGTGAGAGCTTTAGGTAATTAAATAATTAAACTAAACTCTCATAGGACCCCTTTGCCTCCTGGCCAATAGGAATCAGGCAAGCCATGGGGCTCCTGAATGCTCATTGGACCCCTTGGGAGACTGCCCAATAGTCTTCTAGGAGACTTAATTCTCATTGGTTTCTTTTATTAAATGTTTTTAAATTAATTAAACTAGATTTACTCTAGCTTAATTCTCATTGGTCCACTTCAAGGGTCTTCCAATAGGAATTTGGCACACCTTGTGGGCATCTGGCCTAGGGAGCTGACATGTGTCCCTCATTCCCTTTGTGTAAAGGGAGCCTGTGTGTGTGTGTGTGGCTTTCTCTCTCATCCCCTAGCTTTGGGGCTCGCCCCCTCCCATGTAGGGATGTGCAAAGACTTTTTAGGGCACACACTAAGCATCCAATTTTCCATAGGGTTGACCT
Source organism: Adiantum capillus-veneris (assembly GCF_014529385.1). Classification (NCBI taxonomy): domain Eukaryota; kingdom Viridiplantae; phylum Streptophyta; class Polypodiopsida; order Polypodiales; family Pteridaceae; genus Adiantum; species Adiantum capillus-veneris. The sequence continues at coordinate 75,439,792 of NC_140955.1, read as the reverse complement.
TTGGACACAACCTTTGAATTTTGGAACCTTAGCATTTTGGAAGTCTTAATGGGCTGAACCTTAGGGTCTTTTTGGCCCATTGTTTCACATGGCTCTTTTGCAGATGGCCCCCCCTTTGGATCCCTATTTTCCCTCCTTTGGATCCCTACTGTGGCCGGTCTACTAGCTTAACCAATATTCTAGATTTTTCTCCCTTGGCACTTCCCCACATTAAATGATCAGTTTAATATGAGAAAATCATTTAGGAGAATTAGATATTGATTTTTATGACAAGCAGCCAGACCCATGGTTTACACACTGTTGATTGCAAAGACTAGTGGAGAGGGTCTAACATTGCTCGTTCGATTATAGTTCCTGTTGAGCTTGCTAGTAGCTCAATAATGGTTAAGCCAAAGGCAAGCCTCGAGAGACTCCATTATTAAGATTATAGTTCCCAACGGTGTACCTCAAAGTAAGTCCTCTTCAAGCAGGATAATAGATCCCTGTCCCACTTACCCTATTGTAATAAACAGGCCCAACCTTTCATGGAAAACTTAAGGGCCTCTCTTCTTAAGCAAGAAAACAAAAACCAATAGCTCTGATACCAATGTAATGGAAATGGCCTATGAACTTTGAGAAGCGGAATTAAGAGAATTAGAGAGCATTTTTGTGAGACTACTTTGAGAACATATAGGGTGAACTTACTTAGCGGTAGCAACATAACCAAAGCTCTTAATTAACTTGGCATGAACAATACTTTTGCAAGAGAGAGAGTTTAGAGAATTTGAAAACAATTGAGGACCGTATTTTTGTGGAGCCGGTCCCCCTTCCAATTGTTGGGGTTAAGGCCTATGTGCCTTGACCGGTCGCCCAGGTCATGGGCGCCCGCCCACTGTTACCCTATACTTATAGTGAGTATATTGTATAGGGGGAGCTGCCACTTCACAGTCTCCCCACCCACATTGTGTGTGTGTCTCCTTCTCTCTCTCTCACTCTCCGTCTGTGGTGCTCCCCGATCCCCTTCAATTGCTATCAAGTTATTTTGTGTTGATAGCCATTGTGTGTCGAAACTCTGGCGAAATTTTCCCAGGAGTTTTATGCGTATCATTTATGCGATCTAGGTAGAGATTGTGGGTTGCACTCATCATTTGCGTGCGGTGTTCTCTGTAGGTGGGAGATTTGTGCGTGTGTATGCATAGATACCGCACAGTGTGGGCTTGGTGATTAGCTCACAGATTGCAGTGTGATACTACAATAGGCGAGGCTTGTATTGACATTGCGGGAGCTCTATTTTGGCATTTCTACTCATTGGCATTGAGTAGTGTTATGGTTTATGGTAGAGATTGTACTTGAGTTTTTTGCTCAATTTTCAGGGGAAATTCTGTCGAATTTTTCCCAGATTCTCGCCATAGTTTGTGATCGAGTGTTTACTCTCACTTTGACAGGTTTTGTCAGTTTGGACACAGTTTTGTGTTTTTGTATCCACTCTCGAAAGAGTGAGGAGTTGTGTATCTTTCTTTGCTTGAGACAGTGGTTTGCTCTCGGGTGGGAGAGTCTTGTGATCTCGAGCATTGTTTGCCATAGTTTTGCAGAGCTTATGCATGTATGTTGAGTGTAGTTTGATGCGCATTGATTGCTCATTTTATTGAGCTTGCAGGACAATGGTTATTTTGTATTGATAGCCATTGTGCGTCGAAACTCTGGAGAAATTTTCCCAGGAGTTTTATGCGTATCATTTATGCGATCTAGGTAGAGATTGCGGGTTGCACTCATCATTTGCGTGCGGTGTTCTCTGTAGGTGGGAGATTTGTGCGTGTGTATGCATCGATACTGCACAGTGTGGGCTTGGTGATTAGCTCACAGATTGCAGTGTGATACACAACAGGCGAGGCTTGTATTGACATTGCGGGAGCTCTATTTTGGAGTGTGTCTCACAGGTTTTACATTGTGTTTCTGGCCATATTTGTAGACAGTTTCCAGGTGTTGTTGGTGATGTGGTTTTGCTTTCTAGTTTGCTACATTGTGCTCATGGCAGAGACAGGTGATCGCTCAGATTATGATCTCTCTGAAATGTGCATGTTTGATGGGTCAGACTTTGCAGCATGGAGAGAGTGTATGCTTGATGCATTGACACAGCGAGGGTTGCATCGACCATTGAGTGGTGATGCAAGTAGACCTTCAAACATGTCTGACGATCAGTGGCAAGAGCTAGAGGAGATGGCACTATCTACACTCTCTTTGCACCTTGCGGAATCTGTATATGCTCTTGTTATGTATGAGACTACTTCGAGAGCACTTTGGCGCAGATTACATGATATGTATGATAGATCCGAGTCATCACGGACTCGCGTGAGACATGTACATTCACGAGCATGCCGACAGGTGACATGTTGGTATTGTAGTCATTCTGGACACGTTAGACGGCGTTGTTTTCGTCGTATGCAACATCGTAGGAGACATGACAGTCTCAGAGATGTATGTAGTGATGCCATGGACTCAGTTGCTTTGACAGTTGAAGCAGATGTAGTGTCGGAGTATACTAGTGACGGGGATGTCACTTTTACCTCAAGCTATGCACAAGATGCTATACATGTGGATAGTACACTCCCTTCGCAGTGGTTGCTAGATGCAGATGCTATGTTTCATGTCACGCCGCATCGTGAATGGTTTTGTAGCTATTCTAGTGGGATGCTTGGCAGTGTACGTTTGACCGATGGATCGGTGCATGTGATAGCAGGTGCAGGAGATGTGAGACTGTCATTACCGAGTGGTGCATCTTACTTGCTACGACATGTGCGCTATGTACCAGATTTGACAGTGAGTTTGATCTCGATTGGTCAGCTTAGAGATTGTGGATGTCAGATTTCGCTACGAGAGCGAGATTTTGTGATGCATTTGGGTTCGCTAGTGATTGCGAGAGGTGCCAGGAGTGGTACAAGTTACCCATTGCACGTGGATCATGGGAGAGACGGTGTTGTCTCTGTGATCATGCAGCCAGGTAGAGAGCGAGAGAGCAGGCGAGTCTCTTTTGCTTGTGGGTTGCAGGATGCTTTGCATGGAGTGCAGAGCAGTGACCTTGTTGTGCAAGGTTGCGTCTACGGATGCACAGGTAGAGCGGGACAGCTCTAGTAAGTCACAACAGGATGATTCATCAGAGGTGATGACAGAGATGACTCACATGGATGATGAGATGTTGGCTATTGTGGAGTCATTTCTTGATATGCTTATGCCAGAGCTTGATGAAGATTCAAGACAGATGGATACTCTTGGTACACATGTGATATGTGGTGGGCACGAGGAGTCACTCCAGAGCTCGGAGTCAGAGTGCCATGGTCTCTATGATAGGGGATAGGATTGCCATGAGTTGAGTTCTGAGTTGGAGGTGGCAGAGGTTGCCAAGGTTGCATCAACGTTCGGTGTCCTCATGTACGAGATGCTGATCTCGAGGCCCGACATAGCAGTTACAGTGGGAGCATTTGCAGCAGGGTTGATTAGTTGTTCGATGACTGATCTCGGCATAGAGCATAGGGGAGGTTTGCAGGTATTGGACCGATACTTGCAGGAGTGCATGAGCTCTTATAGACTCTTTGCAGAGCTTGGAGCTAGCTCTGTGTGGCTTCCGCAGCGGGATGTTTGTCTATCAGTAGAGCCGGATGCACTAGCTCATCGAGAGTCAGTGGGCATAGGTTGAGAGAATATCTCACCTTCTATTAGTTGTACACTAGTAGATCTTGCTTAAAGGCACATTGGCCTTTAAGTGGGAGGTTGTTGGGGTTAAGGCCTATGTGCCTTGACTGGTCGCCCAGGTCATGGGCACCCGCCCACTGTTACCCTATACTTATAGTGAGTATATTGTATAGGGGGAGCTTCCACTTCACAGTCTCCCCACCCACATTGTGTGTGTGTCTCCTTCTCTCTCTCTCACTCTCCATCTGTGGTGCTCCCCGATCCCCTTCACCAATAGGCTTTTGTATTATAGATTCTCCCATCAAGAGAGACTTGGTAGAATACCAAGTAGAATTTGAACCTCTAAAGCGCATACTGATTGATAACCCAAGACTTAAGGTATATTGTTGAGAGGGCAATAGCATAACGTATTTGTTGTGGATAGCTCATGCTAAACTAATGCAATTACATCTTCAAGATTAGAGAAAGGATCTAGCAAAACTTCTTGTACACCTCTTTAGAGATTGTTATAACAGTAAATTTGTTATGATGACTCCAAAAGAGGTAAACAAACCAGATATTAGGGCTACTTGATCAAAGATATGATTATGGGTATGGAGCCTAAAATGGAACAAATTTTGGACCAACCAAAATATCTTTCCATAGTGTGGCCAACCAACAGTGCAATGTAGACCAAGGAACCCACTTGAATGATGAGAATTGGGTGAGATTTACACAAACCACAATAAATGGCAAAAGAATGGGTAACACCAAGACTAGAAGAGGACTAAATGAGTTATCGCTACCAAGAAGCTAGCTTGAAGGCCTAAACAAAGGACCACTACATAGAAGAGCGGGTTCTGAGCATAACAGTAGAGTCAGACTAGCTACTTTTCAAAAATGGGTCTAAAAATACAGTGGATCTGAAGATCCATGTGATCACCTGGGAAGCTTTAGGCAAGACTTACTGAGAGCAGAAATAATATCATACTTCTATACTCAATTTGAGGGATTTCAAACGACCCTAAATTAGAAAAAATATGAATCCCAAAAGGGCCTGGTAAGGATCCCTAATTTTAAGGGAATAAGGCTGAAAATGTGTGTGGTTTAGGAGACAAGGCCATTGAATGTGGGTATTCTCACAGGATTTTTGAAGGTTGAAATAAAGGCTAGGGAGGGAGGATAGGTACATTCTCTCTCTACCCAAAAGAGTGGTGGTCCTTATGACAATAACTACCCTCCTCCCCTTTCTTTTGTCACATCATCAAGGCCATCCATAGCCTCAGCCCAAAAAAGCACTTTTTTCAAAAAAATTCAAAAAAGCCTCACTTTTACTCAAAACTTCTCCCTAACCTATATGTATACCCAAAAATCAATTTTCTCTTCAAAATCTCACTGCTAGACTTGCAAAATATGAAACTTTCCACCTGTTTTTATTTCCCTCCAAAATCACTCCCCTCTCTCTCTCTCTCTCTCTCTTCTCTCTCCTACTTTTCAGCACACACTCTTCCTCCTTCCCTCTCTTTGTTGCACGTCCACTCCATAGCTTTGCTGCAGCTCTCCCCCCCATGGCTCTCCACTCCATAGCCCTCCTCTCCACTCCGTAGCTCTCCTGCAGCTCTCCACTCCATAGCTCTCCTCTCCACTCCGTAGCTCTCCTGAATCTCTCCATCCCATAGCTCTTCACTCCATAGCTCACCTCTCCACTCCGTGCCTTTAATGCATCTTTCCACTCTTGCTTGAGGTCAGCTTTATTCCCCTTGCCTTGGAGCTAGCGACATTACAAACCTCCCATCCACAGTAAGATCATCAAATTCGAAAATGGTTTCTCTACATGTTCGGTTGCCAAAGGACTTCGCACCCTCAAAGCATCATTACTTGCAAACTGCACAACAACACCGTGGTGCATGTCACACCAATGTGGACCTTTGGGTGCATGGTTGCCTCTATCCTAATGACACAGCCATCAACGTGTATCCAACATTCAATAGCCTTGCTTCATTCTTACAATATGTAGGTAGAGGGGAGCAAAGTCTTCTTGGATACTACAAGCGATTGTCGATTATTGGAGCTGATAGCGCACAATGGTCTTTGCATCAATGTCAACTTTTTTCCCATACCACTAGTGGATTGCGCGAAAGGATCTTTCGTGCGAAGGAGGAAGTGGAAACTCTTAAGCTACAGGTGGAAGAGAAGGATGCTAAGATTGCAAAGCTTGAAGATAAGATTTTGCATCTTAAAAAGATGCCCTTAGGTGCAAGGGAACGTACGAGGAGATTCAATGCCATAGAGACTTTAGCCCCCGAAAGTGATGCTAGAAAAACAAGGGTTACATCTACAAGGTACATTTTTCTATGCTCCAATCTATGTTTCTGTGGTAATGTTTTTGTCCATTCTTGTAGGAATTTTGTGGTAATGTTTTTGTTCATTCTTATAGGAATTTTATCAAAGAGCTATGTGGCGGCCACAACTAGGAGGTTCGCATCCATTTGTTAAGTTTGTGCCTTAAGAAATTGGATGTCATAGCCATTTTACGAGCACCAAATGCAGAACATTTAAACAATGCTGTAAGGAGGTAATGCGAAAGTTTTCAAATCTTGTGAGCAATGTTGATGTACATAAGGCTTGTGATGAAGTTGAAATTAGTACTAAGGGATACATTGCCTTATATGGTCTCCTTAAGGATTCTTTAAGGGAAAGAGGAATTACTGAAATGTTTTTTCTATACCACTTGAGGTCAATCTTGCTAAGAAGGCCTTGAACGAAGACGTGTACTTTCGAATAGGAGGCTATTTGCACATAGAGGAGATAATGCATTCATCCATCTTTACCAAGCAGTCCAAAGGAGGTAAGAAACATACCAATGCAAGCGTAGGTGCAGACAGGGTGGACAAGGGCTTTCCTTACTCAATCTCAAATAATATTTTTGTTGATTTGAGAAGGCTTCAAATGGCAATGATAAATTTTTATGGTGTACCACATAATGGTGAGGCTACAGTAATGTAGTCTTTTTTTTTTCAATTATGGTTTTCCTTATGTTATATTGGACATTGCAGTGCTAGGTTCAAAGTTGGTGTTTGTGCTCAAGTTAGATGAGTGTCAGATTGTGAAGAAACAAAGATTAGAAAGGATAAGTATTACTCTCATGAACGAGGAATTATTTCATGCAAAACATACAGCTATGAACGAGGATTGTGCACCATGTTTCAGTGTGCAGTCGAAGAAAGAAATTTGGTGGCTTAGTGCTATTGAGGTTCCCAAGGAGACCCATGGAGTGCTTGCTTGGATTTTTGGATGCATTCTATGGATAATAGATGTCATTAAGGCACAACTAGCTGGGGAAAAACTCCAAGTAGATGGCATAGGGGAGTTTGAAGTTGACTGGCACTTAGGTGGGGATTTGAAAACAATCAAGTGCATTTTAGGGTGCAAACAAGGGGCAGGAGATCTGTATCCTTGTCCATTTTTCATTAAGGGCTATAAGGGGAATGCACACAAGATCATAATGGTCAACGAAACAGAGGAAGATGACAATTCACAAATTACACTTGTGTGGGAGCAGTCGGTTCTACGATATCCTATGCTGAAGGAGCCCAATCGTGCCACAAAAGACAGTGAATGGAACCCTAAAATTAACTTCCCTCTAAAAAATGTGCATTTTTTGCACACTTCATGCTTTTATGCGCATCTTTGATTGTTTATTAAAGCTTATATTGATTATGCCTTTACAATGAAGCTTGCAGAGAGGTCGCTTGATGCTATCTCAAAAGTGGAAGGGCTCTTTAATTCAATAGGTTGTCATCAGACCAACACCTCCATTGTTGCACAGAAGAACAATGCAAGCACTCAGGAAATGGCCCAACCAACGCCCATGAGTGGACTAAAGGCAAGGCCTTTTTCGAAGAGGGTTCAGTCCCCCCCCCCCCCACAAACACATAACACTCCTTCCCTCATTGAACACCAAAAAAGCTCTAAGAAGCCCCCCAAAAAGACTTTCTAGATGGCAAGGACCAAACAGACTACTGCAAAGAGGAATTCAAAGACCATTGAGGCGCGTAGAAAGTAGAAGATGCATGCAAATTGGCAACCAGAAGAGCTAGCTGACCCGGAACGCATAGAGACGGACACGTTCGATGAACATCCACCGTGGGAAGGGGAGGACATCCTAGTGAATCATAGGGTGGGCGAAAAGACGTTGCCATGCCAAATGGGCGCGATGCCATCTGGCCCAGGTCGCCACATTGTGGCCGGAAAGTCACTACCCAGAGGAATGGGTGCCATGCCTTCTGATCAACCCAACAATGATAAGCATATCAGTGATGATGAGGATTATGATCCGGATGAAGATGCCCTCCCGCCACCTCCCAAGTGCCATTGAAGGTCAAAATTCTCTAGGAAGTTGCAGAGAGAAAATCCACAAGGAGCTCAAAGGCCCCCACAACGTGGACCTCAAAGAACACGACGATTTTTTCGAGTGTTTGCTGAAATTTGGCATTACCAGAAGATAGCAGACCTGCTTATTAGGAAAGCGCCATTTGCACAGACATGTAAGGAAATGCTACAAAGCTACAATACAGAGCTTTGGATGTCTGCAATTTCCCTTGCATCAATTCAGGAGGCTATAGAGGCTTATTTGATCAATTTCTTTGAAGACATGTTCTTATGTGCTGTCCATGCCAAGCGTGTAGCAATCGTGGCCTTTGCACATCGCCTAAGGCATGACTGATACCCTCTGACGTCAAAACCTCTTTTTCTAACTAACTTTTGTATTGGAATCAATTTACTTTGGAACCCTTGTAGTGGATTCAAGTTTTCTTGTGAACTCAATGTATTTTCACTTTGTGACAAATACAATACATCTCCTTTTGTTGCTCTATGTAAACTTAATGTCCACTTTTAATGTCTATATTTGTCTACATTTATTTTGTTAAATGGTTGAAGGTGAGATGATAATCAACTCTATAAAAGGTTCTCTAGTTGGTAGGCATTGCTTAGATGAAGGAAAAACTAAAGCTAAATAAATTTTTTGGTTGGCTTGAAATTGTCCACTGGGTAAAAGTTTTGCTCTCTATATGCTAGAATATTGCAAAACCGGTCAAATTAAATGTGTCCACAAGGCAGCAAGATTTGACCAGACAGCAGGCCTGTAGGGCACATTCTCATTGCCTTGTGGACACATACAAAATTGCACAATATGTCACCTACAGGGCACAACTAGTACAAAAGACCAATTTATATGCTATTGTTTGGACAAATTATTTTCAATGTACAAAATCAATATTTAAATAGTTAATACATATTACAAATGGGTAGAATTTCACAGTTTGCCTTGTCACTGAAGATGATCTAATCAATATAATTGAATTTTGCAAAAGATCATGGACAAGAGAGATAATTTTTCATATAAAAGCTTGTACATCCGGCTTAACTATCTTTTGATAGGAGTCAATGTGCGATCTCTCTACGACGTTCTATAGCATTGGGTAGAATGGATGTAAGTACAAAAGCAACTATAGCTTGGGCATTGTCAACCCCAGGGCTTGACAAAGAGCTATGCGTGTCATGACCTTGCCGCGAAAGCCAATGCCAAAAGTGGCAATTGCAAGTGATTTTTTCACCAAAATAATTACATGGGCTGTTTGAGGGTGTACGCTTTGCCGTATGTATCGAAGGCTAGGAACTTGCCTCTGCACTGTGTGCGAGCCTCAAAAGGCTGCAAACACACAACTAGAAGAGTCTAGCAAGCTCAAAGGGGCAGGGGTGTGTCACTCACCTCTCAATGCTTCCATCATGAAGGATCCTGTGCTACGAAGAAGAAGGAGCCGCCGCAATGCTCGATCACACACTCTCTCTCTCTCTCTCTCACTCTCTCTCAAGCATACACACACAACTGTGAGCACACAAGAAGAAGGAGGTAAAGATGGAGCAAGAGCACTTCTTAGCTTACATCATAGAGAATGATGATTTTTAGGTCAAATGGACCTTTTATAAGAGTTTGGTCCATTTACACATGGGCGCCCACAATGGCCGATCGTTGCAAAATTGTTGTAAAAATAAGATAAGAGGTGCGCCTCTCATCAGTGATCACCTACACACCTATTGGACCGACAAGCCCGGTCCATGACTCTACCAAATAAATAATACGGCATCCGTCATAGGTGATAGGGTGTCCGTGAGGGTTAACATACCCCCCTTCTTGATGTAGATTCCATCCTCGGAAGCTATTGATATGAAGCTCGTTCCTCGAGGTGGAAGAGCATTTGAGATGCATGTCCTTAGCCTTCTTTAGTCACTACAAAATCAAACAAAATTGGCACAGTAATTGCATTCTCATATACAATTAAAAAGCATATGCAGTTGTAGACAGACAAATTGATTGGTAACAAAATATTACACAATTTGTCAGCAACAATAAACATTAAATTGTAATATAATCAAACGCATAAATAGTTGTAAAGGTCAAAAACTAAACAAGTATGGGGTCGCTAATTTAATGGTCAAAAGGCACTAGAGATCAACTATTAATACCATGGGCAAGCTTCTCAATTTTCTCTGGTCAATTAAGATGTTTAATCGCGAGAGCCAAGTATTTCATGTCTGAGGGCTGACTAGAGGCTATAACTAGAAGACCTTGCAGTTAAGCAACGATAAAAGGAATTGCTCATGAAATCATCGCCTGACTTATTTCCTTTTCTTTGACCCCCCCAAAGCCTTTTCACATTGATTAAATTTTGATGTGTGTGCTTATTTTGTATGCCTTGGGTTTTTTGCTTTTCAAGGAAAAGCGCCCACACTGGGAACCTTTAGGGCTCTGAGATTTCTCTTCCAGCTTAAGATTTTACATTGTGACACTTTGATTTTTTTGTTTGTTCGTTTTCAACATTTTTATTTTGTGACTTTGAGGAGTCATATAACACTGTTACCCTCCCCACGCTCATCACAATAGTAAACTCCCTTTATAATACTTAAGCTAAAGGTAAGGGACTAAGCCCACTAGAAAGCCCTAGTACATTGCACACAATGTTTCCTAAATCGGATTAAGAATCTAAAGTAACCATTGATTATTGGGAAGGAATTCCCCGTGGTATTAACAGAAGATCTCTAACGCCTAACTTAGTCAAACTAGCTTAGTCGGACTGCTTGATTTTTAAACTAGACAAGTGATTATGACAAAAAAACTACATTGCATTTAATGTTTGATACTAAACAAATGCCCGGAATATTATGCTACAATCACAATTAAAGCAGACAAACATGGATGCAAAAAAGATAAGGGGCAATGCTAATGGACAAGAAACACCTGTTTGTGTTGATGATCACGCTTGATTTGAAGAGTGAACGAGAGAAAGATTCCATGAAGGTCCAAATCCTAACAACAGCAACATGTTCTTGTACACACTATGAAACACAAAGAATACCTCTAGGAGGCACATCAGTGGGAAGAGGCACCAACCCTTATTGAACACAATCAAACAACATAAGAAGCCCTAGCCTAATTATTTGCACTTCCCCTAGAGAGTCAAGGGAATAGGATATTGTAGAGATTGGGGGGGAACCCTAGAGGCTAAACCCCTATCCTGTCATCGTCGAGAAAAACAAAGTAATCATCCATGAGACCATATGTGCCATCCGTGTAATCATGTAACTCTTCCTCATCATTATAGGCACCAATGTTTACTAAAAAGGTCACTAGACGTCTATAGTCATCTTGGTCAAAAGGGTAGGCTTGTGCAATGGGAGAGACGCTCTCTACTAAGTATGGATCAGTCGTGGTCAAGAGACGTATCATCCATTCTAACTCCTCGAAATTCCTCTCACATGCTAACGTACCTACCAAATCCCATTCACAGGCAAGTACCAGGTAGACTCTGTGAAACGCTTCTGAAAAGTAAAGAGGGTATCTCTCACCCAAGGCAGGAGTGGATGTCTCTAGCATACTAGCCATATCTGTACACACAGATAGATGATGGTTAGAGTGCAAATATTATAAGGGTCGTGTCCTTGTGTATAATGTGTTTTTATGATTTTGGGTCATGTACTAGAACTTGTAGGTTTCTAGATTTTTGCTTGGCGGCTCTTGCTCTTCTACTTTTTATCTTGTTTTTGTGAGTATAAGGCTTTATATATACATTCCCTAAGATTGGGAGATGGAGAGGCTAGGGAGAAAGGTTGAGAGGGGAGTGAGTAAATGATGAATGTCAGCAAATACTCCCCCCTTCCTTGGGTAGATCATACCTTTTGGAATGATGTCATCACCTTTTGAAACCAATTGTTCCAAGTTGTCTTGGGTGAAGACTTTGACCAATAGTTTTCATCCATCCTAGGCATTTTATCTAGTTACAAGGGTAGCAAGGTGCTCTCCCACGATTTTATTTGCAATGTTGTTGTAGGTGGTGAACTTACAATGGGAGGTGAAAACTCTTTCTTGTTTGTATGGATATGTACAAATGGTAAGTGGAGGTTGTGTCGAAGCTTCTATTTCCGTATATGAACTACATGAAGAGCAAGAAGCTTCATTCGTTTTTACTATGGTTGAGCTGAGAAAAACAAACCTTTCTCGCTTGGGTACCCAAACTATCTCCGGATCAGGTGTATACTGTTCTGGGATCTTTCCTTTCCCTCGATCTTCCAACGGCTTTGTCGTCACAAGATTTGACTCACATGGGTCAAGTGATAGGTAAGAACACAATTTACGTTTTGGCACCCAGATTTGATCGTTTCCTTGATAGCAGCCTTGGGCTTCCAATAGTCGTTTAGGAATCCAACGCAACATTTTCTTACATTTTCGGAAGCGAGTGGGGCTTTTCTTAAAAGGCTCATGTTTTTTAGTATCGGTCATGGTCGACAAAGAAGCTTTAGGGACCCACTTGTATGTTTTCTTCGCTATATTAGGATGCGTCTTGTGTGTCTCAAGCTTTGTTTCAACTACATAAGTTGAAGCTCTAGAGAGTTGGGCTATAGGGACATATGGTTCAACCTCCTAGACATGCATTGTTTTTTGTTTTATTTGCTCAGGAGATAATATCTAAGGGGCTATGGCTTGAGTGACAGGGCTAAGAGGTTGTTTCTGCGTTGTGACACTCCCTGCCCCCCAATCAATAGTGCATTTGGTTGCTATCATCCACGTGCGTCCTAGGTTTATATGACCTTCCATAGTTCCAACAAGCATGACCAAAAAATCTTGAGTTACAACCCCATTGCATAAAACTGATAGAAGTGTGACAAATACCAAAAAGCAGAGTTTTTTTCTTGTTGACACCCTTGACTTGGATAATACTCTTAGATAGGGATGCATTTCCCAACTGACACCACACTCCGTATGACAACAGATTATATTTAGCACCCGTGTCTAACAAGGCATTATATAGCACTTCCCCATAGGCGTTATTTATAGGGTATCCTAGGGGTGTGTCAGAGTCCAACCAATCATCCTCTATTTCAACGTGGAATGCATGTGTAACTCCAAGGTTTGGCCTCTTGTCGGCATCTTATGCGTTGTTGTTGCTCCTTAGCCTCAGCTTGAGCTTGTATCTTCTTCAATTTTGTTTGTGCCTTGGCTGCCTTTTTTTATGGATGACACTTAGCTCCTCTTGGCTTAAAGGATCATAATATCTTTTAAATTTTCTCCCATTGAGGAATCCAATGGTTTCAACGCCATCAAGAGTCTCCACACAAATGGTACCTTGTGGGATGATTTCACATACTCTATATGGTCCTTTTCCTGCATATTTCAACTTTTTCTTTTCGTTATGCACTTCATGCATAAGGACTTTATCAACAACATTGATATCTTTGTTCTTTAGATGATGGTCAAACCATTTCTTCCTTCTATCTCTCTCCACAAGTGCATTTTGCACAACTAATTTTCTTTCTTCATCTAACCTCTCAAGGATATATAAGCGCTCAACTAAAGGGTTACCATCCCAACCTTCTTGTGAAGCTACACACAAACTAGGAATTACAAACTCCCATGGCATAACTGCTTCTTGGTCATATACCATTTTGAATGGTGTACAATTAATAACAACTTTTTAAGAAGTACGGTAAGCCCATAGAGCTGATGTCAACTTCAAATCCCAATCTGTGCGATGAGCTTTGACTGTTTTGGTCAAGATAGAAATTAAGGTCTTGTTAGTGCTCTCATCTTGGCCATTTTCTTGTGGATAAAAAGGTGTGGACTTATGGTGGGCTATCATGAAGTTTGTTGTGAGTTCCTTCATCACTCCATTTATAAAATGAGTACCATTGTTACTCACAATCTCAAAGGGACAACCAAATCTTGTAATAATGTTCTCAAAGTGAAACTTGGCAGTTGGCCTTGCATCAGCCTTACATGTCACCCTGGCTTCCACCCACTTTGTCGCATAGTCAGTGGCAATGATAATATATCAAGATTGAGTGTTACCAGCTTCCGGACTAATTGGGCCTACAAAGTCTAAACCCCATTTTTCAAATGGTTGAGTCACTTTAACAGGATGGAAGGGCATCTTATCCTTTCGTTGTGTGATCTTGTAACGTTGGAATTCATCACATCCTTTTGCAAAAAGGGATGCATCCTTGCTAGGTAGCCTATGGTGGATGTCACTGAGGGGTTTCCATGGGTAGGAGAAGGTGCAGCAGAAGCGAGAAAAAGAGAGAGAGAGAGAGAGAGAGAGAGAGAGAGAGAGAGAGAGAGAGAGAGAGATCGATACAAAAAAACTTTTTTGATTGATTATATGTTTTGAAACAACCTTACAACTATATAATATGTTAACCATGCAAGACTCTAACTTTAACTGATCTCCAGTTGAAGCTAACTTGCATGCTATAAGGGACAATGCCCACGGGTTGACAATTGCTCACCAAACGCGGGCTTGCATACCCAACAACCCCCCCCTCAAGCCCAAACTACTGACTATGGACTTGATACAGACCATGGCAGAGTCCAATCACCTGAAACCATGAGTAGAAGCCCCCCCCCCCCCCCCCCCCCCCCCCCCTTGACTATAGAATAGGTGTGTGTGTACTTCCCTCAAACAACCATCAGAGAGACAAACAAACCAGAACTCAACCAAACATAAAGGGTGGTCTTACCACTTTTTGTGTGGCAGTGTCTATAACCTGTACAAATTTTTTAGCAAGACAATAACTGACAACTGAGAGGCTAAAACAAGGCCTTTGAGACTGATATTGACAACATACCAAATTTGAAATAAACCTATGACATTGAACATGTAAAATCGACTTTGAACTTTTCATATTGGTGATGGACCAAGTTCTTGAAAACAAAGCTTCTTCGTTCTTGTGGATGTCGATGTGGTTGAGCAGGTTATAGACCTTGCTTGGCACTTTAAACATGCCTGTGAAGCCAGTAAAGACTCTTTCCAATAGATCTTCAGTACCAAATAGATCTTCAGCGTCAGTTCTATCTTTGCTTGCACATATTAAGCTATTATAGAAATAGGCTTTAGAAGTAGAAGGGTTGACAAGATTCGTCCACAATTTATTATTCCCGAGCTAACACGCCTTCAACTTTATGAGTCAATAGGCTACTGATCCGAGCACCGACACCGTGTCTTGAGGGTGTGACTGGACTTATGTGTGAACCTTAGCTTTAATAGGAGGTTTTTTGATGTGTTAAGCCAACCTCTTAAAAAAAAACAAAAAACAACGACGTGTAATAGAGTCGGCTGGCTCTCTGGAGCACCGCGAGGAGGTAGGCAGGTTATGCAGGCTTCGACCTTGTCTCGTGCACCCTCGGCCGGCTCTGTAAACTGAGATGCAAGGTCTAAAGCGCCAGTACCACATGCAGTCATATACCATCCACGAGCTAGCTCTGCAATCGACATGAGTTCAGAACGTATACAGAGGTGCCGCCTTGCAAAATCTATCAGCATGAAGAGATCCTCTCCTCCTTGCTTTGGCGGCCCACCTGGGCTCGGATACCAATTGCTAGGTAGCCTATGGTGGATGCCACCGAGGGGCTTCCATGGGGTAGGAGAAGGTGCAAAAGAAGCAAGGAAAAGAGAGAGAGAGAGAGAGAGAGAGAGAGAGAGAGAGAGAGAGAGAGAGAGAGAGAGAGAGAGAGAGAGAGAGAGAGAGAGAGAGAGAGAGAGAGAGAGAGAGAGAGAGAGAGATACAGAACACACTTTTTTGATTGATATATGTTTTGAAACAACCTTACAACTATATAATATGTTAACCATGCAAGACTCTAACTTTAATTGATCTCTAACTGAAGCTAACTTGCATGCTATAGGGGACAATGCCCACGGGTTGACAACTGCTCACCAAACTCGGGCTTGCATACCCAACAATCCTTGAATAAGGTAGGCCACCAATAGCCTGATTGCAACACCTTTCTAACAGTTAGTTCCCCTTAGAAATGTCCTCCGGCTATACTCACGTGGGCTTCTTGCAGTATGTATAAATACTCATCCTCAGGGGCACAATGTCTAAGAATATCTTCCTTCCCTAACTTGTAGAGAGTTCTTGCAATGAGAGAATAAGGTTCACATTCTTCTAACATTTTTCGAGCTATATCCTTACGAAGCTCCTTGGGTGGAAAACCATTAACTAGAAAGTTCACAATCTTCTCACTCCATTCAGGCACGGTCTCGACTAGAAATAAGGAAGTGTCGAGCAATCGACTCCATTAGGGGCTTCACCATTGGGTATGCGAGACAAATGATCCACCATGACTTGTCTTTTACCAGGTCTCACCACAATCGTAAAATGAGACTCAAGAAGAATTAACAACCATCGTGTAATTCTTCCCGTGGAACAAGGTTTATTTACTAGATACAACAAGGCTTGATGATCAACATAGAAAACAAACTTGTTGGCCAGAAGGTAGTAGCAAAATTTCTTTACTGCATAGATCATAGCTAAACAATCCCACTCCGTAGTTGTGTAGTTTCTCTTAGCATCATTCAGTTGACAACTTGCAAAGCTAATGGGGTAGTCCAATTTATGCTCTCCTTGTTGAGCCCAATAGCAAAGTTTGATGCATCAATATGCACATGGAAAATTACATTCCAATCGGACCCTTGTAGAATAGGAGCACTAGTCAAGGTCTTTTTCAATGACTCATAAGCATGGTCACACTGTGCAGTCCAGTGAAACTCAATAAGAAGTTTGTACAATGGACGAGCTATTTTCGGCAAAGTTTAAGATAAACCGCTGGTAATAACCAACATGGCCCATGAACCTTTGAACTCCTTTATAGTTTGTAGGTGGTGGCAATTCAGCAATGGCTTTAATTTTGCTCTTATCTGTGGAAATCCTATTTTTGGACACTATATGCCCTAAAATGACTCCAGTTTAACCCAAAATTGGCATTTGAAAGGGTTTAAGGAGATGCGATACAATTTGCACTTCTCAAACACTTTTCGTAAACATGATAGATGTTCTTTCCAAGAGGAATAAACACAAAGATCATCTAAGAAAGATTCGCAAAACTCCCTCAAATATTCTCTAAAAGTAGTGTTTATTAATCTTTGAAAGGAAGCAGGGGCATTGGTTAAGCCAAAAGCCATAACACGAAATGTGAACACTCCAAATTTGGTTAAAAAGGTTGTTTTAGCTTGGTCCTCTAGCGCAATTGTGATTTGATTGTAGCGAGCGTACCCATTTAAAAAGCTATAAGCTTCCTTCCGTGCAACTCTTTCAAGCACATGTTTTGAATATGGCAAGAGGTAATGGTCCCTCCTAGTGGTGGCATTGACCTTCTTGAGATCCACACACACTCTGAGTTTCCCATTCTTTTTTGGCACAATAACTGTTGGAGACACCCATTTTGAGTGCTCAATAGGGTATATGAATCCGCATTTGACAAGCTTTTCAATCTCTTCTTGAACAATCTTTGCATACTTAGGATTCATTGGGTAGGGTCGTTGCTGGAATGGTTTTGCCATGCTATTCATGGGAATTGTGTGTTGCACCACGGAAGGTGGAAAACCTTTCATACTATGATATGTCGAGGTAAACATATCCTTGAATTCCTTGAGAAGTTCTTTAAGTACATACTCCTCAGTCTCCTGGATTCTTCTCCTGGGTCTGCTAACTCTATCTCCTTAACTATCACTAGACCATCATAAACTCCATTGCTTCCATCGATAGGTTTTCTTTGAGCCTTTGTATACACAACCTTACGTTCCTCTGTGGTGTAGGATTTGAAATGTTTACGTGCAGAGTGTAAGTTTGTGGGGTCTTGTTGTTCTATTGATTGTGATTTCTCTTTTGCTTCCTTTTGTTGTTGAACTAACTCTTTAATTTGTCATCTCCTTATGGTATGGCTCAACTTTGGCTTCACTGTAGCCTCTAGCTGCGTGATCTCAATGGGTTGTGGACTACACCACATAACACTTTGAAGGTATTCACCCCAGTTATCTACCAACTTCCGATGAGCATCACATGACCCTATATAATTAAGCCATTCCATGGTAGATTTCTTTTCATTTATTCTAGAACGCACATTTGCTCGATATCGTCGCCTCTTATATCTCTTACTGTTCTTGTCTAATTTTTGATTACGGCCGATCTCTAGTGAAGAATCACTAGATGAATCGCTACTTGTGTCTTCTACTCTCCTGGATAGATTGCCATCTAGGGTACCATTGGGCCTTGAATGTTTTGTCTCCACTTTGCACTAAGATGTAACTCAGATTCTTTATCCTCAGAGTCAATGTCAATTGATGATTCTGACTCCGAATCATGTGGCCTATAGTCTTGTGAGACTGGTTCCAACGTCAGTCAAGCCTACATCCTGTAGGTCATCAGCAGCTATGTGCATTGATTCTATCATATTTAAGGGTATGAGCGGTGGCATTTTATCTCCCTTAGGTGTTACCCAGATCGTCCCCCTATTTCCCCAAGTGTCTTTGATTGCCGCTAGGTGGACGCAATCCACATTGTCAGACTCAGTCATCCCAAGTAGAACATCCATATAAGGAGAATCTTCCCCAACATCAGTGTCCATTTTACATGTGTAACAATACTGCAATGGGGCCGAGTGAACTGTGGTGTCAGATCTATGATCAATTATAAATTTGTTTCCTAGAGGATGTGCTCGACCAGTTACAAGATCTACTCAAATAACAGAGTCTTGGAACTGCAAGTAGACATGGTTTTTAGACCAGTCATGTCATAATAATCAACATCTAATTCTCCTAAATGATTTTCACATGTTAAACTGATCTTTTAATATGGGGAAGTGCCAGGGGAGAAAAAGCTAGAATATTGGATAAGCTAGAAGATCGGCCACAATGAGATCCAAAGGGGGGGGGGGGGGGGGGGGGCATCTGCAAAAGAGCAATGTGCAACAATGGGCTTAAAAGACCCTAAGGTTCAGCCCATTAAGACTTCCAAAATGCTAAGGTTCCAAAATTCAAGGTTGTGTCCAAAGGTCAAAGCTTAGGAAATTTGGATGCTTTGTGTGTGTCCCAAAAGTCTTTAACCATCCCTACATTGGAGGGGGTGAGCCCTAGAAGTAGGAGATGAAAGAGAAACACACACACACACACACACACACACACACACACACACAGAAGCTCCCTTTACACAAAGGGAATGAGGGACACTAGCCCAAATGCCAACAAGGTGTACTCAATTCCTATTGGATGGCCTTGGAGGTGGACCAATGAGAATTAAGCTAGAGTAAATCTAGTTTGATTAATTTAAAAACACTCAATAAAAGAACCAATAAGAATTAAGCTCTCTAGAAGACTATTGGACAGTCTCCCAAGGGGTTCAATGAGCATTCAACAACCGAATGGCTTGCCTGATTCCTATTGGCCAGGAGGCAAAGGGGTCCAATGAGAGTTAAGTTGAATTAAATAATTACCTAAAGCTCTCACAAAAGGGGAAAGGGGGACACATGTTAGAAGGCTATTACTTATGCTGCTTAATTTCCATTGGCTACGCATGGGGAGGTCCAATAGGGATGTAGCATGAGCATTTAGGAAGGGGGGTCGACCAAGAGAGAGAGAGGGCTGATTTTGCAAGGCATTATCACACACACTCACACAATCTCATGTGTGAAGCAAAGAAGACTCTCTCTCCTTCTCAAGCTTTAATGGAAAGCTTACCACCTACTCCAAGCTTGTGAGAAGGGAGGCCTACACCAACAACTCTTGGCTTTGTGATGCAAATCCAACCAAGAGCCAAGCTTCAATGCATGCTCATCTCCTCTACCATGCTAATTACTAAGCTAAGCTATGCTAATATAAGTGATTATGTGAGGAGATGTACATCTTTCTCGTAAGAATACTCCTTCTTCCTCTCAATCTACTCTCATACCCCGCTAGCTCTCACCATCTTTGAAGGTGTGTGAGGTCTTGGGTCTGAGACCATGAGGGAATTGATGTTGTGTTTGATAAGTGTTTTGCTTAGTGCATGAAGTTTCCATCTTCATTGCACTAGCTAGTATTGAAGGAACACAAAGAATTGTATGTAAAATGTCTCTCTTGATGGGAGAAACCATAATACAGAGCCTTTTGGAGGGCGGACCGGCTCCATGCAAATCCGGTCCTCAACTGTTCTCAATTGCCTAATTTCTCTTTCTTTTGAAGTATTGCTCATGCTATCTAACTAGGTGTTATACTTTTTGTTGCTCTCTCCACCCGAGCACTCTTGTTATTCTCATTGGGAAGCTATTATAATGAAATTCTCACTATGTTCATGCTATTTTCCACTACACACAAGTTACTAGACCATTAAATGTTACATTGGTATCAGAGCACAAGGTTTCTCTTTTCTTGCTCAAGAAGGGAGGTCTTCAAGCTAGCTATAAATGGTTGGTACTATTAATTGCATGTGAGTAAGTAGAATAGGGATTTTTCAGCCTTGCAGTGTGTGTGCCTTTGTGCAGTTAACGGGGCATCACTGTCGAGAGATATGGTCTTAATAGTGGAGTCCTACGGGGCTTGCCTATGGCTTACCACTATTGAGCTATTAGAAGCTTGACAGGAGCGGGTGATGTTTTGGTGTTGAACGACCCTCTCTTCTATTCCTTGCAATTAATGGTATTCGAGCCACGGGTACATTAGCTTGAGTGCTTTTTCTAAAGGCGTAAAGAGGAGTAGGAACTAGGGCTTGAAGTGCCAAAGTACACCTAAAAAGTTTACACCTAAAAGTTGTTAGAATGGCTGACAACAGTAAAGAGAGTGAAATCAATGTTGATAACTTTGATTTTGCTAATGAGCAAGCTACTAATGATGCCCCGATGCTTGTTAACTATCTTGTTTCTAGGCTTCAACAAGCCATGGGCAATCCATCCCTCCAAAGTGAAGTGCAATGGAAGCTTCGTGCTCATGGGATTCTCCAAGCTCTCCACCAGGACGAGAGAGCACCTAGGAAGCCTCCTTGGGAGACTTCCAAAAGAGGTCTCTCTCCGCTTCGGGAAGAAGAAGAGGATCCATACGAAGGGCTCAGAAATTTTATCCTTGATGATGCATCTCCTTCTCAAGGAGAAATCAAGAGCCTCCACTCAAGGAACGAGAAAGAAGTGAGTCTCCCACCACCTCGGCAGAGATGGCTCCACGAAGACGGCGGGATAAACACTCTCCATCACCTCCAAAATGGAGAAGACCATCGCATACTTCTTTACATCATACTTCAAAGAGGGATGACAAAAAACAAGAAAAGAAAAAGGCAAGAAAGAGGACACCCTCTTCTCCATCTTCTTCATCCTCTTCCTCTTATGAAAGTGATGGTGAAGACAATGATGATCAAGGAAAGAAAAAGGCGAGAAAGAGGTCACCCTCTTCTCCATCTTCCTCAAATTCTTTATCTTCTGAAGAGAGTGATGGTGCAATCTTTGAACCATAAAAAAGAAGAGGCCATAGACAATCCTATGCTGCGTGGAAGAGGTCGTCCAAGCTCAAGAAATGCAAAGAGGGAGGGAAGAGCATCTCTTTCCTTACGTATGATGGCACTTTTGGTGCTACAGACAAAGTCTTGGCCTTTATCCAACAATTTGATGCGGCGTTTGGAGATGAGGCTTCATGGAGTCCCCTAAGCTACGCCATGCAACTATGCACTTTCAAAAGTCTGCCAGGCAATGGTGGTCTAGCCTATGGGCCAACGGTGAAGCTCCACAAACATGGAAAGCTTTAAGAGCTTCCATTATGAAGCAGTTTTTGGCCACCGATGCCAAAGACAAAGTACTCACTGAATGGCGAAGCTTGAAGCTCTCTCCCTACGAATCCATTCATAGATATGTAGACAAGTTTTGGGATTTACAACTCAAAGCCACTGTCTTCAAGAAGTTGGATTTTGGAGAGCAAAAGCAACAATTTTGTGTGGGCTTAACTGAAGAAATGGCGGAGTATGTCAACTCCCAAAGGCCACGCACCATATCGGTGGTTATACACCATACCATGGTGGCCTCTCGAATCAATCTCCAAATGGGGGCTAAAAGAAATTCTAAGCCCATAGAAAACAAGGGTTCCAATGAGCCTAAGGGGAAGGACAATGTCCAAAAGTCTCCTAAGGGCAACTCCAACAAAGCTAAAGAGAAGGGACTTTATAAAGGCAGAAATAAACTCTCTCCTGAAGAGCTTGAGCGTTACTACAAGGATAACCGCTGTTTCAAGTGCGGTGAGCAAGGGCATGCGTACCGCACCTGTACCCAATAGAACACCTGCCATGAACCTCCTAAAGCTACCTTGGCGAAAATCCAAGAGGAGGAAATTCACCACAAAGGATCTCCTCTATGCCATGCCTGGGAAAAGGTAAGAGAACATGATGCTTTTATTCTCTTTGACCCTGGTTCTACTCACAATTTTATATCTATAGAGGTGGCTACCAAGCTAGGCATACAAGCCTACGAGATGGGAGATGTCCTACCCGCAGATGGTGCTTTCAAGGGGCAAGAAGCTTCAGTAACTCCCTTAATTGGGAAATTGAGGCTCCATGTCCAAAGCTATGTGGACAAAGAGGACTTCTTTATCTCTCCTCTCAAGCATAAGGATGTAATCCTAGGGGCACCATGGTTTGATCGCATGGCTGCCAATGTTAAATTCCCTGAAAGGAGAATCTCCTTTAAGTTCAGGAAAAAAGATATGTATATAGATGCTAAGGAAATGGGTAACACTATACCCATTGTACATACACAAGCTTTCAACAAGTCAATAAAGAGCTCTATTTCCGTGTACGTGATTTTTGTTAAAGATTCTCAAAATGAACCTAATGTTTTATCAAAAGAAAATATACACAACCAAATGGAATTAGAGTTATCCAATTTTCTCAAGGGGTTTCAAGATGTCTTTATTGACGACATCCCTTGTGAGCTATCTCCTAAACAAGCCAATGATGACCATGCAATTGAACTTCTTCCAAGAAGTTCACCGCCTAACAAACCTCCTTATAGAGTTTCTCAAGCTCAACAAGAGGAGATTATGCGGCAAGTGCATGTGGGATGCATGTCTAACCTCACCGTCCTATCTTATTGCAGTATTAGTGAGAACCACGATTAATTTGTCAAACCATGGGACGAAGCTGATTCGACTAGTGCATAGAGGCTACAAGAGGTTGTCAATCTCTTGGAAAAAAACTAACAACTCGCATCTAACTCGGGCTTCACTCAAGTGACTGAAATCACTAAAAAGCCAATCGCTCATCGACAAACAAATCACATCCGTTATAGCATCAAATGACATCCAAACGTAACAAAACTTCTAGGAAAAGTTTATAAGACCTAAGCACACATGATTATGGTCTCAAACCCCGCTTTAGGTCAAGTTCCAAAATTGCGATTATTAACAGCAGTGGCTTTTTGACCTAGTCGTTTTCGACCCAAAATGCATCTAAATGCTTACCAATGATGCCCCAATACCCCACCTATGCTTAGTTTTTGATTTGAAAGTGTAAATTCCTAGTTATGATGAAATTAGGCCACGAGTCGGTGACGCCAAAAGCTACGAAATACTGTGAATGGCTTATGTTAATGCGTAGAGCTCTTACCTACGGTTGCAAAGCAACAAACGCAATCGCAATGTGACAATCGGAGAGGGAGTAGGAAGCGCGAGAAGGAGAGAACTGAGTGTTGTTAGCTCACGCTGTGTATTTATTATCCAAAAAACTTACAAGAATTGGCTTTTATACCTTAGCCAAGGTTTTTAGGTGGTCAAAACTAATAATCTGGAGTTTTACCAAAGCTGGGTAATGACTGGCTGACACAATCTGGAAGCTTGTAGCCTTGGCTCATTAATTACAGACTTTATTTGAGAAAATAGGAGTTACAATATTTCCGATTTATCAAAATAATAAATGTTTTACAAAGAGAACTCTGAAAAATGATGTCCGTGTTAGATTGCTGCTAACATTCCCCCCCTCCTCGCCTATGTCGTCCCTTGACACAGCTTTATGGGCGGAAATAGTCTTCGGGTTGACGGCTGGCGAGGCGGTCTTTAAGCACATCCAATGCCTTCTGGTACTTGATTCTTCTTTGTTTGTCGGGCACTTGTAGAAATTGCATTGTCACTTTATTCTTCAGCTCCACCGCTGAGTAGCCTACAAACCTGGATGTTAGGTTGCTGATCACCGATGCAAATATCTTCGTTCGCCAGGTGAAGAATCTAGTGTAGAAAGCTTCTTCAAAGGCCAACATAATATTCGATGGCAAGAACATACATCTGGCATAGAAGCCATAAGGGACTTCTTCTGAAGGTTGACTACTCACATCATAGCATAAGCCTTTGTTACCTTCTAAAAATGATAGCCATGGGGATCCTGTTTGCTCAGGCTCATTAAAAACTTGAATGCATGTGAGCAGCATTTTGCAGAACTTATATAACATGGAATAGGAGCGATCTGGTAGACTCTTGAAGAAAGACACGACACCCGTTGGGGTTTTCACCATGTATTCTTCAATGGCTTGTCCTCTCTCTGGAGCTGACACTCTGGGGAAGTTAAGCCAAGTTGGCCTCTTCTTTGTCAATGCTTTGTGCTCTTGCCATGTCCTTACTCTGGGTACAGGACAGAAGGTTGGATCTCTTTGAAGGGCTACAGGTGATCTTGTGAATAGAATCAGGTATCTCCGATTCTTGTTTAGCCAGCTTAACCTCCACTTTGGGTGGTCTTTATCTACGCCATTTTCTACCATATCTTTGTACAACCTCTCTTTCACCTGTAATAATTCCACTTTGATGAGAGGGTATGGCAGGGATTGTTGATGCCATTGCGCATTGGTCTGATTGGGAGTGAGTTGAGTGACGTTGACAGAGTGTAAAAATCTCAACTCCCAATCCATTGTGGCTTTCCACTGCTCATCCACCTCTAGGGTGATCTTCTCCTTCAGTGTTTCTTCTTCAACTTTTGACAGCTGGAACATTGGCACTGTGTCTGAATCTGTGATATTGATTTGAAAATCTTCATCACCACTCGGCTCTGCTGTGGACTGTGTTTCAAACTCAGCAAACAAGACCGAGGGTATGTCTATCTGCGGCGGCTCTAAAGTGCTTGCATCTTCCTGCGTGTCTAGTTTCCCATCTCTGAGGAGTTGAGTAATTCGCTTCAGTTCTGCTATCTCCTTTAGGAGCTCCTCTTCTCTCTGAACCCGCATCAATGCCAGGTCCATGCGTTGTGATTGTTCCAGCTTTAATTCCAATTCAAGATCTTTGTTTTTCTTTTCAAGTGCCTTGTACACTTCGTCGGTTCCTTTGATTGAGGCCACGACTGGATTTTCTCTTATTTGCCGTAAGAAGATTGCCTTATCATTGATCCGCTGTTCAGAGTACTGCAGAGAAGCATTGGTAACATCTAATTGCACTTGAATTTTTTGAGCTGACAAAGATGTCGGAAGAAGCTCATTTGTAACTTCTGTCAACTGCTCGTCTTTTGCTTTGCAGGCATCAGATAGTTTGCCTGATCATTGATCCGCTGTTCAGAGTACTGCAGAGAAGCATTGGTAACATCTAATTGCACTTGAATTTTTTGAGCTGACAAAGATGTCGGAAGAAGCTCATTTGTAACTTTTGTCAACTGCTCGTCTTTTGCTTTGCAGGCATCAGATAGTTTGGTGAGTAATTCACCTAATTCTTCCATTTCTTTTTGTTGCCTATCTCTGGCTAACTAATGTTGTTCAGCTTCTACCTTCATCTCTTGCACCTGCCTTTGAAGATCGGTGATGATAGTCATCCTGTCTTCTAACTCTCCTTGGAGAGTGTCGATCACCATCTCAGGTTCTTTGGCCTTCCTGCTACGATTTAGTGCTGAACGGAGTCTCTCCGTCATTTCTTGCATCTGTCGTGCATATTCATTGACTTGTATTATTACCTCGTCGTTTGATTGCCACTCCTCCTGTCTTGCCAGCTGAGATGTGCCTGCAGCCTCATGTGTATCTTTGCGGTGCATCGTAGCTGCTGGTTGTTCTTGTGTTGAGGTAGAGGGTTGGTCTTCTTCTTGGTCATCCTGAGGCTTTGATGCCTCGATAGTTTCTGGCTGAGTGGAAGTAGAGGGTGATGGCTCAGACCTTGTTGTCTCTTCTGGTGCCGGTCTATCTTCCTTATCTGGCTTGGGTTATTTTTCTTGTGCAGTGGTAGCCTCTTTTTCTGGCTCTGCTTCTTGATCTTTCTCTTTCTCTTGCTGATCCGCCTCTTATGCAGATTCCGTTTGGTTGGTGGATTCAGATTCTTTCTCTTCTTCAGGAGCCGCTTCTTTACTGGACTCTTTGCTCGCACGTGATGGTGGTGGGATAGGCATGGGATGGTTTTGTTGTTATATAGGCGGTGAGGTGGGTCGGGGAGATCCATATCCTTGCTGTGTTTCTTCTCTAGCCGTCTCCTCGGCTTGTCTTTGGTCTTCCACCTCTTTGGCTTTCTTAGCAGCTTCTTCTGCCTCCTTCAGCTTTAGAGCTTCACCCTCTTGGTACATTCTTTCTAAACGCTCTATCGGATCGTCCGTCTCTTTTCTTGTGTGATGCTTCATTCTTGGGCCTTTGAGTCCAGCAGGCACCCATTTTTTTGGGTCCTTCCCTTGTGCTTGTCTACTACGCTCGTAGGCCTGTTTCTCTCTTTCAAAGCGTGCTTGTTTTTGAGCTGGCTCTTCTTGGTGTGCGGCCACAACTTTTCTTTTCATTTCTTCTCTCCGAGCTCTCTTTTCTTCGTTTTCAGAGCTCTCGCTGCTGTGCCTTTCTGGCGAGCTGCCAGCTGACTCTTCATCAGATTTATATGATGTCTTTCCTGACCTTGTAGCTCTTGGAGAGGGTTGTGCTGCCAATATCCATGTATTCTGATCAGAAGCAGGCAGTAGGTTGTCGGCCATGCCAATGTCATGGTATGCTATTTGAGTTAAGATCTCTGGCGCACCCAAGTAAGTGATTTTTCCTTCTTTCTTGGTGCCCTTCAAAGTGGTCAGGACATATTGCGCATGGTCCACTGGTTGCCTTGTCGTTGACTTGAGAACTTGAGTGAATGTGGTGCCCACGGCGTGATTTGGTGTAGTGTACCTTGGTGGCCTTTTTGTCAGAAAATGAAAGTGCTAGTGGTACAAATGAGCTGGCTCTTCCACTTGTTTGTGAATAAGGTCGGCGAATGACTGTCTCCTTGGTAAATTTTCCGACTGTTTTCCTGTCCCTTGCTCTCATGGTCATTACTTCTGTGGGTAGTTTGAGTGCCTCTGCCACTATCTCTTTAGTGATCACTATTTTGACCTTGTTCCCTTGGGTGTCGGATATCTGTGCGGTTCCATCTTCTTTGATTGTGGATAGAAACTCGTAAGATTTTTGAAAATCCACTCTACAAGGCTCTTGTTCGTGGAAATCCCTAAGTCCTAGCCTGCGGTTAGCCTCTTTTGTCTCTGGCTTTATAGCTACATCATAGACTTCTGTGGGCAGGAGTTGCAACTCCACCTGATGCCCTTCTTCACTCTTGAATCTGCCATTGAAGACTGTAGTGTGGTGCTCTTCCAGCTGTTCTCTAGAGAGGTATGATGCCTTGGCAGCTTTGACTGACTCGGGGTCTAGTTGATAAGCGGGCAGTTCCTGTAGTTTCTCCTTTTGGTTGAGCTTCTTTTTAGCCCTCTCCGCTGCTTGCATGGCTCCTGTTCAGTGAATAGAGTGCAAAGTTAGCAGATTTATCGAAATTTTCTTTGAAATGTCCTTTAGGCTGAAATGTTGACAATTTGGTCCAATTTGCTTCAAATTAATTTTTGAACAAGCAAAGATGCATAAAAACATGCAAGGAACAAAACTGTGTGGTCAAAACAAATATTTGCAACCAAAGTAAATAATTGCGATTATTTACAGCTGAGAAAAATTTTCAACTTTTTGCAAACTTGGCTTTATAGGCTTGAAGTATATACCAAATACATGCTCTGAGTGAAATATGGGCTCATTTGGATGCATAGGGTGAAAATGGTACCAGATTTTGGCTTTAGGTCTCTGAAACAGTAGATATAAATGAAGTTTGAGATTTTGAGCTCCAAATTGATTCAAAATTGGCTAGTGGGCTTAACACATCATGTACTTTGGATGTATGATGGCAAAATATCAAAATTCACCAATTTTGACCAGAAAGTAAATAATCGCGATTATTAACTTTTCTTCCAAAATTGACAATTTTTTTTGGTACAAATTGGTTCTACACATTGTATAGACCTTGGGTATGAGATATGAGGTGATTTGGATCAAGAAATATTGTCCATAACCCAAAATTTGGGTTGCAAAGACTTCTTTGCGTTTTTTGACAAGTTTCCAAGTAATGGGTAGTCATTTTGGCACATACTTGATTTTTGGCATGTAATAGGTTTGTACACATGATAGGTGAGGTGAGGTGACAATTTCCAAGCAAAACTGATGCAAAAGTAAATAATCGCAATTATTTACAACAGTGACAAAATCTTTGTAAAACCTACAAATTTTGACCTAGACATATTCCATACACCTAATCAAGTCCTATATTGAATTTGGTCAAGTTTGGTCATGCCGGCATCACTTTGTGCTTTGTTGACTTTGAAATCACCGCTTTTTGTGACTACACTTCCTGTTGGGTTGGTCGGTCAACTTTGAGGCTTTGGACTTGTCCGCAACATAGTCGTGAAGCAACCTGTCCAATTCTGGCTCATTTGGAGTCAGTTTGACCCCGTATGTCGAATTTGACGCTTTGTAACCTTCGAGCCGTTTTCTACTTTTTGAGGGCTTTGCTTGATAGATTTCACCAAACCAATCATATACATTGTATATGGACCTCATAAGCAAGCCATCTGTGGAGTCAGGTCGGAATTCTGGCATTTGCCAAAAATCTAACTTTTCTACTGGGGACCCCCTTGCCAAATGGTCATCTGATGATATAGAAAGGTTCTATTATATTAGGGTATGCTATGGTTCAAATCCCATTTGATTTGGTCAACTGGCAGGCCGCTATGGTCAGTTTTAGGTCGTAGGTCTTCGTGCACTGCTCGATTTCTAGGGTTTTTTCTAGGGCTTTAGACTACCTACCGGCCGTACAAAATGGATCATTGACGAGTAAAGACCTTACCCCTCATGTCTCGTGTGAGACGGTGCTGAAAATGGTCACTGTGGGCTCCAAAAAAGTCGTGCGAAAGAGGCCGAAATCTCTCTCCGCAAAGGCTGCAAGTGGAAATGAGGTGGTTTTAACCTACCTTGGATATCTATACCCAGACTTCCCCTGTTAGTCCTATTAGGCCGTGAAATCTATGTTAGATTTAAAAATTTCCCTGATCGGATTCCTGTAGCTCATTCTGCAAGAATTTTGCAAAAGTAGGCCTGGTCCACGAAATTTAGGCTTCCCACTTCCATCTTTTGATTTCATTGAAAATTTTTGTGCTTGTCTGCCTTATCTTTCTGATCACCATCGTGTCTTCCGTTTTTCCATCTGAGCTTCCCTGCTATTTATTATTATTTTTTGACTTGTTTATTTGAAAAAAACAAAGAAAATAGCAAAATGCTCTAAAAAAGTAAAGTAAAAATCCAATAATTAAGAAAATCCCTTGAAAAACACAATTTTATTGTTTTTTGTTGGATTTTTCTATTTTAAAGCCTCATTATCAATAAAAATGATACAAATACCCAAAAAAGGATTGTTTTTGATGATTTTATGATAGTATATACACTATTTATACTCATTGGGACGACATTATCAGTGAATTTTCCCTTGATGATGAATTATAAGGGCATTATTAGGCAATTTTGTAAAAAATCACACGTTAACATCGAACTTTTTCCTCCCTCTTCAAACATTGCCCTTAATTACTTAGTACTTTGGTACTTAGTGCCCTTCCACCCCTCATAGATAGCGTACTCCAAGATGACTGTGTGCATGAGTTGAACAATTGTATCTATGCATAGCCGTGGTTGACTCTACCATGCTATGAAGATCAATGAAATTCAAACCAATATGGTGTGCAAGAGCTGGGTCTTGAGTAATTAACTAAAGGGTTTCAAATGTCGAGGTTTGTTGTTGATGTCTTCCAAAGAGCAAGTCTTGTAGCTTGTGTGCTTTGTTTGATTGTACCATCAGGATGTTTCAGCACACTAATTGCTTGAACTGTTGGTAACACTTTTGACTGTTGTCAAGCTTTTTCTCGCCATTGGTAGCTTGGTCGGCTTGGTGCTGCATGGTGTGGTGGAGTCTTTTGGGACTTAACTAGCCATTGCTTAATAGGTTTTACCGTTTGTGGAGAAGATAAGTGCTCCTTTTTCTTCCAAACCATTTCAATGTAAGGTTCCTTGCTCGGAGATGCTCGTCTTTGTGTTTTAATCCTTGGAACCTTCTTTTGTTTTGTCGGTGAAGTTTTAGGTACCCAGATCTAAATCGGTTTATCTTTAAGCTGTGGTTTTGGTACCCAAATTTGCCTGACTCCTTGCATGCTACTTGTAGCATTTGATTGTCGAGGAGATGGAGAAGATTGACTACTTCGTGGTTTGGTCTGCTGATTGCTTCTTTTCCATTCCTCCTTGCTTGGTGCAATTGGAACAATGAGTTGCCCTCCTTTAGGTGATAGCTTAAGCTAATTTGTATCCCATTCTGGTACTGCTTTGTATGTACGCATCCAGGGAATTCCAAGAATCATCGTTTCATTCATGAGTTCATCTGGCAAGCATACAAACTGATGAGGACATGAACATCCATGTACTATCACGTTCAAGTTGACTACTCCCAATGTTGGAGTTTGGTTCTTGTTGCATCCTTTGGTTGTCGCTATTCCTGCCGTCAATGCTTGATTTGTTGCCTTCTTGTATGTGGAATAACTGACTGCATTTACTCTAGCTCCTGTGTCAACCAAAGCATTGGTGTCATGATTATTGAGCTGTACTTTGATGCGCAGGTCCATTCCATCTAACCAGTCATCATCTAATGAAATAGCGTCTTTAGGCAATTCCCATTGTCGATCATCTATTTTCAATGTGTTGATGGAATCAATATTGATTCTTGAGAGCAGCTTTCTTCTTGAGTACCCGAAGCCTAGCTTCCTCTTGGGATTCATCAATAACCTACTATTGTTTGATCTTTCTTTGCTTGGATGCATGCATTCTTTCAAGCAAATCATTGGTTAGTGGAAAATTGTATTTCTTTAAACGACATCCACTAATCCAATTAGCCATTGGTTCACCATCTAGGGTGGACAATTTTACTGGTCCACTTGGAGATACATCTTCAATGATAAACGGTCCGTTTTCCTTTTTCTTACACTTGGTAATGTGTTGCTTAAGGGAATAGACTAAAACTAAGTCCCCTTTCTTGAAGATTTTTGTGATTAAGTGGGAATCAAAAAACTTTTTTTTTTCCGCTTTTGTGCATAGATATGAGCTACAACAGTTAGTCTTTGCTCATCTGGCTTTTCCAATTCTTCAAGTCTTTCTGAAAATTCATGTCCAGTCCACTCAAGATTCTGTGCTACCCTTAATGTTAGCAATAGAAATTCTATTGGAAGTATGGCATCAAGACCATAAACAAGGTTAAAGGGTGTAGCATTTAAAGCTGTTTTGAATGAAACTCGATAAGCCCATAGAGCAGCATGGAGATTCATTTCCGAGTCTGTCCTTCTTGAACTAACCACTTTAGTTAGCACCGAGCTAAGAATTTTATTCGTATGCTCAGCTTGTCTGTTTGCTTGTGGGTGATAGGGAGCTAATTTGTTATGGATGACCATAAACTCATTAAGCAAATACTCGATTACCTCATTGAGGAAATGAGTTCCCCGATCACTGACAATCTCTATTGGCAGTCCATATCTTGTGAATACATACTCATATAAGAATGCAATAGTGGTTCTGGCATAATTCTTTTGAGTTGCTTTAGCCTCGGCCCACTTGGTCAAATACTGGGTAGCTACAATGATATATGGAGCTTGGGTTCTATAAGCAGGTGGCTGTATTGGTCCAACAAAATCTATACCCCATTTTACGAAAGCTTTAGTCTCCATCATTGGTCTTAAGTGCATGCTATCTACTCATGTTGGCAGTTTTGCTCGTTGACAAGCATCACATCTTCGAACATATTCTTTGGCATTTGTAAAAAGTGTTGGCCACCATATGCCTGCCATCAAGATTGCTCTTGCGGTGGTCTCGCTAGAAAAGTGACCTCCAGCTAATCCAGCATATGCTTGTTCTATAATTGGAATATACTCGTTTTCATTTGCACAAAGATGCAAATGTTGATCTTTACCTCTCCGATACAATTGGTTCCCAATAAGAGCATAGTCTCTTGCTTCAGTTTCAATTGCTCTTTGACGGCGTTTACTCATATCCTCAGGAAATGTTTGGCTCGATAAGTAACTAACCAGATAATTACTCCAGTTAGGAACATGTGACATTTGAAACAATGTTACATGAGGTATGGGTGTTTGTTTTTGACATTGAGGGTAATCCTTTACAAAATATTGAACATCTCTCCTCATAGTTGGCCAAAATACTCCAAGTCTCAAGATTCGTTGTATAATTTGGTCTTCCACAAAGTGAAGTCCTACTATGGTAACATGTGCTTGACTTAGGTACTGTTATTTTTCTTCAGGATTAATGCATAAGAGCAATATCCCGTCCCGATTTCTTTTGTATAGCCTTCCAGCTAGTAATTGATACATAGCTGATTGCTCAAATTAATCCGATTGTGATAGGAAGTGGTATTTGTGAATCCACTTGAGCTATTGTCATTAATGACACAATGTTTTCCGACCATCTAGGTATCATTTCTACGGAGAACAAATAGACATATGGTAGATCATCGTATACCCCTTTAGGCGATTCTCCTGAAACAATCCTTGACAAATGATTTGCTCGTTGATGTGTAGTGCCTTTTTTTCCAACCACAGTGAAATCAAATTCGAGAAGAATGATGAATCATCTCACCATTCTCCCTATGCTGCATGGCTTGTTGACCAAATACAACAAAGCTTGGTGGTCCACATAGAACACAAACTTGTTGGCTAATAGGTAATGTCTATACTTTTTAACGGTATAGATCATTCCCAGTCCTTCTCTTTCGGTGGTGGTGTAATTCTTTTCCGCCATATTTAATTGTCGGCTAGCATAAGAAATAGGAAAGTCAATTTTCTCGTCTCCTGGTTGAGCTAGTATACAACCTATAGCAAAATTGGAAGCATCTACATGTACATGGAATACCTTATCCCAATATGGTGCTTTCAATATTGGAGATGAGGTGAGAGTTTGCTTAAGCTTCATGAAGGATTCTTCACACACCTTGGTCCATTCAAAGTGTGTGATCAAGCTATACATGGGTTTTGCAATTATAGCGTATATGTAGATGAACCATCGGTAATATCCACAATGCCCCATGAAGGCTTGTACCCCCTTGAATGTTGTTGGTCTAGGCAATTCAGCAATGACATGAATCTTCTCAATATCAGTAGCTATGCCATTTTTAGACACTATATGTCCAAGAATTTTTCCTTGTCTACCCATGAATGTGCACTTTTTAGGATTTAAGCAAATCCTATAAAGTCTACATTTTTCGAATACCTTTTCGAGGTGTTCAAAATGACCAGTCCGGATTGATGAATGTACGCATAGATCATCCATATATACTTGTAAGAATTTCCTAAGATATTCTTTGAAAGCATGGCTCATCAACCTTTGAAACGTGGCTGGAGCATTAGTTAACCCAAACGGCATAACCCGATAGGCAAATATACCCCATTCTGTTGCAAAAGCAATTTTATGTTGATCTTTCGGGTCAACCAAAAGTTGATTGTATCCTGAAAAGCCGTCTAAGAAACTGTAAGCTTCTTTTCCTGCAACTCGTTCTAAAACATGCTCTGTTATTGGAAGAGGAAAGTTGTCTCTAATGGTAGCTGCATTCACCTTTTTGAGATTAACACACACTCGTAGTTTTCCATTCTTCTTGGGTACTACCACAATTGGAGACACCCAATATGTGTGTTCAATTTCGTAAATGAATTCGGCTTCCTTTAGTTTTTCAATCTCTTCTTTTATCTTCCTGGCAAATGTTTCGTTTTACGTGTATGGTCTCTATCTACTTGGTTTCACATCATCTCTCATGGGTATGGTATGTTGACAGATTTCTGGATCAACACCCTTGAGATCCTTGTAAGACCAAGCGAAGATATCTTGATATTCCTTTAACAACCTTAGCAAAAGCTTTTCTTCTTCTTCTGTTAGGTCATTTGCAATGTAAGCAGGTCTAGGCTCTTCTCCTGGTTCAGCCAAGTCTATCTTTTTAGCATTTTCAGGTCCTTCGTAAGACTCATCATGTTTCCGTAGTTCCCTAACATGTTGTTCAACTATAATTTTTCGATCTTGGAGAGTATACTTTTTGTAATGGGATGGAACATGCATTACATCCTTACCATCCTCTTCCGTGGTTTCCATTTCGGTTGTGTATATCTCCTTTAGAGCTTTTTTCAACTCTTGATATTTCTTTTTCCGCTCAACTTTGGTCATGAGTGGTTTCTTATCCTGTGATTTTTCTTGAGTATCCTTCCTTGTTTTCCTAGATGTCTGAGACATTTTTGAGTTTTTGTTTGAAGGATATTTGCCAGTTATTTTTTTCTTGACACAATCATTTGCATGTATCTACATCAGGAATTATGTTTTACTGGAGATTGATGGCATAGGTCGTGTTTTCACAATTTTGGTGTCTCTCTTTCGTCTATACCATTTTTGTCTTCTTGATTTCTGGTTTGGAAAGCCAATTTTTTTTTCCTCCCCTCCTTTTAAGAGTAACTTAGCTCTCGTATGCTCTTTTTCTGACCCCGAATCTTCTGAGGTAACTGAGTGTTCATCTAACTCATCAGTTTCATCATAATAGAGGTCTGAAAAGACCTGTTGAGCTTTCATTAAGTCCTTGGGTTCCTCACCTTCGTCTTCAATGTTGAGGATTGAAATCATTTGAATGGGAATTATGTCGTAGCCATCCTCATTGCAAAATTGAGTAGGCATAGACGTATTCACACATACATCCATTGTCGCTAAAATTTGAGTCCACTCGAATGGCTCAAACAAATGCTCTGGAAAGGGTTCAGGTACATAGGCTTTGTCTGTGCAATCCCTTTCTAGGATACATTCTTCTCGTCTTAAGCTTCTGTTTTCTGAAGCTCCACACAGGAGTGTCTTTGTTTAACCAGGATGGGAGTTTAGTTTCAGCCGAAGAGATGAATCAAACTCTTGGATGGGTGTTTTCAAGACATCTCTGTAAGTGTGATCTTTTAGATTGACTCTTGTTAAAGATCCCACTTGCTTCAAGTACATATAATTGTTTCCCCAATCTTGGATAAGCTATACCTGTCGCATGAAAGGTCTTCCCAATATGATTTCATAGTTGAGTTTTTTTCCAAAGTCTACTATGGCAAAAGTGTGTTGATATTCAATTCCAGAGGAATTGACTATCACTTTTTCAAGAAGCCCTAATGGTCTCTCAATGTGTCCGTCAGCCAATTGCAATTTAATTCAAGTTTGTCTAATGGCTGGCTATCCGCAGGATTCCGATACTGCTTTAGTGGCTATGGCTATGCCAGCTCCACTATCCAGTATCGCCATGGTTTCAATGTCATTATATTTCATTGGGAGGGTGGTGTTTCCTTCTTACCCTTCATAATATTCTTCGACTTTGTTCATGGGAACTGATCGAATCTCTTTGTTTTCCATTTCATTTTTCAATTTTCCCAAATTCTTCGAGATTTACCCCGTTGGAGAGGGGGAATGGGGGAACACGCCCGGCACAAACACAAGGGCCTCTTTATAGCTGAGGGTATCCACAACACCCGTATCCTCTCGAAAAACACCTTCAAAGAAACACTTTACACTAGCAGACCACCGCCTGCTCATCTTTCACTGATCACACACTCCACAAATCCACCACATAAAGCACACTTGCTACCATGGCCTGTCTCCACCCTTACACACGCTCACAGCGACTCAATCTCACTCTCTCACACAAAACACTGTTGGTTCGGGGGGGCACACACATCCACACAGCCGGCACCGAGGGGAAACATGAAAGCAGGAGAAAGAGAAGGGGGAAGGGGAAACAACAGCAAGAGGAGGCAACGGTGGCTTGATTGCACTTCAAAAAACATGTACACCGCCTTGGACTGTCATTACCATGGCCATTTTCACAAGAAAATACAAAGGGGTTTGACAGGCACACCCCTCTATCAGAGAGCTCCACTTTGCAGGCTTCAAACGGCCCCCAAAAGGCCAGGAAAAAACCCTTAACTTGATCCAATTTTGACTTTTATAGGGTGGGCCTTTAATTTGAGAATTTACACTTTAATTGGTCCACCTGGCAGCTTGAATTGGGATTTTTGGGAAAGGGGGCACCGCCTTGCTCTATCTGCTCTCTTCTTCTCTCTCTTTTGCACTTGGGGGGGGGGGCATTAGCGATGCCACTATTGCCCCTTGGCTTCTTTCATTTTTTTTTCCCTCTTTCATTTTTACCCTCTTTGAGGCTCAACCTTGCCCTGTTCTATTCGCTTGACTTTGACTCTTTTCCTATCTCTTCTTTTCTCTCTCCTCCTTTTCTCCTTTTTGGCCTCGGCTCCCATTTTACCCTTGCCTTGGTTTGCCTCCTGCTCGACTGGCCCCTTTTCTCTCTCCTCCTTTTCTCCTTTTTGGCCTCGGCTCCCATTTGACCCTTGCCTTGGTTTGCCTCCTACTCGACTAGCCCTTTCGCTCTTTGGTCCACTTGGCCCTCACTTTGCCCGGACATGCTTTGGAATGGTCCCCTTTGCTTTGCATTGTATGCCTGGTGGCCCTCGGGCTTTTTCTCTCCCTTTTCTCACCACCCACGCCGTCGGACCCTCCCCTTTTGATAGCAATAGCGAGGTCACTATTGGGGGGGGGATCCCCTCCTCTCAAAAATTAGGGCCGCGAGGGCCGCGAGAATGGCCCCCTACGTGCCTGCCATGTCATCAGTGGAAATCGCCAGAGCAAAGCGGCCAACATCACCCCATCCATTTGCAGGCGCGTGCCCCTGGCGCCACCTCTCCCCCCAAAATTGCCTCGCACGGAGCCCACGGGCCGCCTACGTAGAGCCGTACATGGCCTCCTCGCCAGACTCCATAGCCACCTGAGCTTCAAGCTCTTTGCTCCCTCTTCGGTACCTACTATGTGCGCCCACTCGTGGCCCTTATACCCCTCCCTCCTACGCACCGACGGTGCATGTGGTTTAAGTCCCCGACATGTGGCGCGCCCAACTTCATCATCCATCTAAGGCTTTTAAAAAAACCACTTCATGAGAGAGAGCCCCCTCTTGGGGTGCCAACTTGGCCCCACTCCCGTTCTCTACTCACATATCCCATTCTAGAGCCATAATCCCTGGTCGCAAATTCACATACCCGGCTTCATTCTACACAATCTGCATCAACTTTTGACTTCTTCTGGTCCACTATCCAAGGCCGCCAAAACCTAAAAAAATCATCTCCAAATATTTCACCTTCAATTGCTCCAGCCTTCCCTAGGCCGTAACTCGGCGCTCCGGACTCAGAATCACATGCGGTCGATTTCGACTAGCTCCACATGATGCATACTACCAATGAGAACCTCGGCGAGGCTAAGAAAATGCCAACTGGCACATCCCCCAATGCGGGCAAGTGGGCACAGACCCGGTCCCTGTCCAAACTTCGACAGCTCATAACTTGCACATCGTGAGTCCGATCATCAATCTAAAAAGACCAACAGGCTCCAGAAATTGAGCACTTCAGCCCTATCACTTCACATCCACCTCTATAGCCTAGCTGCACATGTCCATCCCATCTGAAATCTACTACACCTTCTAACTTTAAACTTCAGTATCTTGCACACCGGGGCTCCATTTGACAAGCCGTCTGGACCAGCTTCTAGAGCACACTGAGCACTACATTCCAGAGCACTAACTTGACATTTTGAGAACCTTCATTTGCCATCCCATCTGGACCATCCTGCAACACTTTTGGCCTAAAAAACCGCATCAAGCATACTTTCTCGCTACCCTTTGGCTGCCTAGGGCCTTGGCACCTTCCCTAGCCTTCTGCACTGCACCTGCCTGCCACCATCGCTGCTTGGCATAGACCATTTCCTAGCTCGGACCAACTTTGGCTGCACCATCATTGCCCACCCCCTCGTTGAACATTTATGTTCAACCACACATAGGCTTATTGCACTAAAAAGTTGCATATCAAAAACAAACTCTCTGTAACCTGCAAAACCACCTATCATATGTACATAATTGACATCTGCCACCCGCCACTTTTGCTCATGTGGGTTGCCCAAACCCCTGCTTTACTTGTCATCAACGCGCCTGGGTCAAACACCTTGCACTGGTCTCTTCCATCCACCTGCAAAAAACTTTACATAGTGCCACACCAAGGCACAAATCCAACTGCATAGCCAAACTGTCATCAACACCATACTTCTACCACTCCAAGCACTTCTTGGAAAACTGCCCACTCGCAACCAAGCATCTCCAAGAACACCAAATAAAGCACCCTCGTGCTCACCCAACACTCTCGACATACCTGCATCATCACTCATACCAAACAGTCTTAACATATTTGACCCGCCCTCCCATCCATGTAAAGCTAGATCCTCGTCTAGCAGATCCTGTAACTGCTCAACAGCACAGTGCGTAGCTGCTTCTACTAGCATCCCCTTCAACCACCACTCACAGACCTCCTCACAAAGCTTGGACACCGCCTTGGAGTCCGTATCACCTGTCATAGAGGGCGCTGACTGCATAGGAAACTTTGACTCCACTTTGCCCTTCTCACCTACCATGCACTCAATTCCAGCATCGTCGAGCTCCTCCTCATCAATTGGCCCTTCAAGGTCAATAAGCACCGCTTGCTTGTCTGCTGCAATTACCTGTGCTTCTACCACTGCATCATCACGTTCCGCCAAGGAAGAGAGAAACTCGCTCTCTATCACATCCTCCTCGTCCTCTTCCATAGGCGTAACTGCTTCATGCCTTTTGGCAAAATTTTGCACTTGGTGCACTACTATGGCATACTCTACTTCTATCTTCATCAACATGGCCATTAGCATAGTACCACACACCATCTTTACCTGCTCTTCATCATATGTAGGGTAGATCGCTCCACTTGGTCTTCATTAAGCACTTCGGCTTGCACTCCCTACTGCTCCTCGCAGCCATTTACTACCTCTCCACTCACATGTAAGAGGTCGAACACATCATACCTGGATTGAGATGACTCGGTCTCCCAACTTGTATCTGCGTCCATAGAACTATCATCACTCGATCCAGTCTCCTCTTCGGTTTCAAGCTCGGGAACTTCCTCTAGCTTCACCACTTTGACCTCGTCTGCAAACCGCACTCTTTGCTTTTTACCGCACTTCAATGGAGCTTCAACAGCTACACTTGAACATGGCAGCACACCCTTTGTCCACTTTGGAACCACCTGCACTTCCTCCACAATTGGAAGTGATCTAGCTGGAATTTTAGGAACCACCCTGTCTCTTTGTAGCCAAAGAACCCCTGGTTCTTCTCGCACTTGCACTTCTCTTTGCACCACATTTGGCTCCACTACCACCGCATTACTGCTTTGGTATCTCTACATTTGGCAAACCTTGCCTAGCCTCGGGCTTCTTCAAAATCTTCTTGGTCCACCCTCTCGCTAGAGCTACCACCTCGTCATACGACATTTCGTTATCCTCCACTTTATCTCGCACTTCCTTATGCAGGTAATCCATGAATTTACACAATTTCAAAAAACCGGTGTTTTCTGCAGCAGTTACCTTGATTAACTTCCCCCATAGGGCTTCGAACTCCCACTCGAATGCTTGAAAATATCCCTCCAAGCTTTTCTTTAAACTGTCTAGCTTCCGCTTTACCTCATCTAGCTGCGCATCTGCTACAAATGTGCTTCAAAAAGCCGCCTCCAGGGCTTCACAATCTGCTTTTTCCTCATCACCAAGGCTATCGAACCATAGCCTCACTTTACCACGAGCCAGGAGCGGGAACACCTATAACGCATCGTCTTATCTCGACAAAACGCTTTCCAACATGAACAACCCGTAGTCTTGAAGCCAGGTTTCCGCATCTTCAACCCAGTGAAAACGAGAAATCCTGCCCAAGCCATCACTAGCAGCACCTGCTCTTCAAAGGCCGCACCTTTGGCATCACTAAAATCACTGCTTTGACTTCAAGTAGGAGCATCAGTATACGCCTCCATGGGGGCACCAGAAGATGGAGAGGGGGAATGGGGGAACACGCCCGACACAAACACAAGGGCCTCTCTATAGCTCAGGGTATCCACAACACCCCTATCCTCTCGGAAAACACCTTCAAAGAAACACTTTACACTAGCAGACCACCGCCTGCTCAACTTTCACTGCTCACACACTCCACAAATCCACCACACAAAGTACACCTGCTACCACGGCCTGTCTCCACCCTTACACATGCTCACAGCCACTCAATCTTACTCTCTCACACAAAACACCATTGGTTCGGGGGGGCACACACATCCACACAGCCAGCACCGAGGGGAAACATGAAAGCAGGAGAAAGAGAAGGGGGGAAGGCAAAACAACAGTAAGAGGAGGCAACAATGGCTTGATTGCACTTCAAAAAACATGTACACAGGCTTGCACTGCCATCACCATGGCCATTTTCACAAGAAAATACAAAGGGGTTTGACAGGCACATCCCTCTGTCAGAGAGCTCCACTTTGTAGGCTTCAAACGGCCCTGACTCTCCCCCCAAAATTGCCTCGCACGGAGCCGTACATGGACTCCTCGCCAGACTCCATAGCCACCTGAGCTTTAAGCTCTTTGCTCCCTCTTCGGTACCTACGATGTGTGCCCACTCGTGGCCCTTATACCCCTCCCTCCTATGCACTGACGGTGCATGTGGGTTAAGTCCCCTGACACGTGGTGCGCCCAACTTCATTAGCCATCCAAGGCTTAAAAAAAAACCACTTCATGAGAGAGAGCCCCCTCTTGGGGTGCCAACTTGGCCCCACTCCCGTTCTCTACTCACAGACCCCTTTCCAAAGCCATAAAGCTTGGTCGCCAAATCACATACCCAGCTTCATTCTACACAGTCTCCATCAACTTTTGACTTCTTCTGGTCCACTATCCGAGGCCGCCAAAACTTGAAAAAATCATCTACAAATATTTCACCTTCAACTATTCCAGCCTTCCCCAGGCCGTAACTCGGCGTTGCGGACTCAGAATCACATGCGGTCGATTTTGACTAGCTCCACATGATGCATACTACCATTGAGAACCTCGGCAAGGCTAAAAAAATGCCAGCTGGCAAATCCCCCAATGCGGGCAAGTGGGCACAGACCCCGCCCCTATCCAAACTTCGACAACTCATAACTTGCACACCATGAGTCCGATCATCAATCTAAAAAGACCATCCAGAAATTGAGCACTTCAGCCCTATCACTTCACATCCACTTCTCTGGCCTAGACGCACATGTCCATCCCGTTGGGGATCTGCTACACCTTTTAACTTTAAACTTCAGTATCTTGCACACTGGGGCTCCTTTTGACGAGCCGTCTGGACTAGCTTCCAGAGCACACTGAGCACTACATTCTAGAGCACTGACTTGACATTTTGAGCACCTTCGTCTGCCATCCCATCTGGACCATCGCCCAACACTTTTGGTCTAGAAAACCGCATCGGGCATACTTTCCCGCTACCCTTTGGCTGCCTAGGGCCTTGGCACGTACCCTAGCCTTGTACACTGCACCTCCCTGCCGCCGCTGCTTGGCATAGACCATTTCCTAGCTCGGATTAAATTTGGCTGGACCACCGTTATCCCCACCTTCTCTAGGGTTTTCTATAAATCATTCCACAAGTATGGTCTGAGTTTTA
The DNA here is from genome assembly GCF_014529385.1 of Adiantum capillus-veneris. Classification (NCBI taxonomy): domain Eukaryota; kingdom Viridiplantae; phylum Streptophyta; class Polypodiopsida; order Polypodiales; family Pteridaceae; genus Adiantum; species Adiantum capillus-veneris. The sequence goes on along the minus strand of NC_140955.1, from coordinate 75,397,907 downwards.
ACAGTTCTCCCAAGGTAAGAGTGCATTGGATGGATGGTTAGATATTAGATTTTATGACATTAATGTAATGGAATTGGCCTATTTAATTTGAGAGTAGCGGAAATTAAAGAGAGTACTTTTGAGAAATGACTTTGTGAGCATAGCGGGTGAACATAATTGAAGGTAGCAACATAATCATAACAATTAGTTAACTTGGCATGAACAATACTTTTGCAAGAGAGAGAATTTTGAGAACATGAGAACAGTTGAGGACCAGATTTATGTGGAGCCGGTCCCCCCTCCAATAGGCATTTGTATTATGATTTCTCCCATTAAGAGAGACTTGTTACAATACATTCTTTGTGTTCCTTGTGACCTAGATGATGCAATGAAGATGGAAAACTTCATGCATCACAAACATAACATAAACTTGAAGAAAGCTTTAACTATCCCAAGCCTCAGTCCCAAGACCTCAAACACCTTCGAAGGTGGAGAGAGCTAGCAGGGAATGAGGGTAGGGAAGAGGAAGAAGAAACATTTCGTAGGAGAAAGAATTAGTTCCTCACTTATTATAACTCTTGTTGCTAGCATACATAATAGCATAGTAATGAAGAAGAAGGAGATGGAAAGCTTAAGCATTGAATCATGGCTCTTGGTTGGATTTGCACTCCATATCCAAGAGTGTTGGTGTAGGCTCTCAACCTCTACTTACTTGGAGAAGGAGAGGGAGCTCTTGCACTTTGCATAGCACACCATGAGAGTGTTTGTGAGTGTGTGTGGGTGAGTATACCCCCTAAGCAACCCCCCTCCTTGCTAGGTCGACCCCCTCTTCTAGCTCATCATTGAAGCTCATTGGCTCATGCCAAGCCTAGCCAATCACAAGCTTGAGCCATTTCTAGCAATAGGTGTAGTCTTGGGACAAGTGCCCCCCTTTCCCCTTTGAGAGAGAGGACTTGATTAATGCAAAAACAATTAGATAATTGTTGTAAATTATCATTGGACCCATTTTTAATCCTAGCCAATAGAGTTCAAGCACCTCATGGAGGTAACATGGGTAGGGGCTTGACATGTGTCCCTGTTGCCTCTTTAAGCTTGGGCTTTCCTTGAGAGTGTGTGTGTGTGTGTTCTCTCTCTAGCCCCTAAGAAAAGGGCTCACCCCCCTTTTTGTAGGGATCTTTTTGACCTTTGGTGCTCAAGCACCTTAGTCATCAAGCATGACTAAGCACTTGGACTAGGGGTGTTCCCACAAGCATCTTAGGCAATCATGTCAAAGCACCTCAAGAACCTTAATCATGCAGCAGGTCAAGTACCTCAAGCACCTTAATCTATCACCTTAAGCATGACAAGCACCTCAAGCACGACAAGCACCTCGAGCTTGGGCCGGGTTCCCACCTCAAGCTCATACCTAGCTTACCTAAGGTCAATGGACTTTTACACACATTATTGGAGGTCTTCAATGAAGCTAACCCTAAGGTCTTATGCTCCATTGGCTAGCCTTGCTCTTTGATAGACCATCTCTCATTTGGGCCCCTTTACCATTGGCCCCGTGTTGAGATAGATCTATAAGCACATATGTATATCTTAACACTTGTTCCCGTTCATTCTCCCACATTAAGTGATCAATTTCATATGAGAAAATCATTTGGGTTGGTTAGATATTAGATTTTATGACATTACCTCTCTCTTGAAATCAAAGTCGTCCTCGACTATGAGGTAGAAGAGATAAAGCCTTAGTCATTAGTCAATTTCACTTAGCGGGTAGAGGATCCCTTTTTACCCTATGACATCTTTCCAAGATGGATGACTAATCCATTTGGTGCTTGGGAGACATAGCTGCCGCAAGCATGTCTGCTCTTTAGTCCATTTCATTCTCCCAAAGTAGAGTGACAAATTCTACTTGGTGTTTGAGAGACGTCGTCATCACAAACATGATTCTAAGCATGCATACTAGTTAAATTTGTGCACAATTAAAAAGAGGACTAGTCTTATAAGACAAAAACATGAGTCATTTAAAAGAAATTTGTACATTTGCTTACTCTAATGTAGCATTGTAAGCATTGACAAGGTTCATACTATCCTTAAGCTGTATTCCTTGCATCCATCTAGCATCTTCAAAAGGATAATTTTTGAACTTAATAAGATACCATCGGATAAAGATACCATGTCGTAGTACCTTGTCTTCATGCCGAAGGACAGTTCGGGTTGTAGCACCTCTTCTTGGTCTTCAACTTCGGGAGGGTCTTCAATAATTGGTTCAGTTGGTGGCTCTCCTTTGTAGGGCTTAAGTAGGCTTACATGAAAGGCATTGTGTATGAGCCAATGGTTGGGCAACTTGAGTTGATAAGCCGTCTCATTGATGGGCTTCAAGATTTGGAAAGGACCATAGTAACATTTTGCTAGTTTAGCATAATACTTTTGATGGCCCGTAGGATTTTTGCCCGTCGTTTGCCTTAATCGAGCCTTAGGAAACTTGAGTAAGACCCAATCATTTTCTTTGAACATTAAGGCTGTTCTGTGCTTATCAGCAGTAGCCTTTTGCCTTTGTTAAGAGATGGATATAGCCTCCCTAATGTTTTGAAAAGATTCTTGTAGGTCAGAGCTATACTCATTGGCGGCGAAGATCTTCCCATGTACTTTGAGTAGCAAGGGACTTTTAGGTCTTCCCTCAATGATCTCAAAAGGTGCTTTTCCCGTAGAAGTGTGTACAATATTATTGTAGGCATACTCTACAAGAGGTAAGTACTTTTCCCATTGTGAGCGTTGATCTACTTCGATAACATAAGTCTTGAGTAGATCGAGTATCATAAGATTGGCTATCTCACTTTGGCCATCCGTTTGTGGGTGATAGGCCGAAGAGAAATTCAATCTTGTTCCTAGATTTTCAAAGAGACCTTTCCAGAAATTACTGGTCATTCTAGGATCTCTATCTCACACGATGGATGTGGGTAATCCATGGTGCTTGAAAATCTGAGATATGAAGAGAGTTGCCATTTGATGTGCCTTAATAGTCTTTTTGACAGAAATAAAATGTGCTTGCTTGCTAAACCTGTCGACTATTGTCCATATTCTTGTATTCCCATGGATAGACTTGGGTAATCCAAAGATGAAATCCATGGATATACTCTCCCATGGTGAATTTAGAATAGGCAATGGCTGGAGTAATCCAGGTTGCTTCCCTCTATCATACTTGGTCTTTTGGCATACTACACATTTTGAAACATACTCTTGTATGTCCACTTTCATGGTAGGCCAATAGAAGTACGTGTCTACTCCTCGGAGAGTAGGTTGAATGCCTCTATGCCCCGCATATGGAGGAGCATGGGATTCATACATAACTTTTTCACGAAGGGAATGGGTCACACATAGCGTATTTCCGTGGAGAAGATAACCATCCTGCAAGGTGAATGGTTACTCTTTCTTCCCCAAAGCAAGGGCTGACATTATGTCTCTAGAGTCAGGGTCAATAGCATACTCATCTATCATAGAGGATAGATCATTGTGAGTAGCTATAGACACCGCATTAACTTTTTGTCATCGTGAAAGTGCATCGGCCACTTGATTGTGCTTACCAGCTATGTGGGCAATATGGAAATTAAATTGCGAAAGAAAATTTGCCCACCTCATTTGTTTGTCGGAAAGCTTGGTTTGCGTCATAAAATACTTGAGACTTTGGTGGTCGGTTCGTAGGATAAATGGAGTCCCCAATAGGTAGTGCTTCCATGTGTCTAGGGCATGTAGAACAGCTAAAAGCTCTTCCTCATAAATGCCCAAGACTCGTTCATCAATATTGAGCCTTCGGCTCTCATATGCTATGGCATGCCCTTCTTGAAGCAAAACTGCTCCAAGGCAATCACCGCAAGCATCACATTGGACCTCAAATGGCTTTGAGAGATCTGGAAGCACGAGGACTGGTTGGGAAGTAAGCTTCTCTTTGAGCTTTTCAAAAGCATTTTGCTCCTTAGCAGTCTATACAAACTTAACGTTCTTCTTAGTTAAGTCATGTAGTGGTACTGCTACTTGAGAGAATTTTGCTATGAAGCGTCTATAGTATGCGCATAGACCAACAAAGATTCTTAGATCATGTAGATTTCTTGGGTTAGGCCATGCTTTTATTACCTCTAACTTTGATGGATCCATTTGGATACCATCTTTAGAGATAATATGACCTAGATATTGAATCTCTTGAAGGAAGAATTCGCTTTTCTTTTGGTTAAGAAAAAGCTTGTTCTCCCTCAATGCTTGAAAAATCACTTGGAGATGTTACTTATGTTCCTCCAAAGACTTGGAGTAGATGATGATATCATCAAAGAACACTCCAGTGAATTTGCGGTATGGTCTAAAAATTTTCTCCATCAAACGATTGAACGTAGCTGGTGCATTAGTCAAGCCAAAAGGCATGACTAGATATTCATAAAGACCAAACGTTGTGCGAAACGCGGTCTTTAAGATATCTTCATCCACTATCCTTATTTGATGATAGCCACTCTTAACGTCAACCCTACTAAATTAGGTCGAGCCTTGTAGCTTATCAAACAGATCTTCTACCCGATGTACGGGAAATCTGTTTCTGATAGTGATATGGTTTAGTGCTCGATAGTCCACACACATACAGTATGTACCATCTTTCTTTTGCACTAAAAGGACTGGAGAACAAAAGGGAGAGGAACTAGGCCTCACCATCCCTTTGTCTACCAGCTCTTGTACTTGCCTCATGATCTCCTCTTGTTGAGCTTGTGAGACTCGATAAGGAGGCTTGTTAGGTGGTGAGCTTCCAGGAAGGAGTTCAATACGATGGTCATCATCCCCTCGTTTTGGAGGTAAGTTCATAGGGATATCATCGATAAACACATCTTGGAATCCTTTTAGAAAATTAGACAAGTCTAACTCTTCTTGATTCCTACCATTTACATTTGATGAAACATTAGTATATTTTAGAGACTCTTTGACAAAAATCATGTACGCAGAAACTGAGCTCTTCATTGACTTATCAAAAGCAAGAGGATTTACAAGTGGAATAGTGCGACCACGCTCACTAGCATCTATATACATGTTCTTTCCCCTGTAGGTGAAGTAGATTCTCCTTTCAGGGAACTTCATGTTGGCAGCCATGAGATCAAACCATGGTGCCCCTAGGATAACATCCTCATGTTGGAGAGGAGAGATGAAGAAGTCTTCCTTGTCGACATAGCTTTGGACATGAAGCCTCAAATTCCCAATCAAGGGAGTAACGGAGGCTTGTTGTCCCTTGAAAGCTGCATCAGCCACTACTATATCTCCCATCTCAAAAGCTTGAATGCCCAACTTGGTGGCCAACTCCATTGATATGAAGTTAAGAGTAGAGCCAGGGTCAAACAAGATGAAGGCATCATGCTCTCTTACCTTTCCCCAAGCATAGGAAAGTGATGATCCTTTGCAATGAGCATCCTCTTTTGGAGCTTCGATGGTGGAAGCCCTAGGAGTCTCATTGCGAGTATTCTTCTTGGGGCAAGAATGATAGCCATGTCCTTTCTCCCCACATTTGAAACACTTATGGTCCTTGCGAAAAGCTTCAAGCTCTTCAGGAGAGAGTTTGTTTTTCCCTTTGTAAACTCCCTTCTCCTTGGACCGATTGTTGTTGTTGTTGTTGGAATTGACTTGGGAAGTATTTTGAACATTGGTTTTTCCCTTTGCATCATTTTTGTCTTTGTTTTCCATGGGCTTGACATTACGTCTAGCCCCTTGATGGAAATTGATGCGTGAAGCAACCATGGTGTGATGGATTACTTTGCTAATAGTACCAGGCCGATGTATTCGGCCATCTCTTCAGGTAATCCCGCACAGAATTGCTGCCTTTGCTCGGCAAAGTCTATCTTTTGAAAGACAGTAGCCTTGAGATGTAAATCCCAAAACTTGTCTACATATTTGTGGATAGACTCATGGGAGAGGAGCTTCAAGCTACGCCATTCGGTAAGAACTTTGTACTTTGCATTGCTTGCAAGGAACTGCTTCATGATGGAAACTCGTAGAGTTTTCCATGTCTTTGGGGATTCACCATTGCCACGAAGGCTAGCCCACCATTGACGAGATGATTTTTGGAAGTGCATAGCTACATGGCATAGCTTGGAGGACTCTGTGAAGCCCTCATCTCCAAAGGCCGCATCAAATTGCTGGATGAAGGCCAACACTTTGTCGGTAGCACCGAAGGTGCCATCATAGGTGAGAAAAGTGATACTCTTTCCTCCCTCGAACTTCTTTAGCTTTTGTGACCTTCGCCATGCAGGAAATGATTTGCGATGTCCTCCCCTCTTGTATTCTCTAGGAGAATAAACATTAGCTCTCCGACAAACAAATGAGGTGGGAAAACTTTCATTCGCAATTTGATTTTCACATTGCTCACATTGCTGGCAAGCATAATCAAGTAGCTGATGCACTCTCAAGATGGCCGAGAGTTAATGCGCTTTCCATAGCAACGCACAATGATCTATTTGCTATGATAGATGAGTATGTTATTGATTCTGATTTTAGAGATGTGATTTCAGCCCTTGCACTAGGGAAGAAAGAGGAACCATTTACTTTACAAGATGGTTATCTTCTCTATGGCAATAGACTATGCGTCACTAGCTCACTACGTGAGAAAGTAATGTATGAATCTCATGCTCCTCCTTATGCAGGGCATAGAGGGATTCAGTCTACCCTAAAGGGGATTGAAACATATTGGCCTACCATGAAATCAAACAGACAAGAGTATGTTTCTAAATGTGTGGTATGCCAAAAGACAAATTTTGATAGAGGGAAGCAACCTGGATTGCTTCAACCGTTGCCAATCCCTAATTCACCATGGGAGAGCATATCCATGGATTTTATCTTTGGATTGCCTAAGTCTATCCATGGGAATACGAGAATATGGACGATAGTAGACAGGTTCAGTAAACAAGCTCATTTTATACCTGTACAAAAGAGTATCAAAGCCCATTAAATGGCAACCCTCTTCATTTCACAAATCTTCAAGTACCATGGCTTGTCAATGTCCATAGTGTCGGATAGAGATCCTAGGATGACTAGTAATTTCTGGAAGAGTCTCTTTGAGAATTTAGGAACAAGGCTAAAATTCTCTTTGGCCTATCACCCGCACATGGATGGCCAAAGTGAAATTGCTAACCTAACAATTCTCGATCTACAGAAAGCCTTTGTAACGGAAGTAGATCAAAGATCCCAACGGGAGAAGTACTTACCCTTAGTGGAGTATGCGTACAATAAAACTGTACATACTTCCACGTGAAAAGCATCTTTTGAGGTAGTTGAGGGAAGATAAAAAAGTCCCTTGGTACTTAAGGTACACGGGAAGATCTTCGCTGCAGATGAGTATAGCCGAGACCTACAAGAATCTTTCCAAAAGATTAAGGATGCTATCGCTATCTCACAGCAAAGGCAAAAGGCTGCTGGTGACAGGCACAAAAGAGCCCAAGACTTTAAAGAAAATGATTGGGTCTTATTAAAATTTCCCAAGCCTCGATTAAGGCACACGATGGGAAGGAATCCAATGGGACACCAAAAGTACTATGCTAAGTTGGCAAACAGGTACTATGGTCCCTTCCATATTCTTAGGCCAATCAATGAGATGGCTTATCAACTCAAGTTGCCCAACCATTGGCTCATACACAATGCTTTCCATGTGATCCTACTAAAGCCTTACAAAGGAGAGCCACCTCAAGAACGAACTATTGAAGACCCACTGGAGATGGAGGATCAAGAAGAGATGCTGCAGCCCGAGTCCATTCTCCAACATGAAGACAAGGTACTAAGAGGAGGTAAGACTATCTGACAATATCTTATTAAGTTTAAGAATTATCCTTTTGAAGATTGTAGATGGATGGAAGGCATACAATTAAACGATAACCTAAACCTTGTCAATGCTTACAATGCTTCCCTAGAGTAAGAAAATGTACAAATGTTAAAATGAACAAAGTTTTTGTCTTATAAGAGTCTCTTTTTCTTTATTGTGCACAAAAATGAAGTAGTATGCATGCTTAGATCAAGTTTGCGGAGACGACGTCTCCCAAAAACCAAGTAGAGCTTGTCACTCTACTATGGAAGATTGATAGGACTAATGTGCAGACATGCTTGTGGTAGCTTAGGCTCTCAAGCACCAAATGGACTAGTCATCCATTCTGGAAAGATGTCATAGGGATCCTCTACCCGCTAGGAAAAGGAATAATGAATATGCTTTATCTTCTCTACCCCATAGTCGAGGACGACTATGATTTCAAGAGAGAGGTAATGTCATAATAATCAATATCTAATTCTCCTAAATGATTTTCTCATGTTAAATTGATCATTTAATATGGGGAAGTGCCAGGGGAAAAAAGCTAGAATATTGGTTAAGCTAGAAAACCGGCCATCCAAAGGAGGGAAAATAGGGATCCCAAGGGGGGGCCATCTGCAAAAGAGCAATGTGCAACAATGGGCTTAAAAGACCCTAAGGTTTAGCCCATTAAGACTTCCAAAAGGCTAAGGTTCCAAATTCAAAGGTTGTGTCCAAAGGTCAAAGCTTAGGAAATTTGGATGCTTTGTGTGTGTCCCAAAAGTCTTTAACCATCCCTACATAGGAGGGGGCGAGCCCTAGAAGTAGGAGATGAAAGAGAAACACACACACACACACACACACACACACACACACACACACACACACACACACACACACACACACACACACACACACACACACACACACACACACACACACACACACACACACACACACACACACACACACACACACACAAGCTCCCTTTACACAAAGGGAATGAGGGACACATGTCAGCTCCCTAGCCTAGATGCCCACAAGGTGTACTCAATTCCTATTGGATGGCCTTGGAGGTGCACCCATTAAGCTAGAGTAAATCTAGTTTAATTAATTTGAAAACACTTAATAAAAGAACCAATAAGAATTAAGCTCTCTAGAAGGCTATTGGACAGTCTCCCAAGGGGTCCAATGAGCATTCAGTAGCCAAATGGCTTGCCTGATTCCTATTGGCTAGGAGGCAAAGGGGTCCAAGGAGGGTTTAGTTGAATTAAATAACTACCTAAAGCTCTCACAAAAGGGGAAAGGGGGACACATGTCAGAAGGCTATCACTCATGCTGCTTAATTTCCATTGGCTAGGCCTGGGGAGGTCCAATAGGGTTGTAGCATGAGCATTTAGGAAGGGGGGTTGACCAAGAGAGACAGAGAGGGCTGATTTTTGCAAGGCTTTATCACACACACACACGCTCACACAATCTCATGTGTGAAGCAAAGAAGACTCTCTCTCCTTCTCAAGCTTTAATGGAAAGCTCACGACCTACTCCAAGCCTATGAGAAGGGAGGCCTACACCAACAACTCTTGGATTTGTGATGCAAATCCAACCAAGAGCCAAGCTTCAATGCATGCTCATCTCCTCTACCATGCTAATTACTAAGCTGTGCTAATATGAGTGATTATGTGAGGAGATGTACATCTTTCTCGTAAGAATACTCCTTCTTCCTCTCAATCTACTCTCATACCCTGCTAGGTCTCACCATCTTCAAAGGTGTGTGAGGTCTTGGGTCTGAGACCATGAGGGAATTGATGTTGTGTTTGATAAGTGTTTTTCTTAGTGCATTAGGTTTCCATCTTCATTGCACTAGCCAGTATTGAAGGAACACAAAGTATTGTATTGTAAAATGTCTCTCTTGATGGGAGAAACCATAATACAAAGCCTTTTGGAGGGGGGACCGACTCCATGCAAATCCGGTCCTCAACTGTTGTCAATTGCTTAATTTCTCTCTCTTTTGAAGTATTGTTCATGCTATCTAACTAGGTGTTATACTTTTTGTTGCTCTCTCCACCCAAGCACTCTTGTTATTCTCATTAGGAAGCTATTATAATGAAATGCTCACTATGTTCATGCTATTTTCCGCTACACACAAGTTACTAGACCATTAAATGTTACAAGTCATGCACCATTTTTTCTTCCCTCATGAAAGGACATCCTAAAATCATCTAAGATGCCATAGTGTGCTTGGAGAAATCCATAACAATGAAGGTACTTCTTATTTTATGTCCAAAGACCTTGATCTTGAGATCTTCTAATATCCCAATAGGTTTAACAATAGACCCATTGGCCATCTTTAGTACTATGGTTGTGGTTCCAAGGTGAGGTCTTCCCATAGTTTCCCATCAATTTTTAGTACCAATGCTAACCCCAACGCCACCATCAAGGATTCCCTTCATAGTTAATTCCTTGGTAGCGATTGGTATGGCCGCATTGGATTCATCACCCTCAAAGTATTGTCCCAACTTGTTAGCACATGTATTTTTAGTCCCAATGCTAACCCCAACGCCACCATCAAGGATTCCCTTCATAGTTAATTCCTTGGTAGCGATTGGTATGGACGCATTGGATTCATCACCCTCAAAGTATTGTCCCAACTTGTTAGCACATGTATTTCTACAACAGAGTTCTCATCTAGGTTGGGTTCTGGATCTAAGTGTTCCTCCTCTATTGACATCTCCCTAGCTCCATCCATTTGTGCAAATTGTGGTAGCCCGACTTTCAGCTCTCCATTGAGGAAGGCTCGAAGAGCTAAGAATAACTGGGGGTCTCCATATAGTTTGGACATGATGAGGGTTCTAACTTTTAAAGCCATGAAATCCATCCATTTGGCAATATTTAATGACACCTTTTGGGCTTCAGTCCCTTGACGTGGGGAAGATGGGAGCTCCATTTATTTGATAGGCTTAGATAGTTCCTCTGTAAACATTCTTTCCAACAAGAAGTGAGTACGCCCACTTTTCCATGATTTTAAGTCACTTTCTTCTTGGATGACACTAGGTATGGCTAAGGGTCTATGGACTTGGTGAGGTTTTTGTTGCATAGGAAACATTGTGTCTGTAATCTGGATCTGCCTAGGTGTTGGCTCTAGATCCCTTTGGGTCTCTTCTACCAAACTCTTTTATTGCTTGACTTACTCGATCTCCTCTAGGGATTGGGTAAGTTCCTTTTTTGGGTCCTGGCCATTGTGGCTCATGATGATCTTCCTTGTTGGTTTCTTTCCTAGTGGTCGTTTTGGTCTCCATGGTTTCACCTGAATCAAAATACTCTTCAGCGTCATTCATATATACGGGGTCATCACCAGTCCCTATGTTTGTCTTTGACTGGCTTCACTTATTTTTGCATTCTCTTTCTTCGTGTTTTCTTCTTCTTCTGAGATTGGGCAATTGATGCTGCATCTCTTTCCTTAAGAATATATATATTTTTTTGGAGCATTGATTGTGTGAGTACATTTATTGGTTCCACAAGTGTACTTTGTGATGGCTCCTCGATAACCTCAATCAAGTTTAATGGTGTGATCTTTGGCGCATTTGGATAATTCAAACATTAGGCAATCAAATGATCTATGCCACATCGGTTACACATGAGTATTGGCATTGTAGATGTGCTCGCTTGATTTGTTTGCATTAGTGTAGCATTCATTTGTAGCCCAATAGGACACTCGGCTACATGATGTGGACCCCCACACTCATAGCATTGAAGAGGTGGTCTCTTGGTAGTGTAATTGATATTTTGGCCTCTTGCTACAAGAGTAGCTACTTGATAGACAGGTTTGACTTGTCCCCAATAGTCCTCCATGTAGTATTGTGGACTTTCTTCAAGTGCATCAATCCCGTAGGCAATATTAGGGTCTATATCTTCCTCATAGCCTTCCAAACAAGCAATAGATGACTCACAACCCACTTGATTCACAGAAGTGATTCTCGGATGTGGTTGTTGTGGTCCTAGCATTGGAGGTGGCAAGGGTGTTGTTTGAACAACATTTTGGGCCCTAGGGACCATGTGTTGTGACGTTTGTTCAAGAGGTGGGCCGACATCAATGCAGGCAGGCAAGGTGTGTCTGTCCATTCTAAGGTTGTTCTATAGGCCATCCCACGCTTAAACACTATGTAATCCTTGGCTTGATGACCATACCTCCCATAGGCATTGTATTTTCCATTAAATTTTACTCTAAAAGTAGGGCATTCACTGGTACTATGCAGACCTTAGCAAACTGAGCATCATTGTTGCTCCCTTCTTCAATCCATATGATTATTTTGTGAAGCACGATTGTCTATAAGACTCTCTTGAATGGCCTTGGTGAGATCTGCTAAAGTCATCTCATATATCTTTGCCTCCTTAGCAATAGGCTTTAGGATCATTGGTAAATGCCCTGATGCTCACGAGCTAGTAGATTTAGGTTCAACAGACACTCTTTCTCCTTGAATCATTAAATTATCCTCCAATTGGATTACATTGGTGGTGACTGTTTTCCAAGTGGTGATACCTCTAATGACTAGGCCATTGTAGATATCCTCATGTCGTAATCCTCTAATGAACCTATCAAGCAATTGGTCATTATTGAAGTGCTCATTTGGATTATAACGAGAATTCAAATGCTTCAAGCGACTACTAAAGTCTCTCACGGACACTCCTTCCTCTCATTGGGCTTTCTGGAGCTGAGATGCTACACCCCAAAGCACTCCCTCTTATATGTATTCTTTCAAGAACAGTCTCCTAAGAGTAGGGTAAATCGTTTTTTCTTCCATCCTTAGGGTTGTATACCAATCCCCAACCTTTCCATGTAAGGTTAAGTTTAAAGAATTACTCTTATGCAGGTCATTGTGTTCTCCTAGAGAATCACATATTTTTTCAAACACTTCGATATGCTTTCTCACATCCCCATCTCCACTAAAGTTTTGTGTGAGCTTGGCTATATGTACTACCTTACTCCTAGGCTCCCTATCAGCTGTGTTACGCATGTTCTCAACAATAGATTGACCGATAGCTTGAGCAAATGTTGCCAAGTGACCTAAGTAAGCAAGCACCGTGGGTGAAGGCGCTCCAGAGACTACATGTGGAGTAGGTTTTGGCATTGGGCTTGGCACATAGAAAGCCCTTGGGTTCCAAGTTTGGTACGGTGTTGTGCCATGTGGTGGCCCAAAGTTCATATGTGTGGCCCTAGGCATAGCCGACACCGGATGTGACATGCTAATGCTAGCCGGTATGGTCCCATTGAAATAAGAGCTTGGGTGTTGTGGTTGTGGAGCATAGGTTGTTGAAACAATGGGAGGGGTAGGAGCTATATGAGTACGAGTACCTATAGGTGCATATGATTGATACACACTTGTAGGTATTGTTGCCGGCATTGAGCTACCATGTAGCGGTGCCTTACTAACAAATGAGGTCCATGGCGTATTCCTTAGCATGCCCATCATTGGGGTAGGCATGATAGCCGTGGTGTCATCAAGGGAAAGATGAGCTAGACTTGGAAAGGTAAAGCTATCACTCGTGGGCTTAGATTGCACTAAGACCCCTAGAAAAATTTACAACATATGGAGGATCCATCAGACTTACCGAGGGAGTCTCCATTTGCAATAAGGTTGGTTGTTTAGCCTTCCCTGTATCAAAGAATATCATGAGACCCGTTGAAGGCATGTGGATCCCATTGTTCTGTCTCTCTAGCTCAATAACCCTATGGATGACCTCACAAACTCTTTGTCGTTGATCCTCTATACTAGTAGCACCCATTGTGGACTATAGGACATCTAACCAACCCACGTGATAGGTGTGACCTGTGTTTAGGTTGATTAGAGTTTCCGTTTGTAGTTCGTACTCCCAGTTCTCATTTAGGAATGCTCTATCTAGGATTGAGGTGCTAGGGGTTTCCTTTGCACTAGATGCAATGTGGCTCTCTATGGGTTGACCCTTACTGGTTGCTAATTCAAGAGCACTCAATTTCTCACCTAGCATGGATGTTGACATAGGGGCTTTCGCTTTTAACTCTCTATTTTGCTCTACCCTATGTAAGCTCTCAATTCCCTTTTCCCTAGCCGCAATGATATACCGCTCAACCTCTTGTACTTCGGCAAAGCTTCTCCCATCAGGTAGTATAACCTCGGAGGGGAATAGCTCTGAAGAGTCAGGGGGTGCAGTGAATGGAGTATTCACGTACACACTCTCCAAGAGCATGGGGTCTGCGTTGGTCATGAATGGAAAATTTACTTCCCCACCCCCTCATTTACATTGTTAGCTCCATGTTCGGAGCGAGTGGCTCTACTAAAGGTTTCCTTCAAGCGACTAAGCATCCTCGGCCCGGACGGTGGGCCCATGGCATGCATGTCTTGGCTTGAGCTATTGGGATTAGGCATCGGGTAACCCTCCATGACCTCGTAGTCAGAGGAAGAGTCACTAGACGCAATATGTGGGTCCTGAGTAGTACTACCTTGGGCTCTTGCTGAGGGCCTAGAGCCTAATGTGGAGGAATATTGAGTGCCCGCATGCACGGAGACACTCTCTACGGGATCGTCCTCTAGCACACAACCAAAGCGTAGGTGCATGTGACCTCAATACTCTAGAAGTGTTGGTAAGTCCCCGAGAAGGTCACTCACCTAGTTTTTTGGGCGTTTGCAACCTGAATTTACCCTCTTTTTGGTCTCAAATTTCCCTCTGTACTGTATTGTAATGGTATTGGACGTTTACTAGTACTAGAATATACCTATATCGGTATACTGCTATACTAGTACTGTTCTTGACTGATTGATTGACTGCATGACTGGTACTGGTCCTCGTACTGATACTGGTACTTACTGACTAACTGTGTGACTGGTACTTGTACGCAACTGGTAATGATACTGGTACTGGTAATTGATTGACCAAAACTGCTCTAACTTTTGATAGATAACTCCAAATTGAGTCAGGTATAGCCAGGAGAAAATTTTGCGGGCAATAGGACTGAATTTTCCCAGGTTTCTTAAATCCAAACTTTTAGGGTACCCAGAACTACTTTCTAGAGACTCGTACTGGTACTGACTGACTGACTAGTATTGGTACTACTGACTGACTGTTTTTTAACTTTCCCTTGTGTGTGTGTGTGTGTGTGTGTATGTTCAATTGCGTTTCATTGAGCTCAAACACAGAGCCTGTCTGTCTACACTGATGCACCTTTGGCCGCTCCGTCTAAACCGCTAACAACACTAATTTACACTAATTAACACCGCACACACACTGTCTAACGTAGCCAACTACACACGGACATAACTAAAACTGCACACTACAGTCAGATAACAGTTCTCACATAACTCAAAAAAAAACCAGAAAATAGATGAAAGAAAGGCTTCCAAAGGTAGTAGTGAGTGCTCCTTAAGCTTAGTGGAAGGCATTCCCTGCAAACGACGCCAAAATGTATGCTTTGCCATACGTGTCAAAGGCTAGGAACTTGCCTGTGCACTGTGTACGAGTCTCGAAAGGCTGCAAACACACAACTAGAAGACCCTAGCAAGCTCAAAGGGCAAGGGTGTGTCACTCACCTC
>NC_140955.1:75082586-75380086 GCF_014529385.1 Adiantum capillus-veneris | reverse complement strand
TTTGAGTCTTACTACATATGAAAAAATGATTTTATTGATAATCATCAGTTAAAAAACTGGTTGGGAACTGTTTGCGAGTTTACACTGAAATTGTCCTTTCAAGGTTGATGATAAACATAGGTTTTTGAATTAATTTTTTGTCATGTTAGTACTTGGAAAATGAAAATACTTTTGAGAGTCTGCAAGGCCCATGTGCAGGAATATTTGATTTTTACATTTGACCCTAGCTAAAGACATTTGATGCTTGATGTTGAGCCTTAAACCTCATGTGAGGGTCTCGCTGGAAATGGCAGTGAGTGGCATTTTGAAAAATCATCCATTATACAAAGGAGATACTGCCCAAATTTTCACTTTTTAGAGCGCTTTAATGCGAGAAGCGGTAGTGATGCAACATGCCCGCTACCTTCTTTAGTTGTTAAAAAATATTTCCTGATTTAGAGTAGAAAATCTATTGATATGTAGATACATGGAGTTTACAATCCCTTTTGATAGATACTTTACATTAGATAATGTAGATGAATGTCTAATACAATGGATATGTCAACTCCAATCAAGGTAAGTATACATTGGTGAGCTCATAACCATAAGCTATTTTTTAATACGTCCCTCTCTTAGAAACTAAGTGGATCTCTCGGTTGAGATGACATTGGAATGCCTTTTTTGGACTAAAATTTGCTGGTTTTCTTGTGGGATGAGACGACATTGACCTATGTAGCTATGATGACCTAGGGCTACACAATATCTGGTAGCTTGGATGCTGACTTTTGGTGAACATAAACAGTTATAGTTTTGATACATTGAATGATTTTTTTCCCTTACATGGTTTGGGACTGCAGTTATCTTAATATTATTTGTTCTATACTGAGTAAACATATGATTGAGTAATTGGTGATGATAGTACTTCGTTGATGGAATGCTGGCTTCTTTTTTATGACTCTTAACTTCGTCTCCATGGGAGCGACACCATTGTTGATGATAAAGGAAACATAAAATGTGTTTTTTTGAAATTAGGGTTAGTAATTTACTTTGAAAACACCCCAATGGTTATAAAAAAGTGCCTTAATCCTCATGTGAGGGTCTTGGATGAGATGGCATTTTGATTGGATTTTTTGAAAATTGATTCAAATTACAAAGGAGACGTTGTTCGATTTTTTTTTGGAATTAAATAACGTTCACAGTATTGTAAATATATCGCTCATTCTTTAAACTTCCACTACATCCATGTTTGGAGCGAGTGGCTCTACTAAAGGTTTTCTTCAAGCGACTAAGCACGCTCGGCCCAGATGGTGGGCCCATGGCATGCATGTCTTGGCTTGAGCTATCGGGATTAGGCATCGGGTAACCCTCCATGATGTCGTTTTCAGAGGAAGAGTCACTAGACGCAATATGTGGGTCCTGAGTGGTACTACCTTGGGTTCCTGCTGAGGGCCTACAGCCTAATGTGGAGGAATATTGAGTGCCTGCGTAAACGGAGACACTCTCTATGGGATCGTCCTCTAGCACACAACCAAAGCGTAGGTGCATGTGACCTCAACACTCTAAGTTCCTGGGAAGGCCGCTCACCTATTTTTTTGGGCATTTGCAACCTGAATTTACCCTCTTTTTGGTCTCAAATTTCCCTCTGTACTATATTGTACTGGTATTGGACCTTTACTAGTATTGAAATATACCTATATCGATATACTGCTATACTGATACTATTACCGAGACTGAATGGTTGACTGCGTGACTGGTATTGGTCCTTGTACAGGTCCTCGTAGTGGTACTGGTACTGACTGATTGTGTGACTGGTATTGGTACTGGTACTGGTACGCAACTGGTAATGGTAATGGTACTGGTAACTGACTGACCAAAATTGCTCTAACTTTTGATAGATAGATCCAAATTGAGTCAGGTATAGCCAGGAGAAAATCTTGCAGGCAATAGGACTGAATTTTTAGAGCTGAATTTTCCCAGGTTTCTTAAATCCAAACTTTAAGGGTACCTAGAACTAGTTTCCAGAGACTGGTACTGGTACTGACTGGTACTAGTACTAGTATTCGTATTGGTATTGGTATTGGTACTGGTACTGACTGACTGACTGACTGACTGAATGGTACTGGTACTACTGACTGACTATTTTTTAACTTTCCCTTGTGTGTGTGTGTGTGGATAATGTTCAATTGCACGGCATCGAGCTCACGCACAGAGCCTGTCTCCAGGTCTACACTGATGCACCTTTGGCCGCTCTATCTAAACCACTAACAACACTAATTTACACTAATTAACACCGCACACACGCTGTCTAACCTAGACAACTACACACGAACATAACCAAAACTGCACACTATAGTCAGTTAATAGTTCTTACATAACTCAGAAAAAACCAGAAAATAGATGAAATAAAGGCTTCCAAAGGTAGCACTGAGTGCTCCTCAAGCTTAGTGCAAGGCATTCTCCGGCAACGATGCCAAAAATGTACGCTTTGACATACGTGTCGAAGGCTGGGAACTTGCCTGTGCACTGTGTGCGAGTCTCAAAAGGCTGCAAACACACAACTAGAAGAGCCTAGCAAGCTCAAAGGGGTAGGGGTCTGTTACTCACCTCTCAATGCTTTCGTCGTGAAGGCTGCGAAGAAGAAGGAGCTACCGCCTCACCGTGCTCAATCGCCTCACCGCCGTAGATGCCGCTGTAATGCTCGATCACACACACTCTCTCTCTCACTCTTTCTCTCAAGCATACACACACACATGCACGCACACACACACACACACACACACACACACACACACACACACACACACACACACCACTGTGAGCACACGAAGGAGAAGGAGGCAGAGATGGAGCAAGAGCACTTCTTAGCTTACACCTCAGAGAATGATGATCATTAGGTCAAATGGACCTTTTATAACAGTTTGGCCCGTTCACACATGGGCACCCACCACAGTGGTCGATCGTTGCAAAACAGCTGTAAAAATAAGATAAGTGGTGCACCTCTCATTGGTGATCACCTATACACCTATTGGACTGAAAATCCTGGTCCATGACTCTTTCAAATAAATAATACGGCGTCCATCGTAGGTGATAGGGTGTCCGTGAGGGTTAACAGAGGGATGGTGGCTAGGCATAGGAGTTTACTTGCAACCTTAAGCACCCACAAAACAAAATAGCCGTTCGAGGAGAAATCCTTGTGTATGATGCACACATCCTGCATTGGTAGTTTGCCGATGTAGTGTGCTAGGGCTGCCTGAGGCCCAAACACCGTGCGATGTCCCCCCTTTTGGCTAGCCCACAGGTCCATGCCCAAAACATTCTGCGGAATTGTAATTAACCAAAAGCAAAGAAGAAAGGTTGAATTATCAATGTAGAAGATGCTGAGTATTACCTCTTGTTGCTTATCCATAGTTGGTGTGGCTTCAAGGTTGATAGAGGATTTGCTCTCATCAACCTTATGAGGGCTCCACGAACCAGGCAAATCGGGGAAGATAGGAGTTTGGCTGGCAACAACCCAGGATTGTGTGGCAACAAACTCCTCGTCTGTGACTTCACTTTGCTCTACAGCAAGAATATTCGCTATCATTAGTGCAATTGTGTCAGCAACATTGTCCCCCAATGGAAGCAACTTGTCATCTATAGCTTCTGATGTAGGATCAAGGGGGAACTCCATCTTGGTGCATATGAGGCTAAGACACTCATCTAGTCGGACACCAAAAGCCTTTTCCAGATCATGTAAGAATAAATACTCTTCATCTTCTATAATTATGCTATTGAGACGGCTAATCTCCACTTTGGGAATTGCAACAGGGTCACGGCTCTCAAGGTCGGGTATCTTGGAGGTGCCATCAATCTGTTCTCTTACTGCAAATGCTTCTTCCAAGCCATGGGGATATTAGATAGGTTGCAGTCTTTGCTCACTTTGGACATCTATAGGGGTGCCCTTGGGATCTTTACGATCCTGCAGCACCCCACCCACTGCCAGATGCGGGATCTCCATCTCCTCAAAGGAGGGCTCCTCATTGACGAGGAAGAAGAGACTGGCAAGGTTGACAAGAAAAATTGCCCAATTTTGTGCTTCTTGAAGGAGTCTGCAACTTCCTTTGTCACTTGGCGGAAGTGGTTTGCCTCTTTTGCAATTGCCTCAACCGGGCTAGTCTCTTTGAAAATGTAGTGTTGCCCTTGTGGATGTAGTGAAGCAGATCACATGGCAACCATAGCATGGCGTTGTCTTCAAAGTTCACATCATACTTGAGTATATGGGCATGCATATACTCTATGATGTTGTGAAAAGTGTCATTGTGGAGTTGCATGGTTTTTTGTAAATCCACTGTGCGGGTAAAGAAGCCATGAAGATCATTGTGTCCAACATATTTGGTGTCCTCTAAGAAAAGAAGAGACCGGAAAAAGGGGGTGTGTGGCTCTTCCGACGCTGTTGCTACTGAGGCGGTCCGGGACGGGCAACAAAAGAGGCGACCTCTAAACACCCCTCAAGGCTCCCGTGTTGCTCAATTGGGGTTGGGGCAACCACAAGCACAACACAACAACAAACCCACAGCCAACCCAAACAAGATAAGGGGCACCACCTAGTTATGGTATGCAAACTAGGATGCAAGAGAGGTTTTTTCACAACCAAGAAGATGCACCACAAACACACAAAAGCAACCTCACACCAAGACACACACAAAATGGAACAGAGAGAGCTAGAGCAAAGGGAAGAGAGAGAGGAATGGCTCTTGCATAATACCTTATTTGTGACTTGAAAATGGGTTATGATGCTATTGTAGAGCTTGTACAAAACTCACTCAATGCTTAGTGAATGCTAAACATTGCCAACACACACACACACACACACACACTGTCTTAGGGTGCGGGATACCTCTCACCACAATACCCTCTTACAATGGACACAAAATTGGCAAATGAAAACACACCAAAATACTTTCTAAAACAAGATCAACCGATAGAAACTCAAAATGCACAAGTCACCTTGAATTCACCAAACAGTATTGCATAAATGGAAGGACGAAGATTTGAATGTTGAATCACGTCTTTGATCCACCAAACCTCAATTTATTGATGATGGAGGAGCATATACAACAGTCGTTTTGAGATTCTTGAACTCACGCTCTCTCACTTGCAATGTGTAGCTTGAAAGCTTCTCTTACACCAAAAGTGAAGCTCACAAAGTGGTTGCTACACATAAGTCTCTCCTCATGCATAGAGTGTTGGGGTGCTATGTGAGATATTGGAGGTTGTTTTACAAGAAGTCAAGGGGCCTATTTATAGGTTGGAGACCCTCATTAAGATTATTTGGAAATCCTAAATTACAAGCTAACAAATCAGGATTATGATTTTTTTTGAATATCAAAACATTGCGGGCCTTCTTTGTCTGCTTGAGTCATGGATGTGGGCTCAAAAGAGAGCATTATTGATGGTAGATAAAGTGAAAGTAAATTTTTAAGGAAGGAGAGAGAGAGAGAGAGAGAGAGAGAGAGAGAGAGAGAGAGAGAGAGAGAGAGTTACTATGCACCTGTCTTGAGGTGAGGTGTCTTTTATGGTTAGGTCAATGGCTATTTTGTGTTAGTATGTTAGTGGTTAGTGTTAGTAATCACTAGAAAGTTAATGATATATTTACAATGGGTAGAATGAGGTGGATGGTTGAAGTAAGATGGTTGAATGAAGTGAGGAAATCTTTGTGATGGTGAAGCTTGAAGAAGTACTTACTTGTGTAGGTTCTCAAAATGACTATCGATCATCTTCTTCTTCTTCTCTTCTTTATGCCACCGCTGTCAAGGTTGATTACCGCGATGAAAATGGAAATTTAGTTGATGAGATTTCTCAATTTTTAGAGGTTAAGGATGGTTTACATACTGAATTTTATGTATAAAGAGAAGGGGTAAGATGAAATTTTACTTTGGAAGTAATAGAGAGAGGCATAGAGATGGTGTATGTACATGTAGAGCTCATATGAGAGCTATGGAGAGGTTAATGGTGAAGAAGGTGAGACAAACCATGGAAGGTGCGGGTTTGAGTGAGAGATTGAGAGGAATGAGTGTGTGTGTCTGTGTGTGTGTAGAAGTGTGGGAAGAGGTGAGAAAAGACTATGGGTTACTTTGTGAGAAAAGTGGGCAGACTGGGGTCCACTCAAAAAATCCTAGCTCACCGGTGGTTGCTCCAAAAATCACCAAAATGTTTGAGGTGATTATTCAGCTCTTGTACACATTTTCTCTTTTGACCACCGCTTCAAATTCAAAGTGGAGATGGATATAAAAAATCCTACCAAAATACCTGTTTTTCTTCACAAAAAAGTCTTCAATGGCCCCCCTTTTGTTGAATTTGCATATGGCTCCAAAGGTGAGCCCCTCCTTGCATTAGAGCATGACCTAATTGATTCTTAGGTGTTTGAAAATGTGCATGGTTGTGGATTATGCATAAATATAATACATGGATATGATGGGAAAAAACAGGCTAGTGTATATAAACAATTTATGGAATCTAGAATAGTGTCAGCTATATATAAATATAAAATGAAAATATAAGGAATCAAATGAGGGTTTTCCTTGGAGTGTATTCACACCAAAAATTAGAGAAGCTTGCATGAAATGATTTTTTATACAATACATAGGTCAAAAATATTATGGTAATGGTGAGTAAATGTACATAGCATACATGGAAAAATAATGTACACCTAGGTGAAATATTTTAATAAATACCAAAATATTTATGAAAATTCCCTATATTTAGGGCCTATATACAATGAGATATTTACACGCTAATGAGCCATAATATACTTTGGATTTTGTTTTTTGTTTTTTTTTTGGCTCAACTAGCGTAGTGACTAGTTAGCTGAGGGTTTTAAGAAGATATGGGAAAAGTCCCCTAACTTGCACACACCTATGTACAATGAAAAGGTAAGAATAGCCAGAGTGTTTAGGTGATTTTAATAGGGTGAGGTAACTCAGTATGGCAATTACGGAGAGCCGAAGAACGCCTATCATTAGCCCTCCCCCAGGATGATGGTATATTCATGTACCATCATAGAGCATCTTTTCCAAAGAGAGTGCTTCAGAGTCCTTGACGAGATCTTCATTGTTTGGCCCCTTAGCATTTTGGTTGGAGTTACACTCATGCTTCATGGAACAATACTTACATGAGATAGCTGTCTTTTGATAGATCTTTGGTAGATCCTTTGGTAGAAGGCCACACAAATAGGGCTTCTAGCGAGGGCCCATTTACCTTCCTGGAGTGCTCTTTACCATTCATGTCCATAAGCTGATAGTAAATTGAATTGAAAGCCTTCTTGATTATGTATGGCCCTTGCCATCTAGTTTCAAACTTGGCATCAAAACGATTGTCAAGGCGATTTTCATACCTTAGCACAAGCTCTCCTTCCTTGATGCCTTTGTCCTTGAGTTTCTTGTTAAGCTTCTCCTTTGCTTGTGTAGATTTTTTTTTGTAGCACTCGTAAGCTGCTTCTCTTTTCCACTCAAGCTCTACTAGTGTAAGAAGTCAATCCATGCATACCTCTTGATCATCTTGTTCACCTTTTCCATGAAGCCATATTGTTGGGATGTTGAGCTCGATAGGTTGCAAAGCCTCTTGACCATACACTCAGTGAAATGGCGTGAACTCTCTTGCCTCCCTATACGTGGTTCGATATGCCCACAAGGCACCATCCAAGAAGTTATCCCATAACTTTGTTTTGTTTTGCACCATTTTTCTAATGATGCTTGTAATGACACCATTAGCCTTCTCCACCAAACCATTTGACTGTGGGTAGTAGGGTGTGCTATGACGATGTAGAATGTGAAGCTCTTCACAAACTTCTGTGAGTAAACCCTTCTTGAACCCTGGGCCATTATCCGAAACAATCTCTAGAGGTGTGCCAAATCTACAAAAAATATTAGTGTAGACAAACCTGCTCACTGTTTTCCCATTTACCCTTGCCACACTTTGAGCTTCTACCCACCTAGTCATGTAGTCTACATCCACTAGAATGTAGAGTTTACCATTCTTTGTTCTACGCAGAGGACCCATAGCATCAATGCCCCACTTTTCAAAGGGTCCATTTGCAAGAACTATTTGCCTCGGACAATGCACCAGCCTTTTATTTCCATTTACCTGACATTTGTGACAACTTTTACACCAATGTTGGACATCCACATGCAAGGTTGGCCAAACATATCCCGCAAGAAAAATCTTCTTCACGGTTAATTATTGGGCAAAATGACCGCCACATGCCCCTTCATGCAAACCTTTTAGAATGGCTGGAATTTCATGGATAGTTGGTACTCTTCTGCACACTTGATCCTTCCCTCTTTGATAGAGGGAGCCTTCTAGGAAGAGATAGAAACTTGCCTTCTTCATGAGACTCCTCTTTTGAGCTTTTGTGAAGTCTTGCGAAAACTTGCCCTCCAGAATGTAGCCAATAATGGGAGCCAATGACTCCAACCCCTGGTATCTCGGTTGCTTGACAGCTGCTGCCACCATGATGACGTGTGCTTCTTTCTCAACACATCTAACTGCTTGTTGTGCAAGTAAATCAACATCTTCATTTTGTTTCCTAGGAATATGATATAGTTGCACTTCTTCAAATTGATTAAACAACCTATGAATGGCATGAAATTTTGTCCTTAAGATTTCATTCTTGCATGCCCAAATGCCTAAAATCTGATTCACAATGAGAAGTGCATCCCCCTTTACCATGAGATGTTGTATACCTTGGCCAATGCACATCTTTAAACCATGAAGTAGTGTGTCATATTCTGCTTCATTATTGCTAGTTGAACCTGGTAGATTGACCTTGTCTTTCATGAACACCTCTCCACTTGGGTTGAGCAATACTAGCACTCCCCCTGCTTTTCCTGTGGCTCGTCAAAAAGATCCATCAAAGAACAAGGTAAAAGCATTAGGAATACTTTTAGGTAGTGGCAATGGTAGGGTTTTTACTTCAGGCACCTTAATCTCCTTCTCATTTACCCTATACGTGAGAATCCCTACCAATTGTGCACGTTCACTATCTTCTACCTTGAAAGAGTATTGGAACTCTTGCAACTCCATAATCCACTTAGAGATCCTATTACTAAGATTCATTTGAGATGATATCAAGGGGAACAAATTTGCTGCAGTGAGAATTATAAAAGGTTTTGGTAGCAAGTAGGATCTAAACTTTCTCACCGCAAACATGAAAGAAAGCATCATGAGTTCTGCCTCCGTGTAGCCTCTCTCCAAGGCATTCATGACCCTACTAGCAAAATAGATGGGTTGCATCTTGGTACTGTGGGGATCTTGTTGTAGCAAAACAACAACAATTGTTTCTTTCCCAACACTAGAGCTAACAAAGAATGTGTACTCCCAACAAGGAGCATAAGTGTTGGTAGCTGTGATAGAATGACTTTGATGTTACAAAAATATTCTTCAAGCTCATCAGACCAAACAAACTTGACTTGTTGTGTCAAATTTTGCAAAGGGTGAAGTAACTTCGAGGCTAAGTGAATGAAGCGTGACATATACTTCACCTTTTGAATGAATGAGATGACCTCCTTAAGACTCTTTGGTGACGGTAACTCAATAAGAGCCTTTGACTTTAAAAGGATCCACCTCGATGCCTTTGTAAGAAACTTTGTGACCAAGCAAGATCACTTCATCCTCACCTATGTGGCAGTTGTCGGGGCTGAGTTGACCTCCCATGTCATAGAGCTTCTTCAAACCTTCTTCTACCCTTTGTAGATGTAATGATTTTGAGCTATAAATGTAGAAATCATCAATGAACACCCTAATTGACTTTCCAATGAATGCTTGAAACACCATGTTCATGAAACGTTGAAAAGTTGCAGGAGCATTTGTTAGGCCAAATGGCATGACTCTAAAAGCATAATAACCCCAAGGAGTGATGAAGGTGGTTTTCAACTGATCCTCCAATGCAATACCTATTTGAAAGTAACCCAAGTATCCATCACACACAGTGTACTTCTCATGACCAGCTACCTTATTTAGTATCTCATCCTCAAATGGAAGGGGAAAGTGATCCCTTTTTGTTGCCTCATTGAGTGGATGGTAATCCACACACACCCTCCACTTGCCATTTTTCGTGGGAGTGACAACAACGAGAGAGACCCACTCTGAATTCTCCACTGGATAAATGAAACCTGCTGCTAGAAGCTTTCTTACCTCCTTGAGTAAAGCCTGCTCCTTGATGACTCCTAGGCTTTGTAGCTTTTGAGCTTTAGGTTTGACCTCTGGCTTTAGCTCGATCTTGTTTTTAACATAATCTACTCCATGCACATCGGTGTAGCTTTTGCAAAAAGCTTAGGAAATTTCCTTAACACACCTTTGAACTCCTCTCTTTCATCCTTTGTAAGTGTTGTAGACAACATACCTTCTAACATTCCTTCATCTTCCACATTTTGGTTCTCTTGGGAACCCAACTCCTCCAAACCTTGACAAGAGGTCTCTTGGTTGGTTGGCTTAAACCTTACCCCCATGACTTTGATGGAAGACTCCTCTTCAGTAATGCTGCAGCTACTTTCTTCATCTGAAGTGTCATCGGACCAATCTTCTTCCGTCTCACTTTGAGATGATTCTTTGTGGAGCTCCTCTTGGCTTTGCTCCTTCATGTCAAAGACAACCTTCTTATGATTGTCATTCCTACAAATTAATTTCCCAGTCTCCCAATCCTGCAAAGCTCGCATTTTCATTAACCGTGGTCTTCCAAGAATAAATGGATAGCCACTTCCCTTGGTTGACATAACATAAAAATCCATCGCCTTCTTAATGCCAAAGGCCTCCACAAAAACATTTTTACAAATGCGTGCACACCTAGCCTTGCTATTGTTTGCCATCTTGACTTTGATTTCAGGTGTCTCATGGATGTGCATGCCTAGTCTTTGCATGAGTCCCTCTGTCATGATGCAAATTTGTGCACCCCCATCCACTAGACCTTTCCTAACCAATCTTCCTTTGATGTAACAGTCTAGCACCGGTGTAATGTACTCATTCATTTCAGCTTGTGCAATTTTTACAACAGGCACACTCTCTTTTACCTTTCTCCTAGTGTTAACTGCCCTTGTTAAATCCCTCCTAACTTGTGGACATAATGCAAGAAATTGAGGCCATGAGATATCGGGACCCTTACCTCTCATGTCTTCCAACAAGTTGTACGGAGCCACACCATGTCCAAGAGGGAAGTCTTGGAGGTTGATACGACGTCGAGTCATCTTGGTTTCCTTGGTCTCCTTTGCCTTCTTTTCTCCTCCATGGTCACTTTGTGACTCCTTCTTTCTCCTTACCTTTTCCACAGCCACGCTTAATGCCATTTGCTTCCATGTACACCTCATTGGAATTTTTCACCTCTACCACATGCACATTTGGATCTGGCAAAGGTGGAACTCCTTCCACTCCTCGTGGAGGTGGTCTTGCTCCATTTGGCCTTTGTAGAAGCCGTGGTTGCTGACTAGTTCCTTCACCTGCATGCATCACTAGGTAATTCAAGTTAGGTATCCTTGGCTCCCCATGGGGCCAAGGACAATTATACATCCCATGTCCAGACTCTCCGCAATTCCAAAATTGCAAGACTCTCCTAGGTCGTGGTGGCTCTTGCTCTTCTGACTTCTTTGCTTGTCCCTTGGGACCTACATCTTGTGCAAGGTGGATTGACAAGTTGCTTAAGGATTCATTTAACTTTTCAATTACCTCCACTGTTACCTCAGGAATCTCTCTAGATGTTGATGCTTGCAATTTTCCCTTAGGTCTAGGACCCTCTATTGGAACCTCTCCTCTTAGACACTTGAGTTTCCTATACTTGTCAATAGCCCTAGTTTCAGCTGCATCAAAGGTAGCAGGTGCACCCGCCTCAACTTTTATCTTGAGTGTGGGAAAGAGACCGGCTATGAACCTCTCCTTCTTTAGGAACTCTGCACCATCACTAGGGTTAGCAACATTTCTTACCCATACAGCCCAAAGACATAGAAACTCTTGTTTATACATGTAGTAGTCATCTAAGTCCTTTTTATGTGAGAAACAATGTCTTGCCATAGCTTTTGAGTGTTTTGGGGATCAAAGAAGTATCTCTTGAAATGATTCACAGCTTTTGTGTAATTCCCTTTAACTTCCTCAGGCAAAGAGTTAAACCAAGTGCTAGCATCTTTACTAAGGACCACCTCAAATATTTCTACACGTTCTTGATCAGTTACTATCCTCTTGATACGGCAAGACAACTTGAAATTTGCTAAAAATAATTGTGCATCCCCTCAAGGCTCTCCAAAGAAAAGAGGATATCCGAACATTTGCCATTGGGCCTCCATTGAATCAGTTTCAAAGTGACAACACATTTTTGTTTTTCTTTCTTAAAAAGATTTACACAATAATGTTTTCTAAATTGCAATCTATTCTACAACAAAATAAAATATTCACATCAAATGACCTATGATAATAAAAAAGAGGCAGGCTGATAGGGTTTGGTGATGCGAGAATTTCTCCTACTCTTTGGCACCAAACATGAACACCATATTTTGTTGAAAATGGATTTTTCTACTAATTGCAATGTTTATTCTAATGTGTGGAGTGAAATGAAAGGGAAAAACCTCTATTCCTCGGCCGTTATCCATTGTCTACGCATGACCTAATGCTTAAAACAAAAATAAAATATAGACGTCCAAACTAAGGCCGTATCTAATGAGAGGCAAAATAAAAGGATTTACTGAAGCGTTTATCTCGTCCAGCCTAAGAGGGCCCAAAATTCTACGAATTACTCGCTGAAATTGTAATTTTGTGCTTACAATGATATGCACCTTTTGCCTTACAATAGGAACAAATGGTCATACAAATCTTCGTGATTCATGCAAGCTACTTGATAGGATACAGGTTGATCCTACTGAAAAATACACAAGCCCTCCTCAGTGGGGGCACCAAAATTGAGGCGGTCCGGGGCGGGCAACAAAAGAGGCGACCTTTAAACACCCTCAAGGCTCCCATGCTGCTCAATTGGGGTTGGGGCAACCACAAGCACAACACAACAACAAACCCACAGCCAACCCAAACAAGATAAGGGGCACCACCTAGCTATGGTATGTGAACTAGGACGCAAGAGAGATTTTGTCACAACCAAGAAGATGCACCACAAACACACAAAAGCAACCTCACACCACGACACACACAAAATGGAACACATAGAGCTAGAGCAAAGGGAAGAGAGAGAGGAGTGGAACTTGCGTAATAACTTATTTGTGACTTGAAAATGGAGATGGTTCGTTATGATGCTATCGTAGACTTTGTACAAAACTCACTCAATGTTTAGTGAATGCTAAACATTGCCAACACACACACTGTCTTAGGGTGTGGGAGACCTCTCACCACAATACCCTCTTACAATGGACACAAAATTGGCAATGAAAACACACTAAAACACTTTTTAAAACAAGATCAACCAATAAAAACTCAAAATACACAAGTCACCTTGAATTCACCAAACCGTATTGCATAAATGGAAGGACGAATATTTGAACGTCGAATCACGCCTTTGATCCACTAGACATCAATTTATTGATGATGGAGGAGCATATACAACAGTGGTTTTGAGATTCTTGAAGTCATGCTCTCTCACTTGTAATGTGTAGCTTGAAAGCTTCTTTTACACCAAAAGTGAAGCTCACAAAGTGGTTGCTACACATAAGTCTCTCCTCACGCATAGTGTGTTGGGGTGCTATGTGGGATATTGGAGGTTGTTTTACAAGAAGGCGAGGGGCCTATTTATAGGTTGGAGACCCTCATTAAGATTATTTGAAAATCCTAAATTACAAGCTAACAAATCAGGATTATGATTTTTTTTGAATATCAAAACATTGCAGGCCTTCTTTGTCTGCTTGAGTCATGGTTGTGGGCTCAAAAGAGAGCATTATTGATGGTAGATAAAGTGAAAGTAAAGTTTTAATGAAGGAGAGAGAGAGAGAGAGTTACTATGCACCTGTCTTGAGGTGAGGTGTCTTTTATGGTTATGTCAATGGCTATTTTGTGTTAGTATGTTAGTGGTTAGTGCTAGTAATCACTAGAAAATTAATGATATATTTACAATGGGTAGAATGAGGTGGATGGTTGAAGTAAGATGGTTGAATGAAGTGAGGAATCCTTGTGATGGTGAAGCTTGAAGAAGTAATTACTTGTGTAGGTTCTCAAAATGACTATCGATCATCTTCTTCTTCTTCTCTTCTTTATGCCACCGCTGTCAAGGTTGATTACCGTGATGAAAATGGCAATTCGGTTGATGAGATTTCTCAATTTCTAGAGGTTAAGCATGGTTTACATGCTGAATTTTATGTATATAGAGAAGGGGTAAGATGGAATTGTACTTTGGAAGTCGTAGAGAGAGGCATAGAGATGGTGTATGTACATGTAGAGCTCATATGAGAGCTATATGGAGGTTAATTGGTGAAGAAGGTGAGAGAAACCATGGAAGGTGCAGGTTTGAGTGAGAGATTCAGAGGAATGTGTGTGTGTGTGTAGAAGTGTGGGAAGAGGTGAGATAAGACTATGGTTTACTTTGTGAGAAAAGTGGACACACTGGGGTCCACTCAAAAAATCCTAGCTCACCGGTGGTTGCTCCAAAAATCACCAAAATGTTTGAGGTGATTATTCAGCTCTTGTACACATTTTCTCTTTTGACCACCACTTCAAATTCAAAGTGGAGATGGATATAAAAAATCCCACCAAAATACCTATTTTTCTTCACAGAAAAGTCTTCAGTGGCCCCCGTTTTATTGAATTTGCATATGGCTCCAAAGGTGAGCCCCTCCTTGCATTAGAGCATGACCTAATTGATTCTTAGGGGTTTGAAAATGTGCATGGTTGTGGATTATGCATAAATATAATACATGGATATGATGGGAAGAACCAGGCTAGTATATATAAATAATTTATGGAATCTAGAATAGCGTTAGCTATATATAAATATAAAATAAAAAAAAGATATATATGAAAATATAAGGAATCAAATGAGGAGACCCTTATTTGTTTTTATTGAATATTTATTGACAAAAGATAAGAAAAAATATCTCTAGAAAATAGGAATTTAGTGAAAGGGAATGACTGATGGTGAAAGGTATTTTTGAGGTTTTTCCTTGGAGTGTATTCACACCAAAAATAAGAGAAGCTTGCATGAAAGATTTTTTATACAATACATAGGTAAAAAATATTATGGTAATGGTGAGTAAATGTACATAACATACATAGAAAAATAACGTACACCTATGTGAAATATTTTAATAAATATCAAAATAGTTATGAAAATTCTCTATATTTAAGCGCTATATACAATGAGATATTTACACACCAATGGGCCATAATATACTTTGGATTTTGTTTTTATTTATTTTTTTGGCTCAACTAGCGTAGTGACTAGTTAGCTGAGGGTTTTAAGAAGATATAGGAAAAGTCTCCTAACTCACACACGCCTATGTACAATGAAAAGGTAAGAATAGCCACAATGTTGAGGTGATTTTGGTAGGGTGAGGTAACTTAGTATGGAAATTACGGAGAGCCAAAAAATGGCTATCACTGCGTGGGAGGAGGATGCACTAGCATGTGCTGCCATGGCGATCTCTCTCTCTCTCTCTCTCTCTCTCTCTCTCTCTCTAGCTCTCATAACTGAAACCCTAGCCTCCAAGTCTTCCCCTAGGGCGAGGGGCAGCCCTTTGGGGGGGGCGTTTGCATCACTCAACCCTATCCTACCAGCAAAAACTGTCCCGCCAACAGATACTGTCACCAATAGAAACTGTCCCACCAATAGATACTATCGCCAATAGAAACTATCTCACCAACAGATACTGTGTTGGGCTCGATGAGCACACCATCAAACCTCACAAGTCGGGTTTTGGCCTTTGCAGAGCCCGTTTTGGCGAGATGCAAAGCCCCATTTTTGGTGCTGCAGAGTCCTCGTCTCAAAATTACGACGAGCTGCAGAGACCTGCTTTTGCGTTTTGGCGAGCTGCCCTCAAGATTCATCCTTTCTAACTACCTATCATTTTCTTGCTTAACCCTTTAAGCCTCATCAAGCTTCACTTAACTATCAGACCCGTTTTTTGCTCATTTCTTTTAAGCAACATCAAACAAAGTTTTAGCTTGGTTCCCATAGTCAGGCTTGCTCACACAACAAAGTCAAGAAGTTTCAAAGATCCAATGGCCTCCCTCAACACACCAATGGCCAACACACGCAAGAGTTTCCTTACGGTGGTAGCTGCGCCTAAGAAGGATCCCGCCACTCGTTAAGAAGCAAGGATTACTGCTCTTGAATCTGAGATTCAGGAACTTATTAGAGAGAATGAGGGACTCAAACAACGCTGCTTAAGCTAGACGAGATGA
Source organism: Adiantum capillus-veneris (assembly GCF_014529385.1). NCBI lineage: Eukaryota > Viridiplantae > Streptophyta > Polypodiopsida > Polypodiales > Pteridaceae > Adiantum > Adiantum capillus-veneris. The sequence continues at coordinate 75,363,757 of NC_140955.1, read as the reverse complement.
AGATAGAGAGCCAAGGCCTACTCGCAAAACCCCATGGTGAAGAGTCCCTTATCAAAATCATCAAAGTAGTGAAGGAAGCCCATGAAGCGACACACGAGAAGATCAACACCAAGATACAAACAGTTTTACAAGAATGTAAACTACAAGAATCCCTTGGTCTTAAGGTCAGGATTGGAGGACTCCACGCACCTTGGTGCACAAGCGAGGACACTGTCGAAGAGGCAATCACCAAACTCACTGACATTCTTCAACCTATCAACATCGAGACTGAAACCATTTCCTGGATCAATGACACACACAAGCATGTGCCACCCGAGCATTGTACTCTCACCTTCAAGGACAAAGAAGAACGGAAAAAGCTACTACGCCAATCCGATCTCCTCAAGGGAATAACATTTTGGATCACCGAAGAATCAACCACAAACCAACTCAAAGCCAAAGCAAGTGACCTCAAGAAGGTACATGAAGCTCGCAAACAAGGTAAATGGGTAGTTTATTCAGGTGGTAAAGCCATCATCCAAGAATTTTGAAACCCCAAATTAGCTCTTTCCACAGCTAACCCTCCCTAGGTTTTTATTTTTTTCCATTTCCCTTTCTTTTTACCCTCCCAATGGACCCTCAGTCCTTAACTGATATGTATCGTCATCATCCTCTGCTTAGTCAAAACCGTTGTAATGTTTGTTTTTGGTCTCATGGGTCATATCTGACCTCCATGGATGATAATACAATCTGTGTGTGTCTGTGTGTGTGTGTGTTTCTCTCTGTCTCACTCTCAAGTGTTTGTGTTTCTCTCTGTCTCACTCTCAAGTGTTGACAAAAAAATAAGAAGCCCCCTCCCCTTTATATACATCCCCTCCTTCCCCACCCCGCCGTGGCCCGTTGCAAAAAAGATACCATCCCAAAGCTCTTTGATATACAATCTGTGTGTGTGTGTGTGTGTGTGTGTGTGTGTGTGTGTTTCTCTCTGTCTCACTCTCAAGTGTTGACAAAAAAATAAGAATCCCCCTCCCCTTTATATACACCCCCTCCTTCCCCACCCCGCCGTGGCTCATTGAAAAAATGATACCATCCCAAAGCTCTTTGATATACATACAAACACACATGGGTGCGCACAAAAACACCCAAACAAAATCTAAAAAACTTAATCAATGAAGGTGATAATATAACGACAAAAAAGTTTTGAATTTCCATTAAACAGAATGCTTTACAATGTGGTTTTAGAGCCGGTTCCATTGATCTATCAAATCAAATTAAAGACAGTGCACTGCCAACCCCCCACTCCCCTTACACTTTCATGGCTGCCTCCATCTGCCTACCAATATGAAACAACAAAAATGCTTTTAATAAGACTAAAGATTGGCACATGTAGATAACATATAATTTATACTGACCTTTTGCCGATTGAGACAAAAGTAAGCATCTTTGATTTCTTTGTAGCCCAAGATAATCAAGTGTTCCCGTATGTTGGTGAGTGTGCAAAGTTCACTAACTAGCACTTGCAAAGTTCACTAACTAGCACTATCTTAGAAACACCATTTGACAAACTAATGGGCATGTCAAATGTCACAAAATTAGCAACACTAGATTGTAAGGGTATCCACTTTCCACTCTTGCACATCCAACGCTCATAGTGGAAACGTAGGTACAAAGTAGTGCACAGTTTCAAATATTGTATCCCTATATCTGAAGCCCCCACCTTACACTTGTAAATCTCTCCTTGGTCCACTCCCTCAACCATTCCCCAATTATCTCTAAATACTAGTTTTAGTGCTTAATACATGACATTCTTGCTACAAAACATAGTAGGTGTGACACTGAATGGCAATGTCTTGAACAAGTGTACAAAAACATGCACAGGGCAACACCAACTGAGCCCTATTGATTTGGAAGCCTTCCCATATTTTAATGAGGAGCAAATATCAAAAAGCATCTTCTCCTTCACTGAGAAGAGTGACCACGCATCGGGTTGTGGCCATTCCAGACTCAGTAATGAAAGTTTGTCAACATCAATGATCTTACCATATCCATCCTTTGAGGCCAACACTACATACGTGTGTGAGTAGAAGAAGAGTTTGCGTTGCAACAAAATCAAAGGTGGCAAGTTGGGAAGCATCATAACACCAATGTCCGCATGAAGAGCATTGAAGGTTCCTGTGAGACTTTTGATTGGTTGTTCCTCAACCAAGTTGGATGGGAATATATGTATGACAACACCGAAAACTATCAAATAACAAGCGTTTACAATCAGCAACCAACAATGTTTTATGACTTACAATGTATTGGGAAACCTCTTGAGCTTCCATTCCTCAACCGCATGGAACACTAAGAGTGCACTTGTTGAAAAATGGCCACTATGCCATTGACTCTATGGTTCTTGAAACCAAGAAGTCTCCCTTCCAATGTTCATCAAGGTTGCCACGATTTCGAGCTCGATGAAGTCCGATAGCTGTAGGTTGCATGAAGATCGAACATCCTTTAGAAAACACTTGCATCATGCATTCCCCATTAGAATCCCTAGTGTTATGTAGGCAAACCACCTCTATCTCATCCTTTGGCTTCCTTGAAGTGGAGGGGGTTGACATGGTAGCACTAGAAGAAGAAGAGTTGTGGTGTTAGAGAGAGAGGCATGTTGCTTAAGGAATAAAATGAGAAGGAGTGTTTGAATGGTTGGATGAAAGGGGGAGACAGGTCGTGCAACTATGGAAAGCTTCCATTTGTGATGCAGCTATGGAAAGCTTGGTGGGAAGGGGAGAAGTGGCTCAATGGGGAGCAAGGGGAGAAGAAGTAGTTCAAAGGGATGGCGTGGATGAAAGGGGGAGACAAGTGGTGCATCTATGGAAAGTTTCCTTATGTGTTGTAGCTATGGAAAACTTGGAGGCAGAAGGAGAAAAAGAAGAGGTAGAATAGAGGGTACTGCTGAGAAATACGGATTTTGGTCAAAGAAAATAGTTTTTTGACCATGATTTGGTTAGGAGAGATTTTGGAGAGTGAAAAGTGAGATTTAGAGTTTTTCAATTTTTTTGAAATTTTAGGGTTACTTTATGGGCGCGTATGCAAATGGAGGGAAAGCCCCCCCGCCCCCTTTTCCCCCTTCTCTCTCTTTCTAGGGGACAAAGCTTTAATGAGGGGAACAAACAGGCCCCCATGCCCCCTACCACCATACCTTTTGAGAGGGTATAGCTGTGGCCACCACCCTCGGGGGGTTCACCTTTTAGTACCCCCCTATATAACCTGCATTCATGAGGTATTAATAAAACCCCTCTTTTAACATGTCTCAATAAATAAAATGACCCCTTATTTTAAGATTTTTTTTTCAAAATTGAATTTAGAAACCCCTTATTTTAATGTATCTGTGTTAAATTGCGTAGAATTTTTTCATTTTAAAATCCCTCCTTTCGAACTCACGCTATACATTAACATGATTACATAGTGCACCCTCGAGCCAGCACCCGCTTCCTATTGGTCCATACTTAATCACCCCTTAAGCTAAAGGGCCCTTTTGGGGTTCATATTTTTCCTAATGAGAAGGGAAGGCTTTGACATTGTTTCGGACCACACCTCCTAGATCTATCTCAAATCTATTGACAGTGGTAAAAAGATTTATTGTTGCATGTTCAAAGATGGGAATTTAGCAAAAAATAGTCACACAAATCTACAGCTTCAAAAAAAGACAAGGGGAGTCCGTACGATACCGTGTAAGTAGGATGAGACAGTACATTGATAGATGTCCAAAAGTGAAAATTCCAATTGAAGACAGGCTTGTTGCATTATTCCTAGAATGCTTACTCAACAAGGAGTGAGACATTAGGAAGCTGTTGGTAGATCTTACATTTGGGTTACATATTATGTCAAAGCTATACAATAGATGTCAATAGCTATCAATAGCTATGAATAGCTACCAATAGGTATCAACAAACAATCACTAGGTATGAAATAGTGTTTACTAGCTATGAAATAACAATCACTAGCTATAAAAGAGCAATTAAGAGCTATGAATAGCTATAAATAGCTATGAAATAACAATCACTAGCTATGAAATAGCTATCAATAGCTATCAAAAAGCTATCAATAGCTATCAAATAGCAATCAACAGCTATGAAATAGCTCTACCTAAAGCAAATACCTAATCAATAGCTGGTACACAACTGATAGTAATATAATATTTATTAGTGGCTACCTTTGCTCTTTTGGGTTTCTCTATTGAGTTCATGTTTGGTTCAATGAATGATTAAGACTTTCAAAATATTGAATTGATTGACGTAACTAATCCATTATTATTTTTTGATGTAGAGGCACATGCTATCACATTCTTTATGATAGTTGCTACAGGTTCTTCTTTATCTTCACCCTTTCTTGTAAGATGTGGTGGTGATTCTTGTCACTTTCAACCTTGAATCCAACATTAGTGGTGCTGGCTACCACTTGAAAAGGAGAGTAATAACAATGTATATTCTTTATAGACCTTGTGTTGGTCTCAAGGATGGCATCTACAGGCATGTCTTTAGAAAGCATCACTTGAAATTTTACATGCTCTTCATGCTTTTGGATTCTAAGAGTAGTAGCCCTTTCCCCTTGTCTTGTAGCCATACCTAGGATTTATTTGCTATTTTTCTCACATGTAGTAAGATTGAGTGTTCTTTGGAAGCTATCTAAAACCAATTGAACTTTGCATCTTTATCTAGAAGTGCGTTGCATTTGATACTTTCTCCATTTGCACTATTGAGTACTATAGTAATTGCAATTGGTGGCTCTATGGTGGACACATCTTCTTTTGTCATGGTTTCATGATCTAGTTGGGTATGTGTGGAAGGTGAATTGAGATTTTGTGTGTTACCGGGGTTGTATCAATTGACTCCATTGGCAATGAGTGATGAAACTTCGAGCTTCCAATTTATTCCTAGTTTTTTTGTAACCTCAATCTTCTTTACTTCTAATCTTGATGATAATCCTTCTCAGCAGCTTTTGTGGATGTTGCCTATTGGTTTTAATTGCACTTATTATTGCTTGATTTGCTTCAAGCTCACATGGGTTTCTATTGGGTGGAGTTGAAACATCTTCAATAGGCTCTTAGTATTGGTCTCCACTTGTGCTGTATTTGAGGAATTTGTGTTGTCTTTCACCTATGACAATTTCAAGTTCCTTCATTCTTGGTTCTATATAAAGAATGCATCTCATTTAAACTTTGCAGTTCTAGAAGTATCTGGGCTAGTGGCATTCCCAATATAATGTTGTTTTTTACATCTTTTATTCTCGTCACATGAAATTAAGCTTCTAGGATCTATGAATCTATCTGAATGGTGGTGAAAATGATTCTCCAACATTCTATTTTGCTTGTCTGTAGACATGCTAATGAATTTTGAAGCATCATCTAGTTGCGGTTGGCCACATTTTTGACAAGTGCAAAAAGACATAAGGTTCTTGTCTAGCTAAAATTATAGCTTTGCATCTCTTGATAGCTTTTCTTCATTTCAACAAATGATGTTGCACTTGATCTTCTCTAGATTTTTTTTTTTGTATTTATTTCTCTTGCCATGGTGGTTTCCCTAGGTTGAACTTTTTTTTTGCATCTTCCTTGCTTTGATCACTTGCTATAGTAGATGTTGGCTCACTTGTCTATGATACTACACCTTTTGCTTACATCGTATGCATTATCTACCTGCATTTGAGTAACTTTTGATCTTATAAGATTCATTGTATTTTTTGGAAGACTTTGTATCTTTGGAGGATATTGTGAGGTTGACATTTGGGTAGCTTTTTGAGCTCTAGCTTCCTCCAATTTTGAGCTACCTGAAACTTGGTAAAAAAACTTGAGATCTCCAACCAACTTAAGACATTCTTTGATTTTTGTCTTGCTATTTGTAGGGATTTGTAAAAGGCCATGAACTTGTTGGTATTCATTTGCCATCTGCATCTTGATATTCATATGTGAGCGTGGTTACATGCAATTGCTTGAACACTATTTGGTTGGTAGGCCTTTGACATTGACTTATTGAAGTCAACTAAAATCTTAGTCCTTGATGAGCTTCATATAGGCATTTGTTGATAGATTTTTAGAAAATTTGGGTCAACTAGTAGCACCCAACAACCATATAATCTAGTAGATTTTGCTTTGAAGAGGTCTGGATAGAATTTCTAGGGCTTCTAGATGATGTTATGATTCTTGGTACATGATTTGAGGTTGATGGAGTTGCAGCTTCCCCCTTCCTAGGGCGATCACTAATGTTTCCCCATGAGTAGGGCTCAAGAATGTTTGGCTCTAGTTTGATCTCAGTTTTTGGGGCTATGAAGATATGCTCTCTGTTGCTTTGTTTGATGTTGGACGTTTGCAAACCTTTTGTATAGTTTCCTCTGTATCTCCATGAAACATGACATATGTTTTCCCAAATCAAGATATAAATAGCATTATCCTTGCCCTGATATTGTCTATCTCATGCGTTTTCTATGATGTGAGCTTTATGGATTCAATACCCAAAGCATCATAGATAAAAAACTCTCGTCTATATCTATGTCCATCTTGGTCATAATATGTGCTCATCGGATCACAATGTTGAAGCTTGACTTGTAATGGATGATAGTTGGCTCTGGTCAAAATTTTGAAATCAATCAGGTAATGTCATTCAAATCTAGAGAGGATGCACAATAAAAGAAATTTTCCTCAAAGATAAACCATCCTTCTTGCTCTAGCATATGGCATAATTCTATGAGATGATATGTAGGCCTCTCAAATATTGGTCGGCTCTTTTTGTACAATTTCACATCTTGTCTACATAATGTGCATAGGAATTATGTGTGTCATACAATGCTAATAGTATTTGCTTTGATGTATCCCTTAGACTCATAGGTGACTGCACACTACAGGTAGTGGATGCATGATCATTTGCAAACCTTCTTGTGACCTTCAGTGATAGCAGAGTGATTTGAATAGATTCACGCATGAATTTATTGTCTATTGATTCCAATATAAATCCTTGAGGTACGTGTGTATCCCTGCTAATGCGGGAGCATTCGAATGTATCAAAAATGATAGGTTAGATGCACTTCAATCAAAATTTATTTTTCTAGTTTGCTCCATGCTTTGTTTCACAAGTAGTGCACCCTTGTTTTTGAGGTTCGTAAAACAATCCTCTAGAAAATGTCCTCCTTTTCTTCCAAAATTTGAATAATATACCAGTATGGGTGACACCTCAATCTGCTTGTTCATATCAAGATCTTGTTGAGACGTTTTTGTCCCTGTGTTGGGCAAGTTATTAATATCCTCTTTTAGAACATTTAACATCAGGTGTTAAAGACAGCTCCATCTTGATCTCTATACCATCTTTGTCTTGGTTCTCTAATAAGGCTTTCTTCAATTGGTTGATCTGTTGGGTTTTCTAAATGTTTCTCTCGACTATAGACCCAACCCTTGTAGTCTATGTACAAAGATCCTGATTGCATATGTATCGATTATCTGGTTTGTTGACTTGTGAAGATTTTTGGATAGCCACTTGGGTCAATATCTTGAACCTCCATCTGCATCTCATCTTTGAGTTTGCAGTACCTAGCTCCAATTAAATCTATAAATAAGAGCTTTGTGGATCTGGTTGATTATGATCAATAGGATCTTGGCTCCTATGTTGTTGGTTTTATTGCTCATCAGATACCTATGGCCTTCTAAATTAGCATATAAAATTTTGTCTCCAATGTAGACATAGAGCTGTATTATCTTCTCTACTACAAGCTATCTTGTGCTACTACTAATACTGATTGGTTATGGCTCACTTGAATTCTCTGTTAGACTTGTGTCCATGTTGTGCTTGGTATGTAAAACTATCCCCTAGTATATTTTGTTGTGGTTCAATGGAATTTCCTCCTAACTGAGTTGAAAAGGCTCCTTAAGACAATGAAATTTTTGCAGTTGAATGCTTTGGATCCACAAGAGTTGGCTTACTCTACTAAGAAGTGTTACCATATACATGTGGTAGTGATGTGTGTGAACACACTAGGACCGCCGGGGCATTTTTTCCCTCTTTAAGAGGTTTTTTCCCCCGTGCATTGTATATATGCCCATCACTCTAGGGCTATCTATCTTTCCATTGCACACTAAGGAATACACTCTCTATTGTGTACCTTGAGCTTCCTTCGTCTTCTCCAAGCTGTGTGTGTTTCTCTGCAACCCTAATTCCAACAATTGGTATCAGAGCAGGTCACGTCCTCCCGGGCTTAGTCGCCAGCTGCTCCAGCACACGCCTGCTCACTTTCTCCGATTTCAGTGAGCTTTGGCAAGCGTTCGCAGGTCGACAAATATTTTGGGAGAACTCTAAGAGCTCGGTCTGCTCAGAATTTTGATTTGGGCTCATTTCGGCCTCCGTTTCCACTACGGGCAGTACTGCACAGGCTATTTCGTCATTTTGTGCAGATTTTTTGTCAGTGCCGTTTTCTGCATAACAGGTGCCTTATAGTCTTCTACGGTTTGTGCTATATAGCACAAGTTGTTCCCGCTCCATTTCTCCTATTTTCGGGCAGTTTTCACATCAGGTGCAGCATTTACCATGGCTGACAACAACAACACAGATGTGTTCAAGATGTTTGCTGCTGAGGACAGGTTGGATGGGGACAACTACCCTATGTGGGCTTATATGATGCAACACGTTCTTGTGTCAAAAGGTGTCTGGAACATTGTGCAGGGCATTGATGTACGTCCTGGTTCTGAAGATGTAGGCGATATTGAGGATGTTGCAGGTCTTGCTGCAAGGATTGCAGCTGTTAGAGTTGTTTTGCCTACAGCAGAACAAGCTCGTTGGGATGTTAAGGATGCGCAGGCTCATGCATTGATTGCGTTGTCTGTGAAGCGCACCATTATTCCTCACATCCGTTCAACAAAATCTGCAAAACAGGCTTGGGATATTCTAGCAGGTCTTTATGCAAGCCGCAATGAGGCTAAAATTGCTTTGCTGCGTAAAGAGCTAGAGTCGAAGATTATGCATGAGGAAGATGATATGGACACTTTCCTTGCTAGTGTCAAGGATATCAATGAGCAACTCATTTCTGCAGGTGAAGTCATTTCTGACAGTTCCCTTGTGCAGACTGTTCTTGATGCCTTACCAGATTCCTACCAGACTTTTGCTAGTACTTGGAGACTGATGACCCAAGGAAATCCTGAAGTTGTCAAGTTTGATGCATTATGCACATTGCTGTTGCAAGAGTCACTTTCTAGAAAAAACAGGACTAGGCAGCGTGCAGTTGAACAGGCTTTTATTGCTTCTCAAAGAAAGGGTGGTAACAGTAATGCAGCCACTTCTTATGGTTCTGCTGCGAGTGGCAAAAATTCTGTTCCTAATGCTTCTGCTGGCAGCACTTCGTCTGGCAATTCTGGTGATAAGGGCAAAAAGAAGATGCGTTGCCATTATTGTAAAGCCAATGATCACTTGATCAAGTCGTGTCCTAAGTTGAAGGCCAAAGAGGCTAAGAAGAAAGAGGGTGGTTCCACTGCAAATGCTGGTTCCACTACAAATGCAGCCATTGTTGAGTCTTCTGTGAAAGGAGATTGTGATGCTGATGTTGATGCAGAATGGGCTTTTAGCGCAGAGTGCACTTACAATCCTGCTGTCCATGATGCATGCTTGTCAGTTGCTGCAGATTCACATGTGTGGTATTTCGACAGTGGTGCTACAAAGCACATTACCTCACATCGTGAATTGTTTACCTCTCTCGAGTCTGTCCCTCATGGGAATTCAGTCACTTGTGCCAACAACGCCTCTTATCCAGTTCAGGGAGTTGGAAAGATTGTGCTCACTGCTGCTAATGGCAGTTCCTTCACACTTGTTGATGCACTTTATGTACCTGGGATCAAGAAGAATCTCTTGTCTGTATCCGCACTTGCTAGACTTGGACTTGTAGTCAAATTTGTGGATGACAGATGTACAGTTCATGATCTCAGTTTTGGTGATGAAATTGTTGCATCTGGGCTTTTGTGCCGTGGGCTGTATAAGCTCACTTTGTATGACAAGTGTGGACAAAATTTTGCAAATGCTGTTGCAGATTCAAGGGCTATTTCAGATGCAAAACTTTGGCATGCACGTTTTGGTCATCTGAATTTTGCCAGTTTGCTGCGTTTGCAGAAATCTGATATGGTTGCTTCTTTGCCGCCTCTTGAAGCACCTATCAAACATGTTTGTGAAGGCTGTATTCTGGGTAAAATGCAGCGTTCTAAGTTTCCAAAGGATGGTTCAGTTAGGGCCACATGCAGGTTGCAGCTTGTGCATAGTGACATTTGTGGGCCCATGCAAACTCCGTCCTTGGGCAATTACCTGTACTTCGTGACTTTCATTGATGATTACTCCAGGCATGCATGGGTATTTCCGCTTAAAGCAAAGTCCGAAGTTTTTATGTGCTTCAAACAATTTTTGGCTATGGCTGAAAATGTCTCAAAATGTACTATGGGCACCCTCCGTTCCGATCGAGGGGGGGAGTATATGTCTCATGAATTTAATGCATTTCTGGCTAGTCGTGGGATAAAACACCAATGTACAGTGCCTTATACACCTCAGCAAAATGGTGTTGCTGAGAGGAAAAACAGGTCACTAACGGAAATGGCACGATGTATGGTCAAAAGTCAAGCTTTGCCGCATTCTTTTTGGCTTGAGGCCATCATGTGTGCCACTTATGTACTTAACAGGTGTCCTACGAAAGCTTTGCAGTCTATTACTCCATATGAAGCATGGCATGATAGAAAACCTTCTATTGAGCACATGCGTGTTTTTGGCTGTTTGGCATATGCTTTGGTGCCACAAGTGCAGCGCAGAAAATTGGATGATAAGGCTGTCAAATGTATTTTTGTTGGTTATAGTGCTGAAAGCAAAGGTTACAGGTTGTATCATCCGCAAACAAAACGTATTTTGGTTTCACGGGATGTAGTGTTTGTGGAAGATTCTGTTCAACCCTTGCTGTCATGTACTAGAGACAGTAATGTAAGCTCACAGGACATTTATGACACTTTGTTGCCTCTTTTCAGTGGTGGAAATACGAATGTAAGTTCCAATGAGGCAAATGTACAGCCTATGGGGGTTTCTGAAAATGTTTTAGAACAGCCTATTACTGATGCAGATGTACATGATGTACTTGATGAGGAAAGGGCTGAAAATGAGCAGGCTAGAGGTATGCCAAAATGGCTGGTGCACACTTTGCGTGATAGTAAATTGGATGCACCTTTATCTAGTCGTACTCGTTCAGGCTCTCACCATGCATCTTATGCATCAGATTGTTATGCTTTGGCTGTGTCTAGTTTACATGATGTTGAGGAGCCTCTGTCTTTTGATGAAGCACAGAATTCAGAAAATTGGATTGCTGCCATGAAATCAGAATATGATGCACTTATAGAGAATGACACATGGACTTTATGTGATTTGCCTCCTGGCAAAAAGGCCATTGGTACGAAGTGGGTTTACAAGTTGAAACGCAAGCCGGATGGTGAGATCGATCGCCATAAGGCTCGACTTGTTGCAAAGGGTTATGCACAACAAAAAGGCATAGATTATGAAGAGACTTTTGCTCCCACTTGTCGTATGACTACTGTGCATTTTCTATGTGCATTGGCAGCTCATTTTGGTTGGGATGTACATCAATCAGACATTGTTACTGCTTTCTTGAATGGTGACATATTTGAGGAAGTTTATGTAACGCAGCCTCGCGGTTTTGTCATAAAAGGACAAGAGGACAAAGTGTGCAAATGTAAGAAGGCTTTGTATGGGTTGAAGCAATCTCCTCGTGCTTGGTATGAGAAAGCTGACACTCATTTAGTTAAACGAGGCTTTCGTAATAGTCCAACAGAAAGCACATTGTATGTAAAGCGTGAGGATGATGTATTTCTCATTGTGGTTCTTTATGTTGATGATTTGCTGATCACTGGACCAAATGAGAGACATATTGTTGAATTTAAGGCTGATTTGAATGCTACTTTCAAGATGAAAGATTTGGGGCTGTTGCATCATTACTTGGGTATACAGTTTAAGCAGTGTGATGGTGGTATTGCCTTGTGTCAGAAAAGTTACATAGAGACATTGCTATGTAAGTTTGGACTTGAGGATTGCAAACCTATTGCCACTCCCATGGAAACAGGTTTGAAGTTGAGTCTACATGATGCTGGCGATCCTGCTGATGTCACTCTTTACCAAACTGCTGTTGGATGCCTCATTTATGTATGCAACACACGGCCAGATATTCAGTTTGCAGTCTCGCAGGTCAGCAGATTTATGCATAGCCCAGGGTCTAAGCATTGGCAGGCTGTCAAGAGGATTTTCCGCTACCTTAGTGGCACTTTACATCTTGGCTTGTTTTATCCCAAGGGGGGATCATTGCCGCCAGACTTACATGCTTTTTCGGACTCAGATTGGGCTGGTTGTTTTGACACGCGAGTGTCCACAAGTGGTTTTTGTTTCATGCTTGGCAGTTCATGTATATCATGGTTGAGCAAGAAGCAACCTACTGTGGCCACTTCGAGTTGTGAGGCTGAGTACAGGGCAGTCTTCACAGCTACGGTTGAGTGTGTATGGCTCAGACGCCTTATGGCTGACTTGGGTGTTGGACAGGACACTGCCAACACTATCTACACTGACAGTCAGAGCGCATTGGCAGTTGCGAGGAACCCAGTTTTTCATGCTCGCACAAAGCACATTGAGGTGCATTACCACTATGTCAGGGAGAGGCTCTCAGCAGGAGAGATCAGCTTGGCTTATGTGCCAACACAGGACAACCTTGCAGATCTTTTCACAAAGGCATTGTCTCGTGAGAAGCTTGAAGCTTTCCGCAAAGCTTTGGGCTTACTCCCCTTTGTGGACTGATCCTGTCCTCAGGGCCTGGCACTTCCCTTTACTCATGTGCCAGCTCTCGTTCACCGCATCACTCCAGGGGGGATTTGTTACCATATACATGTGGTAGTGATGTGTGTGAACACACTAGGACCGCCGGGGCATTTTTTCCCTCTTTAAGAGGTTTTTTCCCCCGTGCATTGTATATACGCCCATCACTCTAGGGCTATCTATCTTTCCATTGCACACTAAGGAATACACTCTCTATTGTGTACCTTGAGCTTCCTTCGTCTTCTCCAAGCTGTGTGTGTTTCTCTGCAACCCTAATTCCAACAAGAAGACTAGGTTATCCTCCTGAGTGTGAGTCTAATTTGCAAATTTTCCACCCTTACCATTTGTGCCTTGTGTATTGTTGGTCTACTGACCACCTAGAACTAGGTGTTGGAGGGGAGGGTGGACTACCATCATCATCATCTTGAGTCTTGCTTGGACTATCATCATCATCATCATCATCACCCTTGCTATTGCTTGGAACTACTCCATCCTCCTCGTGTTCCTTGTCTTCATCATCTTCATCTTCATCATCATCTTGAGTCTTCAAGTGATCTATCAATGCTTGATTGACGTGGTTTTGTATTCGTAAGATTTTGCATCTAGACCACACTTGATTCAGCCAACCAAGTTTTGCAAATATTCTAGATTCAAAGTTAGACACCATTTTGGTTAGGTTTATCCGCCAAAGAGTGATGGGTGTATTTGTCCATAATTTACTATTTTAGAGTTTTGTGAACTTCTTGGAAAGAGCTTAGTGAGACTTCCTTCTAATTGAGTAGGACCCTTAAGGCCTTACTACTACTGTTGAGCGCTTTTTTTTTGTCTCTTCCTGGAGAACTACAATTTGGGTAGCCAACTAATCAATCTTCTTTTGTTGTCCCATCCTTCTCTTGATCAATCAAATGCAAAGTCTCATCCTTTAGGAGAAACATTTACTTTTGCTGTTCCATCCTTCTCTTGATCAATCGGTGCTTCATAATCAGATCCTTTAGGTGAAACATTTCCTTTTTATGCCCTTTAGCCTTGGTTTGGGCTTCATCTAGTCCTGCCATCAGAGTAGTCAATTCAAAAGTGGAAGTTGAACCTTGGGCCTCCATCACCTGGCTGATATCATGCACTATAGTGTTCCATCCCACTTGAGTTGTGGTTACACATCCATCAATGACAATATCACGACTCTGATCAATTTTATATACCATGAGGGAAGTCTGGTTGGGCACTAAGAGTTTGTCATACACACAATAAGCGTCTTCTAAAGTCTTTGCAAGGCACTTGTTAGTAGCCGCTAACACAGGCTACATAGAATATGCATCAAGCGGGAGATATCCGATGGATGTGCATAATGTTTCCTACTCACTTTGTATAAGTCTTGGGCTCATTGGGAGTTCCAAAGTTGTAAGTGCTAGCAGAGGGCTCAAACTTAAACCCATAGTAGAAGGGATTGTGGTGAAAGTCTTTAAAATGAAGCCTTTATGCAAGTAGGCTTAAATTTTGAGTATCCACTCTTGAGGATCCACTTTTGAGCGCTCTCTCTCTCTCTCTCTCTCTCTCTCTCTCTCTCTCTTGAGTGTTCACTCTATGGATGGTCTAGCCTTGAGCTTAATGCCCATGCTTAAGAGGCTTGTGCTAATTCATTGTAATTAGAGTAAGCTCTTCTTGATTAATCTAAACCCTATTTTACTTATTAGTTTTATCTTTTCTACATTTCATTATGTCATGAAGTAGTTTCACCTTTCTCATTATTCTAGATTTGAGTTTATGTGATGATTCTTGCTATTAACCACTCTTATCCTTCTGTGAGCATTCGATTTGCGATATTTAGCATCACTAATTAGGTTGATTAAGTTGGTTCTTAATCTTGTAATTAGTGTGTGTGCCCTATTGTTTGCTTGTGTGTGGATAGAATATATGAAACTCTAGCACCATTCACCTCGTGTGTGTAGCTATTGATGAAGTGCCGTGATTGGCATGTGGTGATTGAAGAGGTCACACCAATGCAATTAGTGTGCGCTTATCATTAGTGTGCTTTGGGTTTCTAGTCTATGGTAAGTCAGGTGTGCTTGATGTGTTTAGGAGTTGATATCTTAGTGATTAGAGTATGATTAGAGTTAGTCTTGCCATGGCTAATCTCTACTTGCATTGGATGAGCATACTCATGAATCCTGTTATTCTATTTATCCGATGCTCGTGCTTCCATGTCCTAGCTGGGTGGCCGATGCATAGATTGATAATTTTGTGTGGGTTGCGATTATGTCGTTGCTACAACGCCTCCCAACATTTGGCACCGTTGCCGGGGATTGATAACCTAAGCTAGTGAGTATAAGATGTTTAAAATAGAGTAGTTTCACTACTAATTTCATTGGTTTTTGAGTGTGTGTAACTCAATTTTGGTTTGATTTGATGATGTTGTGCAAGTAATTGATGCTAATTTTGAGTTATGAATACCCCAAACTCCCAATTCCAGCCCAATTTCATTAATTTCATACTAACCCTTATTAATTTCGCTTCATTTCCATGCTAATTGTACTAATTTCATGCTAGTTTTTTATACTTTTGACTAAATATGCTAACCTAACCACTTACATTTGAAGTGTAATGTATGTTCAATCCCCTTATAAGAGGTGGAATCATCACTCTAATCAAGTTAATTGTGCTAACTTATGTCTAATTTGATGATTTTAGTGTTTGATTTTTGGCCTACAATGGTCAATTTTGGGGCTAATTTAGAAGAGCCACACATGTGTGTGCATGATGGAATCATTGCTCGGAGCAAGGATGAACTTGGATGCAATCGATTGTAAGTGCATTGACCTACTCCATTCAATTTTTGAGTTGTTAATTTGTTGCCAATGTGTTGCTAATTTATTGCTAAAATTAGGTGTGTAAATCAATTGACCTACACTTTGCACCTAATTTGTATGTTTTGGATTGAAATTGATGGTCAATTTTGACTAATGAATGATGTGTGTATCAATATTAAGCTTGATTTGCAACAAGAAATCACGTGTGTGCATAAAAATCATTGTGTGTGTGTGATGCACCAAAGAGGAAAAAAAACTGTCAAAAAATTCAAGCGTGTGTTCACCTAATCTTTAGTGTGTGCATGCATAGAAATTTATGGAATTGATGATATGTGAGTATGCAATCATGTAATTGATGTGTATGTTAAGTTAATTCAATGAATGAATAAGCCTAATTGCCAAAAAATTTGGGCAAAATTTGAGTGTATGTGCCCACCCAAGACAACTTGATTTTCAATGATTTATGGTCAATTAGGGCACCTAAATGATTTTTGATTGTGAAATGTGCATGAAAAGTGTGTGTAATCATTATGTGTAAGCTTAAATGCGTTGCCAATTGAGCCAAATTTGATGTTTTTTGCTTAATTTGTGCGTGTGTGCATTGCTTGATTGGGTCAAAATAGTGTTAATTTCAAAAATTGAGCACACATGCATTCATTTATGCTTGATAAAGTGTGAAATTTGAGCATTGCAAAGTGGAATTGATTTAATTTTTGCATATAATTTCGGTCTAAATTTGGGTGTGTGTGCCTACTCAATGGAATTTGATGTCCAAATTGAAGATGAATGATTGGCCTTGGTTATCAATTGTGATGATTAAGACCTAAAATTTGGTACATGTATGATTTATTGATTTGAGATGACTCAATTGCATACAATTGAGGATGATTTAATGCACTACCGTTGCATTGAAGCCAAATTGATTGGAATTTTTATTGAATTTGTGCCTACGTATTGATGTAATCGAATGTGTATGGCCATGCAACCTAAAATGAAACACTACGAGGGGTTTGAATGATTATGATTTTGAGATATGAGCGATTGATTTTGCAATGATTAAAAATCGGGTTTGAATAGCTGAGTGTTTTGTGCCAATTGGGTTTGCCTAATTGTGGATGGTGATAAGAGCAACTCATGATGAAATGATTGAAAATCAAGTTTGGAAGAACCAATGAGAACTTGTGCACTCATTTTGTGTGTACTAATTACCCAATAGATTTGGAACTAATTTTTGTGCATGAATTTTCTTAATCCAAAGTGTACCTCCAAGTGAGTGGAATCAACGAGAATGAAAATGGGATTAATTTGGAGTAATGTTCAATCGATGATAATTTTTTCAAAATCTCATAATTGTTTCAAAATCTCATAATTGTTTCAAAGAGTCACGCGTGGTACAAATAAACAAAAAAAATAGGATGATTGAAAGGCGTTCAAAGATATCGTGCATAGATTTTGGAGGTTCTTGTGTGGACATGGTCAAATACGAGACATTGGGTTCATTATCTATGAGAAGAATTTGGGCGTAGTTGTGCACAAGCAAAAAATAAATTTGATGTTATAAATGCCGATTATGCATTGTGCTCCCCTCTTTCATTCTTGCGAGATTGATTGAGAGTAGGATTTTACACATTTTGCACTGTGGGAACGTCTCGTAAGGGAGATTAAAAGAAAAAAAAGGGAAATAAAGATCAAACCTCCTTCCTCTCTTGCTGCTCTCAGGAACGCACGCTTACACACACTCACGAGTCAGAGGAAACTCTCCCAATAGTTGTAAGTATGAGATTCGGAATCATACCAATTCACATGCCAAATCCTGCTTTGGTTGGTTTGTTATTGGTGTCCTCAATCCCGTTGCTGTTGTGTTTATAGCTGGCCCCACATTTTCTCACACACTTGTTTGTTGTGTAGCTCCATCTGCTTGCAAGCCTCACCCACACAAATACCCCACTTGTGCCATTCTACCCATGTTAGAGGGCTCCCCCATAGGCCCTCTAAAGGTGCTTTTGAGGGGCTCTTTAAATCCTGAGAGGTAGACCGATACACCCTTTATTTTTTCCAAAAAAGTAGAGCATTTTCAAAACTATTTTAGGCTGGGGGGTCTTTGAACCACCCCCTAGATACAAAAGGGCCCTTGTTTTCAAGAAATGACTTGCTATTGTAGGTGACTCTACCTTTTGACCTCCTACACTAGGTTTTCTCATTGTCCTTTTCCCAAATTGGACCCTTCAAAACGTGACTTGCTTCCTATGGGGATGTGTTATTCTTAAAATGCAACTATTAAAAGTTTTGAGGGCCCTCCAATATAGAGAGCCTATGGGGGATCCCTAAGGTGGATGGTTTATGTAAGATGGTTGAATGAAGTGAGGAAATCCTTGTGATGGTGAAGCTTGAAGAAGTACTTACTTGTGTAGGTTCTCAAAATGACTATCGATCATCATCTTCTTCTTCTCTTCTTTATGCCACCGATGTCTAGGTTGATTACTGTGATGAAAATGGCAATTCGGTTGATGAGATTTCTCAATTTGCAGAGGTTAAGCATGGTTTACATGCTGAAGTTTATGTATATAGAGAAGGGGTAAGATGGAATTGTACTTTGGAAGTAATAGAGAGAGGCATAGAGATGGTGTATGCACATGTAGAGCTCATATGAGAGCTATGGGGAGGTTAATGGTGAAGAAGGTGAGAGAAACCATGGAAGGTGCAGGTTTGAGTGAGAGATTGAGAGGAATGAGTGTGTGTGTGTGTGTGTGTGTGTGTGTGTCTGTAGAAGTGTGAGAAGAGGTGAGAGAAGACTATGGGTTACTTTATTAGAAAAGTGGACAGACTAGGGTCCACTCAAAAAATCCTAGCTCACTGGTGGTTGCTCAAAAAATCACCAAAATGTTTTAGGTGATTATTCAGCTCTTGTACACATTTTCTCTTTTGACCACCGCTTCAAATTTGGAGTGGAGATGGATATAAAAAATCCCACCAAAATACCTGTTTTTCTTCACAGAAAAGTCTTCAGTGGCCCCCGTTTTATTGAATTTGCATATGGCTCCAAAGGTGAGCCCCTCCTTGCATTAGAGCATGACCTAATTGATTTTTAGGGGTTTGAAAATGTGCATGGTTGTGGATTATGCATAAATATAATACATGGATATGATGGGAAGAACCAGGCTAGTATATATAAATAATTTATGGAATCTAGAATAGTGTCAGTTATATATAAATATAAAATGGAAAAAAGATATATATGAAAATATAAGGAATCAAATGAGGAGACCCTCATTTATTTTTATTGAAGTATATTTATTTACAAAAGATAAGAAAAAATACCTCTAGAAAATAGAAATTTAGTGAAAGGCAATGACCGATGGTGAAAGGTATTTTTGAGGTTTTTCCTTGGAGTGTATTCACACTAAAAATAAGAGAAGCTTGCATGAAAGATTTTTTTTTTTGCATGAAAGCTTGCATACATAGAAAAATAACGCACACCTAGGTGAAATATTTTAATAAATACCAAACTAATTATGAAAATTCTCTATATTTAGGCGCTATATACAACGAGATATTTACACACCAATGGGCCATAATATACTTTGGATTTTGTTTTTATTTATTTATTTGGCTCAACTAGTGTAGTGACTAGTTAGCTGAGGGTTTTATGAAGATATGGGAAAAGTCTCCTAACTCACACACGCCTATGCACAATGAAAAGGTAAGAATAGCCACAGTGTTGAGGTGATTTTGGTTGGGTGAGGTAACTCAGTATGGCAATTACGGATAGCCGAAAAACGGCTATCACTGCGTGGGAGGAGGATGCACTATTATGTGCTGCCATTGCATTTTGGCGAGCTGCCCTCAAGATTCACCCTTTCTAACTACCTACCATTTTCTTGCTTAACCCTTTAAGCCTCATCAAGCTTCACTTAACTATCAGACCCGTTTTTTGCTCATTTCTTTTAAGCAACATCAAAAAAATTTTGAGCTTGGTTCCCATAGTCGAGCCTGCTCACACAACAAAGTCAAGAAGTTTCAAAGATCCAATGGCTTCCTTCAACACACCAATGACCAGCACACGCAAGAGTTTCCTTACGGTGGTAGCTGCGCCTAAGAAGGATCCCGCCACTCGTTAAGAAGCAAGGATTGCTGCTCTTGAATCTGAGATTCACGAACTTATTAGAGAGAATGAGGGACTCAAACAGTGCTTGTGTAAGCTAGAGGAGATGAAGATAGAGAGCCAAGGCCTACTCGTAAAACCCCATGGTGTTGAAGCGTCCCTTATTGAAATCGTCAAAGTAGTGAAGGAAGCCCATGAAGGGACACACGAGAAGATCAACACCAAGATACAAATAGTTTTACAAGAATGTAAACTACAAGAATCCCTTGGTCTTAAGGCCAGGATTGGAGGACTCCACGCACCTTGGTGCACAAGCGAGGACACTCTCAAAGAGGCAATCAGTAACTCAATGACATTCTTCAACCTATCAACATCGAGCCTGAAACCATTTCCTCGATCAATGACACACACAAGCATCTGCCACCCGAGCATTGTACTCTCACCTTCAAGGACAAAGAAGAACGGAAAAAGCTACTACGCCAATCCCATCTTCTCAAGGGAATAACATTTTGGATCACCGAAGAATCAACCACAAGCCAACTCAAAGCCAAAGCAAGTGACCTCAAGAAGGTACATGAAGCTGACAAACAAGGTCAATGGGTAGTTTATTTAGGTGGTAAAGCCATCATCCAAGAATTTTGAAACCCCAAATTAGCTCTTTCCACAGCTAACCCTCCCTAGGTTTTTATTTTCTTTCATTTCCCTTTCTTTTTACCCTCCCAATGGACCCTCAGTCCTTAACTGATATGTATTGTCATCATCATCCTCTGCTTAGTCAAAACCATTGTAATGTTTGTTTTTGGTCTCATGGGTCATATCTGACCTCCATGGATGATAATACAATCTCTCTCTCTCTCTTTGTGTTTATCTCTGTCTCACTCTCAAGGGTTGACAAAAAAATAAGAAGCCCCCTCCCCTTTATATACACCCCCTCCTTCCCCACCCCGCCGTGGCACGTTGCAAAAAAGATACCATCCCAAAGCTCTTTGATATACATACAAACACACATGGGTGCGCACAAAAAGACCCAAACAAAATCTAAAAAACTTAATCAATGAAGGTGATACTATAACAACAAAAAAGTTTTGAATTTCCATTAAACAGAATGCTTTACAATGTGGTTTTAGAGCCGGTTCCATTGATCTATCAAATCAAATTAAAGACAGTGCACTGCCAACCCCCCACTCCCCTTACACTTTCATGGCTTCCTCCATCTGCCTACCAATATGAAACAACAAAAATGCTTTTAATAAGACTAAAGATTGGCACATGTAGATAACATATAATTTATACTGACCTTTTGCCGATTGAGACAAAAGTAAGCATCTTTGATTTCTTTGTAGCCCAAGATAATCAAGTGTTCTCGTATGTTGGTGAGTGTCCAAAGTTCACTAACTTGCACTATCTTAGAAACACCATTTGACAAATTAACGGGCATGTCAAATGTCACAAAATTAGCAACACTAGATTGTAAGGGTATCCACTTTCCACTCTTGCACATCCAACGCTCATAGTGGAAACGTAGGTACAAAGTAGTGCACAATTTCAAATATTGTATCCCTATATCTGAAGCCCCCACCTTACACTTGTAAATATCTCCTTGGTCCACTCCCTCAACCATTCCCCAATTATCTCTAAATACTAGTTTTAGTGCTTAATACATGACATTCTTGCTACAAAACATAGTAGGTGTGACACTGAATGGCAATGTCTTGAACAAGTGTACAAAAACATGCACGGGGCAACACCAACTGAGCCCTATTGATTTGGAAGCCTTCCCATATTTTAATGAGGAGAAAATATCAGAAAGCATCTTCTCCTTCACTGAGAAGAGTGACCACGCATCGGGTTGTGGCCATTCCAGACTCAGTAATGAAAGTTTGTCAACATCAATGATCTTACCATATCCATCCTTTGAGGCCAACACTACATACGTGTGTGTGTAGAAGAAGACTTTGCGTTGCAACAAAATCAAAGGTGGCAAGTTGGGAAGCATCATAACACCAATGTCTGCATGAAGAGAATTGAAGGTTCCTGTGAGACTTTTGATTGGTTGTTCCTCAACAAAGTCGGATGGGAATATATGTATGACAACACCGAAAACTATCAAGTCAAAAATAAATAACAAGCATTTACAATAAGCACAACCAACAATGTTTTATGACTTACAATGTATTGGGAAACATCTTGAGCTTCCATTCCTCATGCGCATGGAACACTAAGAGTGCACTTGCTGAACAATGGCCGCTATGCCATTGACTCTATGGTTCTTGAAACCAAGAAGTCTCCCTTCCAATGTTCATCAAGGTTGCCACGATTTCGATCTCGATGAGGTCCGATAGCTGAAGGTTGCATGAAGATCCAACATCCTTTAAAAAACACTTGCAACACGCATTCCCCATTAGAATCCGTAGTGGTATGTAGGAAAACCACCTCTATCTCATCCTTTGGCTTCCTTGAAGTGGAGGGGGTTGACATGGTAGCACTAGAAGAAGAAGAGTTGTTTTGTTAGAGAGACAGGCATGTTGCTTAAGGAATGAAATGAGAAGGAGTGGTTGAATGGTTGGGTGAAAGGGGGAGACAGGTCGTGCAACTATGGAAAGCTTCCATTTGGAATGCAGCTATGGAAAGCTTCGCGGGAGGGGGAGAAGTGGCTCAATGGGGAGCAAGGGGAGAAGAAGTAGTTCAAAGGGATGGTGTGGATGAAAGGGGGAGACAAGTGGTGCATCTATGGAAAGTTTCCTTATGTGTTGTAGCTATGGAAATCTTGGAGGCAGAAGGAGAAAGAGAAGAGGTAGAATAGAGGGTACTGCTGAGAAATGCCGATTTTGGTCAAAGAAAACAGTTTTTTGACCATGATTTGGTTAGGAGAGATTTCGGAGAGTGAAAAGTGAGATTTAGAGACTTTCATTTTTTTTGTGGAAATTTTAGGGTTACTTTATGGGCGCCCATGAAAATGGAGGGAAAGTCCCCCCCCCCCCCCCCCCCCCCTTCCCTTTTCCCCCTTCTCTCTCTTTCTAGGGGACAAAGCTATAATGAGGGGAACAAATAGGCCCCCATGCCCCCTACCACCATATTTGTTGAGAGGATATAGCTGTGGCCACCACCCTCAGGGGGTTCACCTTTTAGTACCCCCCTATATAACTTGCATTCGTGAGGTATTAATAAAACCCCTCTTTTAACATGTCTCAATGAATAAAATGACCCCTTATTTTAAGATTTTTTTTTCAAAATTGAATTTAGAAACCCCTTATTTTAATGTATCTGTGTTAAATTGCGTAGAATTTTTTCATTTTAAAATCCCTCCTTTCGAACTCACGCTATACATTAACATGATTACATAGTGCACCCTCGAGCCATCACCCTCTTCCTATTTGTCCATACTTAATCACCCCTTAAGCTAAAGGGCCCTTTTGGGGTTCATATTTTTCCTAATGAGAAGGTAAGGCTTTGACATGGTTTCGGACCAGACCTCCTAGATCTATCTCAAATCTATTGACAGTGGTAAAAAGATTTATTGTTACATGTTCAAAGATGGGAATTTAGCAAAAAATAGTCACACAAATCTACAGCTTCAAAAAAAGACAAGGGGAGTCTGTAAGATACCGTGTAAGTAGGATGAGACAGTACATTGATAGATGTACAAAAGTGCAAATTCCAATTGAAGACAGACTTGTTGCATTATTCCTAGAAGGCTGTTGGTAGATCTTACATTTGGGTTACATATTATGTCAAAGCTATACAATAGATGTCAATAGTTATCAATAGCTATGAATAGCTGCCAATAGACAATCACTAGCTATGAAAGAGCAATTGCTAGCTATGAATAACTATCAATAGCTATCAAATAACAATCACTAACTATGAAATAGCTATCAATAGCTATCAAATAGCAATCACCAGCTATGAAATAGCTCTACCTAAAGCAAATACCTAATCAATAGCTGGTACACAAGTGTTAATAATATAATAGTTATTAGTGGCTACCTTTGCTCTTCTGGGTTTCTCTATTGAGTTCATGTTTGGTTCAATGAATGATTAAGACTTTCAAAATATTGAGTTGCTTGAAGTAACTAATCCATTATGATTTTTTGATGTAGAGGGACATGCTATCACATTCTTTATGATAGTTGCTAGAGGTTCTTCTTTATCTTCACCCTTTCTTCTAAGATGTAGTGGTGATTCTTGTCACTTTCAACCTTGAATCCAACATTAGTGGTGCTGGCTACCACTTGAAAATGAGAGCAATAGCAATGTGTATTCTTTATAGACCTTGTGTTGGTCTCAAGGATGGCATCTACAGGCATGTCTTTCGAAAGCATCACTTGAAATTTTACATGCTCTTCATGCTTTTGGATGCTAGAAGTAGTAGCCATTTCCCCTTGCCTTGTAGCCATACCTAGGATTTATTTGCTATTTTTCTCACATGTAGTAAGATTGAGTGTTCTTTGGAAGCTATCTAAAACCAATTGAACTTTGCATCTTTATCTAGAAGTGCATTGCATTTGATACTTTCTCCATTTGCACTATTGAGTACTATAGTAATTGCAATTGGTGGCTCTATGGTGGACACATCTTCTTTTGTCATGGTTTCATGATCTAGTTGGGTCTGTGTGGAAGGTGAATTGAGATTTTGTGTTTTACCGGGGTTGTATCAATTGACTCCATTGGCAATGAGTGATGAAACTTCGGGCTTTCAATTGCTTCCTAGTTTTTTTGTAACCTCAATCTTATTTACTTCTAATCTTGATGATAATCCTTCTCAACAGCTTTTGTGGATGTTGCCTATTGGTTTTAATTGCACTCATTATTGCTTGATTTGCTTCAAACTCACATGGGTTTCTATTGGGTGGAGTTGAAACATCTTCAATAAGCTCTTTATTGGTCTCCACTTGTGCTGTATTTGAGGAATTTGTGTTGTCTTTCACCTATGACAATTTCAGGTTCCTTCATTCTTGGTTCTATATAAAGAATGCATCTCATTTAAACTTTGCACTTCTAGAAGTATCTGGGCTAGTGGCATTCCCAATATAATGTTGTTTTTTACATCTTTTATTCTCATCACATGAAATTAAGCTTCTAGGATCTATGAATCTATGTGAATGGTGGTGAAAATGATTCTCCAACATTCTATTTTGCTTGTCTGTAGAAATGGTAATGAATTTTGGAGCATCATCTAGTTGCGGTTGGCCACATTTTTGACAAGTGCAAAAAGACATAAGGTTCTTGTCTAGCTAAAAGTCTAGCTTTGCCGCTCTCTTGATAGCTTTTCTTCATTTCAACAAATGATGTTGCACTTGATCTTCTCTAGATTTTTTTTTTGTACTGATTTCTCTTGCCATGGTGGTTTCCCTAGGTTGAACTTTTTTTTGCATCTTCCTTGCTTTGATCACTTGCTATAGTAGATGTTGGCTCACTGGGCTATGATACTACACCTTTTGCTTACATCATTATGCATTATCTACCTGCATTTGAGTAACTTTTGATCTTATAAGATCCATTGTATTTTTTGGAAGACTTTATATCTTTGGAGGATATTGTGATGTTGACATTTGGGTAGCTTTTTGAGCTCTAGCTTCCTCCAATTTTGAGCTACCTGAAACTTGGTAAAAAAACTTGAGATCTCCAACCAACTTAAGACATTCTTTGATTTTTGTCTTGCTATTTGTAGGGATTTGTATAAGGCCATGAACTTGTTGGTATTCATTTTCCATCTGCATCTTGATATTCATATGTGAGCTTGGTTACATGCAATTGCTTGAACACTATTTGGTTGGTAGGCCTTTGACATTGACTTATTGAAGTCAACTAAAATCTTAGTCCTTGATGAGCTTCATAAAGGCATTTGTTGATAGATTTCTAGAAAATTTGGGTCAACTAGTAGCACCCAACAACCATATAATCTAGTAGATTTTGCTTTGAAGAGGTCTGGATAGAATTTCTAGGGCTTCTAGATGATGTTATGATTCTTGGTACATGATTTGAGGTTGATGGAGTTGCAGCTTCCCCCTTCCTAGGGCGATCACTAATGTTTCCCCATGAGTAGGGCTCAAGAATGTTTGGCTCTAGTTTGATCTCAGTTTTTGGGGCTATGAAGATATGCTCTCTGTTGCTTTGTTTGATGTTGGACGTTTGCAAACCTTTTGTATAGTTTCCTCTGTATCTCCATGAAACATGACATATGTTTTCCCAAATCAAGATATAAATAGCATTATCCTTGCCCTGATATTGTCTATCTCATGCGTTGTCTATGATGTGAGCTTTATGGATTCAATACCCAAAGCATCATAGATAAAAAACTCTCGTCTATATCTATGTCCATCTTGGTCATAATATGTGCTCATCGGATCACAATGTTGAAGCTTGACTTGTAATGGATGATAGTTGGCTCTGGTCAAAATTTTGAAATCAATCAGGTAATGTCATTCAAATCTAGAGAGGATGCACAATAAAAGAAATTTTCCTCAAAGATAAACCATCCTTCTTGCTCTAGCATATGGCATAATTCTATGAGCTGATATGTAGGCCTCTCAAATATTGGTCGGCTCTTTTTGTACAATTTCACATCTTGTCTACATAATGTGCATAGGAATTATGTGTGTCATACAATGCTAATAGTATTTGCTTTGATGTATCCCTTAGACTCATAGGTGATTGCACACTACTAGTAGTGGATGAATGATCATTTGCAAACCTTCTTGTGACCTTCAGTGATAGCAGAGTGATTTGAATAGATTCACGCATGAATTTATTGTCTATTGATTCCAATATAAATCCTTCAGGTACGTGTGTATCCCTGCTAATGCGGGAGCATTCGAATGTATCAAAAATGATAGGTTAGATGCACTTATATCAAAATTTATTTTTCTAGTTTACTGAATGCTTTGCTTCACAACTAGTGCACCCTTGTTTTTGAGGTTCCTAGGACAATCCTCTAGAAAATGTCCTCCTTTTCTTCCAAAATTTGAATAATATACCATTATGGGTGACACTTCAATCTACTCGTTCATATCAAGACCTTGTTGAGAGGTTTTTGTCCCTGTGTTGGGCAAGTTATTAATATCCTCTTTTAGAAAATTTAGCATCAGGCGTTATAGACAGCTCCATCTTGATCTCTATACCATCTTTGTCGTGGTTCTCTAATAAGGCTTGCTTCAATTGGTTGATCTATTGGGTTTTCAAAATGTTTCTCTCGACTATAGACCCAACCCTTGTAGTCTATGTACAAAGATCCTGATTGCATATGTATCGATTATCTGGTTTGTTGACTTGTGAAGATTTTTGGATAGCCACTTGGGTCAATATCTTGAACCTCCATCTGAACCTCATCTTTGAGTTTGCAGTACCTAGCTCCAATTAAATGTGTAAACATCTAAGAGCTTTGTGGATCTGGTTTATTATGATCAATAAGATCTTGGCTCCTATGTTGTTGGTTTTATTGCTCATCAGATACCTATGGCCTTCTAAATTAGCATATAAAATTTTGTCTCCAATGTAGACATAGAGCTGTATTATCTTCTCTACTACAAGCTATCTTGTGCTACTACTACTACTGATTGGTTATGGCTCACTTGAATTCTCTGTTAGACTTGTGTCCATGTTGTGCTTGGTATGTAAAACTATCCCCTAGTATATTTTGTTGTGGTTCAATGGAATTTCCTCCTAACTGAGTTGAAAAGGCTCCTTAAGACAATGAAATTTTTGTAGTTGAATGCTTTGGATCCACAAGAGTTGGCTTACTCTACTAAGAAGACTAGGTTATCCTCCTGAGTGTGAGTCTAATTTGCAAATTTTCCACCCTTACCATTTGTGCCTTGTGTATTGTTGGTCTACTGACCACCTAGAACTAGGTGTTGGAGGGGAGGGTGGACTACCATCATCATCATCTTGAGTCTTGCTTGGACTATCATCATCATCATCATCATCACCCTTGCTATTGCTTGGAACTACTCCATCCTCCTCGTGTTCCTTGTCTTCATCATCTTCATCTTCATCATCATCTTGAGTCTTCAAGTGATCTATCAATGCTTGATTGACGTGGTTTTGTATTCGTAAGATTTTGCATCTAGACCACACTTGATTCAGCCAACCAAGTTTTGCAAATATTCTAGATTCAAAGTTAGACACCATTTTGGTTAGGTTTATCCGCCAAAGAGTGATGGGTGTATTTGTCCATAATTTACTATTTTAGAGTTTTGTGAACTTCTTGGAAAGATCTTAGTGAGACTTCCTTCTAATTGAGTAGGACCCTTAAGGCCTTACTACTACTGTTGAGCACTTTTTTTTGTGT
This sequence comes from Adiantum capillus-veneris, assembly GCF_014529385.1. NCBI lineage: Eukaryota > Viridiplantae > Streptophyta > Polypodiopsida > Polypodiales > Pteridaceae > Adiantum > Adiantum capillus-veneris. Next base: position 75,335,728 of record NC_140955.1, on the reverse strand, counting down.
CTCTTCCTGGAGAACTACAGTTTGGGTAGCCAACTAATCAATCTTCTTTTGTTGTCCCATCCTTCTCTTGATCAATCAAATGCAAAGTCTCATCCTTTAGGAGAAACATTTACTTTTTCTGTTCCATCCTTCTCTTGATCAATCGGTGCTTCATAATCATATCCTTATGGTGAAACATTTCCTTTTTATGCCCTTTAGCCTTGGTTTGGGCTTCATCTAGTCCTGCCATCAGAGTAGTCAATTCAAAAGTGGAAGTTGAACCTTGGGCCTCCATCACCTGGCTGATATCATGCACTATAGTGTTCCATCCCACTTGAGTTGTGGTTACACATCCATCAACGACAATATCACGACTCTGATCAATTTTATATACCATGAGGGAAGTCTGGTAGGGCACTAAGAGTTTGTCATACACACAATAAGCTTCTTGTAAAGTCTTTGCAAGGCACTTGTTAGTAGCGGCTAACATAGGCTACATAGAATATGCATCAAGCAGGAGATATGCTATGGATGTGCATAATGTTTCCTACTCACTTTGTATAAGTCTTGGGCTCATTGGGAGTTCCAAAGTTGTAAGTGCTAGCAGAGGGCTCAAACTTAAACCCATAGTAGAAGGAATTGTGGTGAAAGTCTTTAAAATGAAGCCTTTATTCAAGGAGGCTTAATTTTTGAGTATCCACTCTTGAGGATCCACTTTTGAGAGCTCTCTCTCTCTCTCTCTCTCTCTCTCTCTCTCTTGAGTGTTCCCTCTATGGATGGTCTAGCCTTGAGCTTATTGCCCATGCTTAAGAGGCTTGTGCTAATTCATTGTAATTAGAGTAAGATCTTCTTGATTAATCTAATCCCTATTTTACTTATTAGTTTGATCTTTTCTACATTTCATTATGTCATGAAGTAGTTTCACCTTTCTCGTTATTCTAGATTTGAGTTTATGTGATGATTCTTGCTATTAACCACTCTTATCCTTCTGTGAGCATTCGATTTGCGATATTTAGCATCACTAATTAGGTTGATTAAGTTGGTTCTTAATCTTGTAATTAGTGTGTGTGCCCTATTGTTTGCTTGTGTGTGGATAGATTATATGAAACTCTAGCACCATTCACCTTGTGTGTGTAGCTATTGATGAAGTGCCGTGATTGCCATGTGGTTATTGAAGAGGCCAATACCGATGCAATTAGTGTGTGCTTATCATTAGTGTGCTTTGGGTTTTTAGTCTATGGTAAGTCGGACTTCGGTGGGCTTGATGTGTGTAGGAGTTGATTGATTAGTGATTAGAATATGATTAGAGTTAGTCTTGCCATGGCTAATCTCTACTTGCATTGGATGAGCATACTCATGAATCCTGTTATTCTATTCATCCGATGCTCGTGCTTCCATGTCCTAGCTGGGTGGCCAATCCATAGATTGATAATTTTGTGTGGGTTGCGATTATGTCGTTGCTACAACGCCTCCCAACATTTGGCACCGTTGCTGGGGATTGATAACCTAAGCTAGTGAGTATAAGATGTTTAGAATAGAGTAGTTTCACTACTAATTTCATCGGTTTTTGAGTGTGTGTAACTCAATTTTGGTTTGATTTGATGATGTTGTGCAAGTAATTGATGCTAATTTTGAGTTATGAATACCCCAAATTCCCAATTCCACCCCCAATTTCATTAATTTCATACTAACCCTTATTAATTTCGCTTCATTTCCATGCTAATTGTACTAATTTCATGCTAGTTTTTTATACTTTTGACTAACTATGCTAACCTAACCAATTACATTTGAAGTGTAATGTATGTTCAATCCCCTTATAAGAGGTGGAATCATCACTCTAATCAAGTTAATTGTGCTAACTTATGTCTAATTTGATGATTTCAGTGTTTGATTTTTGGCCTACAATGGTCAATTTTGGGGCTAATTTAGAAGATCCACACATGTGTGTGCATGATGGTATCATCGCTCGGAGCAAGGATTAACTTGGATGCAATCGATTGTAAGTGCATTGACCTACTCCATTCAATTTTTGAGTTGTTAATTTGATTCCAATGTGTTGCTAATTTATTGCTAAAATTAGGTGTGTAAATCAATTGACCTACACTTTGCACCTAATCGATTGTTTTGGATTGAAATTGATTGTTAATTTTGACTAATGAATGATGTGTGTATCAAGATTAAGCTTGATTTGCAACAAGAAATCACGTGTGTGCATAAAAATCATTGTGTGTGTAATGCACCAAAGAGGGAAAAAAACTATCAAAAAATTTAAGTGTGTGTGCAACTAATCTTGAGTGTGTGCATGCATAGAAATTTATGGAATTGATGATATGTGAGTATGAAATCATGTAATTGATGTGTACGTTAAGTTAATTCAATCAATGAATAAGCCTAATTGCCTAAAAAATTGGGCAAAATTTGAGTGTATGTGCCCACCCAAGACAACTTGATTTTCAATGATTTATGGTCAATTAGGGCACCTAAATGATTTTTGATTGTGAAATGTGTATGAAAAGTGTGTGAAATCATTAGGTCTAAGCCTAAATGCGTTGCCAGTTGAGCCAAATTTGATCTTTTTTGCTTAATTTGTGCGTGTGTGCATTGCTTGATTGGGTCAAAATAGTGTTAATTTTTCAAAAATTGAGCACACATGCATTCATTTATGCTTGATAAAGTGTGAAATTTGACCATTGCAAAGTGGAATTGATGTAATGTTTGCATATAATTTTGATGCCCTGCCACCCATCAACCATATTGTACTTGATTCACTTTTTAAAAAAAGTGCAAGGGTAGATAATAGACCCAAAATAGTCACCCACAAGACGCATTGTTTGCAAAATTGACAAGCGTAAAATTGACAATTTTACACATCATAGGCAAAATGAATTGATTGGCAAATGTAATAATGACAATTGTACAACATGATAGGCATAAAGAATTGATTGGCAAAATGAACTGCGGTGACAAATGTAATAATATACATGGTTCAAAAAGACGTATAAAATCCGTCTCATGATACATAAGCTATGAGAAACCCTAAACTAATGCTATCTAGCTACGGCTAAACTGACGTCGTCTAGTCAGACGTCTCATCGCGTCCAAGCGGTGTATCTGTCGGATTCTACAAAAAAAGACAATAAGACAGCTTTCAGTAAGTATAAACATACAACGACATTTATAAAACAATACAAAAAATAGAAAAGAGTAAACCCTAATACTAACCATGCCGCCGCGAGAACTGAGAATGTCCATCAGGGCATTTAAGCCCTTCTTGCCTGCATACTCGCGCTCGTACGGTGTGGGATCACGTCCTGTCATCGACCACTGTCAAAACATACAAAGATTTCATTATGTTAGAATTAAAAAACTCATAAACCCTAAACTATCGAACATAAAGAGCAATGCGAAAACACTTACAAAATCGGCCTCAAATGATGCCCATCCACCGCTCCCCAAGTGGTGCGAGCTCCCTGCCTCTACTCGCGCTCTGGCTGCATCCTTTTGTTGCTTCCACTTGTCGGGATTCTCGCGCGCTGCTTTCTTCACATTCTTCCAATCTTCTTTGGCCAGCCAATCTGGCCTGTTCCACCCATGCTTGATTGCTTTTTGCACTTTGGAACGCTTGTGTTTGCAGTATTCGCGCATTCGAATCTTCATCAGGTCTTCATTGAAGCGCTGATCCCGTGTTGGAACGGGAAACTTATCATGAAGTATGCTGTTTGCGTCCAATATTGCTCCATACGATCCACATTTCTAAGGTCAACTCTGGCTCCCAAAGTATCTTTCTTGCCGGTCAGATGGTCCCATAGTAGATTACCCACATTCTTGAATATTTGCATTGGATCGAGCAAGTGATTGATCATGAGTCGGGGCCAGTATGGTAACTCGTACCATAGAGATAGTCTCTTCATCCCTGGAGGCAATCCGTCATCGCACATCTCCTTCTGCTCCAACCATGGTTGTGCAGACATCCTTGGTGGCTCTCTTCCCAAAAAGCCGCCGCGTAACACATGATTCTCTGGAAGATACGCTTGATGACCTTCGTAGATTTGCTTCTTCAGTGAGGGCACCCTACGTGCATTCAGTCTAGGTCCACATGTGACACATGCTCTGTATCCGCTTGTTTGAAGCCCTGCATGTATACACATGATAATAGATCAACTATGGGAAAAAACAAGATTTACAGTGTCTAAGTGAGGAGTGTCAATAGATCACCTGAGCATTCTGTTAGCCCGGGATAGTCATGCATGGTCCACATTAGAATGCCTCTGATCAAAGCATTCCGTCGTCCTGTGTGTCGGCTCATATCCACCACCTCTATGCCAATCCACAATTGTTGTAGCTCTTCCAATAGTGGACGAAGATACACATCCATATTCCCCACTTTATATCGCCCTGGCACAATCAAGCTTAGCCATAGGTGCCCCTTCTTCGTAGTCAACCACGGGGGAATGTTGTAGTTGACGATGACAATGGGCCATACACTGTAAGATGTTGATCTTTGACCAAATGGATTTACGCCATCCATAGCCAGGCCTAAGCGCAAATTTCGAGCTTCCCTGGAAAAATCCGACCATGTTCCATCTATATGTTTCCAGGCTACGCAATCTGCAGGAATTCGTAGCACACCATCCGAAGATTTATTCTCCTCATGCCATGATGCTAGGGCGGCCATGGACTTACATTCGAAGAAATGCTTGATGCGAGGAAGCAGAGGAAAATGTCGCAAAACCTTTTGTGGAATTTTTGTCCCGTGGAGATCTACTCGATATCTTTCGGAATCACATTTCGGACACTTCTCCATGTCTATGTATTCCCCTCTGAAAAGAATGCAGTCATTAGGACAAGCGTGGATAGAATTGTAATCCATCCCTAAGTTTCGCAAAATCTTTCTTGCTTCATCTCGGGAATCTGGCATCACATTGTCAGCTGGTAGTATGTGCTCTTTAAGCAATCTACACAACATAAAAATACGATATAGTCGTGTAAAAATCTATCAGATCATTATACATTTAGAGTTTTATTAAAGTAAACTAATTGTAATAGATCACCTGAAAAGCGCTGTGACGCTAGTGTCACTCCATCCAAACTTTGCTTGCATGTTGAGAAGAACCAGGAGCGCTTTCAATCTAGACATACGTGCTCCATTATACAACGGCGTATCGGCTTCACTTTTCATATCATCATAGATAAGCCTTTCTGAATCCATGATCGTCTCGATCATTTCATCAATCTTGGGCTCAAACATTGCCTCGTTGGGAATGTGCTCTGCATGATCATCCCCCGAGCTATCAGAGGCTACATCTTGTGGCCTCACATATGCTGCTTGACCAAAGCGCCTCCGAACACGTCTATTGGGTTACAAGATTGCTGCTTGTTGGCCAGCGTCAGAGTCCGACGAGTAATAATTAGCAACAACTCGATCTATAATAGATGGATCGAACTCGCCAAATTCGCGAACGTGCTGCAAAGAAACACGTCTTGTCCGTCGCACATCATCCTTGCATTGATTACAAGGACATAAGACCCTCGTTGAGAGATAGGTGTTTCGGTTGGACGGTCCCACATCCTCGTCACTACTCATAATGAGGATAAAAATCTTATAACCTGGACAACAAATTTAATATTCTATTGGCATTCTTCGTCTTATCTCTCTCTGTCTCTCTCTCTACCTCACATTCTCTAGTCATGTCCAATCCCCGCACACCTCGGTCTAGAGGTGCACGGAGATCAGAACCACCGGGTTATAATCTCGTCTTTATTGGTCAATACCTATATTTGTGGGTACAAGAAATCTATAGACCCACGTCTACATGATACTGCATGTAGTGGACAAAACCCCTTTGCCTCTTCTCTAGGTGTAGCACTTCACAGCATCTTAACATATTTTCACAGTAGATCTTTTCATTGTTCGTCTAACTGTAAACCCTAAACCGTAAGTAATTCTTGCGTGGACTCGATCTAACGTAAATAAGCTTAAATCTAAATAAACATAAATCTAACTAAAAATAAACCTAAATCTAATTTAACGTAAGTCTACATCTAACCTAATCTTTAACGTCTTTTGGGATAGTTTCCTACGACGTTAAAACTCTCTTCTTCTTGTGTGTGTGTGTGTGTGTGTGTGGGGGGTAAACCTAAATAAACCTAAGTCTAATCTAATATAACATAAATCTAAATCTAACGTAAATTATGTTATATTAAAAACAAAGAACTAAACTAACAGGGATTTTAAGAACCTTAAAACTGATTTAACACATAATTTTTCACATAACTCGGCAAGAGTTGGCATTCTCATCACTAAAGATGTGAGAGTTAACTTCCGACGGTGACGCTGCCTCATCTCCATCTAATGTGAGAGTTAACTTCTGGCGGTGACGCTGCCTCATCTTCAAAGAGTGTTACTAACTTTGAAGTTGCTGTTGAATGACTAGAGGTTGTCTAGATGGTCATTGTCGGGGATGTAGTGACTCTTGCCGCCCTGAAGATCCACCTTCTTCCCTATCTTCTGAAGACATTTCACCAGTACTTTTGGATCGACGGACCCACCATGAGTGAAGGCAGCAATACCCTATATTCCATTGAGGGATTTCTTCACCCACTTCATGCAGGCATCGCAGTCTATGGAGACCTAAATCTAATCTAATATAACGAAAATCTAAATCTAGCGTAAATAAACGTAAATCTAACTAAAAATAAACCTAAATCTAATCTAATTTAACTTAACTAAACCTAAATCTAATTTAACGTAAGTCTACATCTAACCTAATCTTTAACGTCTTTTAGGATAGTTTCCTACGACGTTATAACTCTCTTCTTCTTGTGTGTGCACGCGTGTGTGGATGTGTGTGCCAATAAAAAGAGATAAATGGTATAACCTTTCTATCACCCATGCCAAGTATGATAGATTGGTTATGCCATTTTCCTCTTGAATAATAGGTCTTGAGTTCAAATCCTCGTCGGCTAGATCTTTAGGTCTTTTAATTTTAATTAGTTTCCTACGACATTAAATTAGTTTCTCTCTCTTTCTCTCTCAATGTGTGTGCGTTTTTTTGTTTATGCATGTTTTCTCTCTTTTCCTCTCTCAATGTTCGGTTTTTTGTTTATGCATGTTCTCTCTCTCTTTTCCTCTCTCAATGTGTGCGTTTTTTGTTTATGCATGCTCTCTCTCTCTTTTTCTCTCTCAATGTGTGTGTGCATTCTTTGTTTATGTATGTGTGTGTGCGTTTTTGTTTATGTTTGTACTCTTTCTCTCTCTCTCTCTCTCTCTCTCTCTCTCTCAAAAACACTATGTGTGTGTGTGTGTGTGAGAGAGAGAGAGAGAGAGGGAGAGAGAAAGAGGGGAAGGGAACATGAGAGTGAGGAGAGGGAAGGAGCATACCTGGCTCTCCTTCCTCTCCTCGTGTGTGTGTGTGTGTGTGTGTGGAGAAGAAAGAGAGAGAGAGAGAGAGAGAGAGAGGGAGAGCGTTACTTGCTCCTTGCTTGAGGGCGCCGAAAAACTCACATCTGAGATCTGAGTTTTTGGGCGCTCTCTGTTATTTTTTTTAGCCCAGCCGGCGTCCCTATGAGCGTCGCAAATTTACTTGTAAATTTGCGACGCTTATAGCGACGCTCATAGCGACGCCGTGATTTTTTTTTTTGAGCGTCGCTAATATGAATAGCCTCTTGTAGTGGTAGCTCCATTTGCTTGCAAGCCTCACCCACACAAATACCCCACTTGCGCCATTCTGCCCATGTTAGAGGGCTCCCCCATAGGCCCTCTAAAGGTGCTTTTGAGGGGCTCTTTAAATCCTGAGAGGTAGACCCATACACCCTTTATTTTTTCCAAAAATGTAGGGCATTTTCAAAACGCCTTTAGGTTGGGGGTTCTTTGAACCACCCCCTAGATACAAAAGGGCCCTTGTTTTCAAGAAATGACTTGCTATTGTAGGTGACTCTACCTTTTGACCTCCTACCCTAGGTTTTCTCATTGTCCTTTTCCCAAATTGGACCCTTCAAAACGTGACTTGCTTCCTATGGGGATGTGTTATTCTTAAAATGCAACTATTAAAAGTTTTAAGGGCCCTCCAATATAGAGAGCCTATGGGGGAGCCCTCTTAGCCCGGAGCCTTATTACCCGCTCTCTGACTCTCATGTGCAATCAACGTTGCCGTGATGATTCTTGGTCTTTGGACCCCCCACACATACATGAAGGTGAGCCTTGCTCCGGATTTTTCTCCGCCAAGCTTGGCTCGTAGCTCCTAGGAACCACACACACACACACACACACACACACACACACACACACAAACTCATGCACTGCTCCACACATTTTGCTAGTAGGCTGCAGATCTAGAAAAAACAAATCCCAAGTCCCTAGCTTTGTATGCGGATGTGCTGCCTGCACTCTGCTCCACTTGCAATGCCATCTCACCTTGCTTTGGCTCCTCCATCTGCTCTTGCCCACGTGCCCGCGCGTGCCGTGTTTTTGAATCCTGCCTACACCCTACACACACACACACACACACACACACACACACACACACACACACACACACACACACACACACACACACACACACACAACCTGCTTAGTTGAGCTTAATGCGAGCCGCTTTACTAATTGCTACCGACTTGCAGTGGGCACCACACACGAACACACACATGCTCATTGCTATCCATCAACACTCACACTGAGTCTCGCATAGCACACCGTGCACACCATGACTGATTGAGCCTGCACATTGTAGATCAAATCAACACACTAACACACCCACAAGGGCCAGGTCATCATACACACACACACACACACACACATGCGTTACCCCTGCCCACTGATCGACTGTAGTTCTTGCCACACAGCCCCGCCTATGAAGCGCTGGCCAACACCCCACTCACACACACATACACACAAACTGCATGTTGGCCCTCTAATTTCTCTTGGTTGCAATAATTACACAATTTGCTGCACTTGCATCTTCTCTGTAGCTTGCGCCTTCATTGCATGCTGCCAACACTCCAAGCTGCTTGTAGGTATTCACCTCTCGAGCTCCCCTCTACCTCTTGCTCTATGGTTGAAACGGGCTGCCACAGCCAAAAAGAAAAAACTCTTGTCAAATGACAGGGGATGGTTCACACCCTTGTCTTAGTAAGTGACAAGATAATTTTTTTATAAAAAGAGAGCCGATGTTGTGCCACAAAATGGAGAGAGAAGCGAACTTTGCAGCATTTTAGCAAGGGCATGAGGATTATTAGGAGACATAAATGTATCTGTCCACCAAACACAAACCCAATTTTTCACAAAATTGACATGATGAACTCTTTTGATTTTGTATGATTTGTTACAGTTGGGCTTGGGTTTTATGTAATAGAGATTTTTGATGAAGCTATGTTTCAAGTATGTGATGAGCCTTGAAAATTTTTTGAGCTTTGTCGCTTGCACAACACTAAAGGTTGTGTCCAAATGATTGGCAGATTTTGACATTTGATTGACAAAAGAAAGGTTGACATGGTAGTAGATTATGAAATTTGGCTATTGAAGAGTCATTTATTATGAGTAGGGGACATCTCCAATGCATTACTTTTCTCTATGGCGTGTTTCATCTATATGCGAAAAGTTAGCCAACTCATAATGACTTTGGTGAGAGCTAGATATTCACTTGATCATAAGCTTTTTTTTCTCGTATGCTATGTATGCCATATTTACTATGTAAGAACAACATGTGGACATCAAGAAGCTATGATTGTGTTATGATTGCATATCTTGTGCTAATAATTTGGCTCATGCGTGGTTTAGTAATCGGCTCGATTGAGGTTCTCATTGCACTAAATGGAAAGCTCTTTTTCAAATGCATGTGAGCTTCGTGTGAGAGTTACACTAGACGATGAGTTGTTCTTGGGATTTTATGTTTGAAAATGGCATTGGATATGCATTTTTATGGTTGATTTTAATGTAAAATCATTACATTGTTTGATGGCCAAGAATGAACATTAAACTTTTGAAGTTGTGGTTGATCGTGCATTTTTTAGTGCTTACTTTGAATGACAAATTCTTTCATGCACTAACAATTGAGCTTCATGTTGAAGAGTCGTGGCAAAAAGCTTTGATTTCATTGATCCAAGAAGGGGTCATCATTGCAAAAAAATTGCAAAAATTGGCTACTTAGAGCCATTCTAATTCTTTGGATTAAAAGTTGTATACATGCTAGCTCATAGCTCAGTCTAAGATGCAAATGTTTTTATGTGAGCGTTGTTAGCCAACTTTTTAAAAGGCTTTAAAAATGTGAAGTTTGGCTTTCAAGAGCCACTTCATTTCATCAAAGTTGCATTATTTCTAGCTCTTGGCGTGTTTTAAATTCCATATTTCATTTGAGCTAGAAATTAATTGACTTTTCAATCATGCATGAGAGGTTTTTACAAGTAAATTTGCTTATAAAGAAGCATTTCTCTCTCTCATTTTTGTTGTGTATGCATAAATTTGCATCAAAGAGCATAAATGTGTATAACCAAAGGCACTTTTTTCCCTTTGGTTTTTTTCCTTTGGCAAATTTGGGTATCAAAGACCCTAGCTTTAGGTTTTCATTAATGTTTTTTATGTGGATTTCAATAAAATCCCTTTGAAGCGTGTGTTTACACTTAGCTTCAATAAACTTGGATTGTAATAAAAGATCAAGAGACTTCTCTACCGAAAAAAAAAGGTCAGAACCAAGCAAAGAGAAACCTTGGGCAACCACACAACCCCCTATTCACCTGGTCTTGACCCCTCTGCAACTGGCGTTCATTATGAAAAAAAGGTCAGAACCGAGCGAAGAGAAACCTTGGGCAGCCACTGAGCCCCTATTTGCCTGGTTTTGACTCCACTACATGACTTGTAATGACATCATCACACGGGTCTCTTGATTTTAGCTAACAAAGCTGCTAAAGGTCTGAGCCTCAAGGATGGTCAAAAGAGCATGAATATGTGTAATCCTTCCATGGTTTTTCTCTTTTATTCATCTCTCCATTCTCTATGATTGGCTTAAGTAATTTTTGCTTCTAAGCTATGGTTCTTTCATGTTCAAAAGCTAGGCATTCTAAAGTTTCAACACTTTACTTTGTGAATATTAACTCATCTAAAAATTAGGTTTTATGTGTGCTAATCATAAGGTAATTAGCCTTGACCTTAGGTCACAATGTAGGTTCATTTCTCATTAGTCCTAGAATCTTAGTGATAGTTTTAATACTCCATTCATTTTTTAACATGACGTAGGGCTATGATTAGGCTTTAGTCTCTTTAGTCCAATTGCCAGAAACATCTCATGTTGGAAGCAATAAAGAAGTGCTAAAAGATGAAACAGGGAAGCAAAAAAGTGTCAAGAAAAAGTAGCAAAATGCTACTAGATACATGAAAAGAAAGTTTCTATGTTATGTTGTATCTTTGTGAGGCCTAGCTCCTTATTGGAACTTGGCAGGCGAGGAGAATCACCTTGGCTCGCTTGGTCAAGGCCCTAAACCGATGCCTTGGGCTGATAGGGGTTAGCCGTCGCCTTGGTAGGCTAGTAGAGTCTTGGAACACCTTCTTGAGGGTTCAAGGAGTCGAGAGTCGTACTCACATAGTTTTTAGGCTAGTAGGTTTATGAATTTGCATTAGCCTAGAGTCATAACTGATTGCTTGTGTGTCATGCATAAAACTAAAATTTCAAGTGGTTTAATCTTCATGATAGTTAGGTGTTTTTTTGCTTTATGTTGTCTAGTTTTTGACTATGATTCACTCATCTTTTTGAAGCAAAAAATTCACTTTGTATGATTGTTCATTGTGATTCATATTTTATTCATTCTTGGTGGCCTTTGATGTTCATTACTTGTTCTTATGTTTTGCAGCTCAACATTTCTTCCATGGACTTTCTTTCTACCATGTCACCGTGTTTTGCTTCACCGACACACGAGGACATGCGTCAAAGTAAGACAAGGGGAACTAGAACCTAGGAGTCCACCACCCAACCACCCACTATATAGCATAGCCCCTGGCCCTTTGCCCTAGTTGGACTCCCCGTCCACACTGCCTAGCCCGGCCCTGCCCTTGTCTAGTCCGGCCTTGCTGGTGTCCTGACAATACTTCCCCCTTAAGAAGAGTTTTCATCCTCGAAAACAAAAGTGGGGAAATTATTCTTAAGAACACTAATGATTTCCTAAGTGGCACCTTCCTCAGGTCGGTCTTTCCACTTGATTAAGGCTTGTTGACGTACGTGATGATGTGTATGCAACTCATGATAATCGAGAACACGTTCAGGTTCATGCGGTAATGTAGGACAAGGGGAACTAGAACCTAGGAGTCCACCACCCAACCACCCACTATATAGCATAGCCCCTAGCCCTTTGCCCTAGTTGGACTCCCTGTCCACACTGCCTAGCTTGGCCCTGCCCTTGTCTAGTCCAGCCTTGCCGGTGTCCTGACATCCAAATTAGGAATGGGGGAATGTTAGCAAACGGCTAACATAGGCTACACCGAATATGCATCAAGCGGGAGATATGCTATGGATGTGCATAATGTTTCCTACTCACTTTAAGTCTTGGGTTCATTGGGAGTTTCAAAGTTGTATGTGCTAGCTAGAGGGCTCAAACTTAAACCCATAGTAGAAGGGATTGTGGTGAAAGCCTTTAAAAGGAAGCCTTTATGCAAGGAGGATTCATTCTTGAGTATTCACTCTTGAGGATCCACTTTTGAGAGAACTCTCTCTCTTGAGAGTTCAATCTATGGATGGCCTAGCCTTGAGCTTAATACCCATGCTTAGGAGGCTTGTGCTAATCCATTGTAATTAGAGTAAGCACTTCTTGATTAATCTAATCCCTATTTTACTCATTAGTCTTATCTTCTCTACATTTCATTATGTCATGAAGTAGTTTCACCTTTCTCATTATTCTAGATTTGAGTTTGTGTGATGACTTCATGTCATTAACCACTCTTATTCTTCTATGAGCATTCAATTTGTGATATTTAGCATCACTAATTAGGTTGATTAAGTTGGTTTTTAATCTTGTAATTAGTGTCTGTGCCCTATTGTTTTCTTGTGTGTGGATAGGTTTTATGAAACTCTAGCACCATTCACCTTGTGTGTGTAGCTATTGATGAAGTGCCGTGATTGCCATGTGGTTATTGAAGAGGCCAATACCGATGCAATTAGTGTGTGCTTATCATTAGTGTTCTTTGGGTTTCTAGTCTATGGTAAGTCGGACTTCGGTGGGCTTGATGTGTGTAGGAGTTGATTGATTAGTGATTAGAATATGATTAGAGTTAGTCTTGCCATGGCTAATCTCTACTTGCATTGGATGAGCATACTCATGAATCCTCTTATTCTATTCATCCGATGCTCGTGCTTCCATGCCCTAGCCAGGTTTCTGATCCACGGATTGATAATTTTTTGTGGGTTGCGATTGGGTCGTTGCTCCAACGCCTCCTAACATCACTATATGTTGAATAAAAGTGCTAAGCAGTAGGGCCTTTTTAGAAGCACTAGCCTTGGCGTGACCCTTTCCTTTATCTACAATGAGTATCGAGCAACTCATTAGCCTTCTCAATAGACGTTCCCTCGGTCTATTTCACTTTAGATGCTGGCTTCTTTAGGTCAATTGATGTTGTTGCTGACTTATTCTTGGCGTTAGACTATGCCAATAGATTCGACACTTTTAATTTCTTTGATGCCGTCTTTGAAGTGCCTACTTTTGACTGCTTACCTATCCTTTTTGAACCATTTGTTAATTGGAGGCAATTTATTTCCCTTTCCCTCTAGTGTCTCTTGTTTTGTGGTTTGAGTGTCTTCAGTTCCTTCTACGTTGGCTTTCTTCCAAGAAAAATGTGGTGGAATACAAGTATCCCAATATTAAAACTGCCATGCATACCACGCTTTGAACAAATTTTGAGTCTTTACTTTTAGTGTGTGCTGTATCAGACTGCTATGCAGGAAAGTGCTAAGACTAATATCAACTTTGAGATTCTGGCTTCTAGTGAGAAACATGCTAAAAAGCTTCTCACAAACATAATTGGGACTATTATTGGTTGAAAATAGTAGATGAAAAACATGAGACTCTCTACTAAGCTATACTGGCTCATTTCGCATTTTGTTGGGTGGAATCTTTGGGGATTCCTCCTTTAGTCAGTTGTGCACCAGCAAAATCGGAGGCTGAAATGTCTGAGAATTGAACTCGTAGCCTTCCAAGGACTAGCTCTGCGCGCTAACCAACCAAGCACGACCGCCTTGCTGTTGTCAACAGTAAAGTTGAATTTCAACAAAAACAATCTCAGCCTCTCCCCCCAACCCATGAGATCTATGACCTTGTGTATTTCTCTCCCACCTGTGCGATACTGCTTTGACCCCATCTCCTCTCTTGCACCCTCGTCCAAGCCTGGCAAGCTCGTTACCTCTGCGTGTGAGTTGCTGCATGCGTGCACTACGCCCTTGCTACTCCTTGCTCAATGATGTCTGCCCCTAAAGCTTCACCATCTGGCAATTTCTTGCTTACATCCAGAATCACATCTAGCTTTATTCTCTTTTTTTTTCCAATTTCCTCTAGCTGGGGAGCCCTACTACTATTTCTTGCATTGATATGCCATTGATTTGAGCAGTACTAGTATCTAGGTTGACTGTGTCTATGATCGGTTGGATAAGTTTTGCATAGAAAATAATTTTGGTGGCTTTTAACACTACCTCCATACCCCATATCTTGAGTATTTTTCTTTCATTCTGATGGAATACATAATTCCCAATTTTTCCTTAAGTCTAACTACTCTATTGGAGAAGACCCAATCAACTTACGGTCCTACGTTTCTTTGGGCCTAACTTTGACTGATAGACTAAAACCAGAGCCCCTTTTTTAACTCTCAAACTTTGATTTTGCTATCATGCCAATGCTTTATCCTTTACTGGAATATTTCTTGCTCTAACATAGCCCTTTCTCTGATCTCATCTAAATTTAGCAATTCATCCAATCTATGATTTAAATTCATATTGAAATTTATATCATGCTCAATGGCCATTTTGAGACTAAATTGCATAGGCCCAACTGCCTCTGTTCCATAAACCATCTTGAATGGGATCCTTGGGGAGTCACTATGTGTAAATTGTGTATATCATGTGTATTCATGAACTATTTCTAAAACTCTTCATTAAAAAAATTTTGAGAGATAAAATACACCCTTTTTTTATTCTACCTGTAAATTTTTCCTCAATCCCATTTTATAGTACCCTTCTATATGTGAAAACGTGAAAAAGAAGATATTTAATGACCCTTTCTACTGCATTCACGTGATAGTCACAAAATTATTAAGTTGCCCCCCTATATGGGACCATACCAATGGTAACCTTGTGAGAAATTCTGTATGCCCATAGTGTAGTCTGTAGCTTCTCATCCCAATGGTGAGGCTTTTTCTAAAAAATCTTGTTAATATGGCCTTGATTGTCTTATTGATGCTTTTATCTTGTCCATTGTATCTAGGATAGTACGATGTCGATTTTTGATGCTTTATTCAGTTTCTAACTAGTCTCTTTGATGAAATGGGTTCCCTGATTTGCAACTATCTCAATTGGAGAACCAAATATGCACATCACATGCTCATAAAAAAACCATGTTGTTGACTTGGAAGAGTTGTTAGATAAGGCTTTAACCTCAACTCGCTTGTAAGAATTGTTAGATAATGCTTTAACCTCAACCCACTTACTTACATAACAAGTTTCCATTACAATGTACTTGTTCTTCCTAAGGGTCACCTTCTTGAATGGACCCATGAAGTCCAATCCCCATTTCATGAACACTCCTAATGGCTATATGAGGTTAGAAGGGTTATGTCTGCTACTGTTGGCCTTCCCATTCTTTGACAAATATCATAAGTTTTACAAAAGTCCCTAACGTCAACCATCGTACTTTGCCATCATAGTCGTGCTTGCAAATTTTTTTTAAAGTAATATCAATGGAAAAATGTAATGGAAATGGACTATGAACATTGAGAATAACGGAATTAAGAAAATTGTTGTGAGCATTTTTATGAGAATACTTTGAGAAAATAGAGGGTGAACATGATTAGAGGTAGCAACATAACTATTATACTTAATTAACTTGGTATGAACAATACTTTACAAGAGAGAGAATTAGAGAACTTGACAAAAATTGAGGATCGGATTTATGTGGAGCCGATATCCCCTCCAAAAGGCTTCTGTATTATAGATTCTCCCATAAAGAGAGACTTGGCACAATACAAGCTTTGTGTTCCTTGAGAACTTGATGGTGCAATGAAGATAGAGAGCTTCATACACCACAATTATGCCCATAACTTAGCTGAATGAAAGAATTAACTTGTCCCCTACCTCAATCCCAAGACCTCAAACACCTTCGAAGGTGCAGAATGAGGGTAGGGAAGAGGAAGAGGAAGAGGAAGAGGAAGAGGAAGAAGAAGTAACTTACAAGAAAGAAATAATCTCCTCACTTGTATTACTCTTGTAGCTTAGCTTAGCAGAGTATCATAGTAATGGATATGAAGAAGATGTCAAGCTTGCACTTTGGAGCATGGCTCTTGGTTGAATTTGAATTCCATAGCCAAGAGTTGTTGGTGTAGGCTCTCAACTTCTCAAGCTTGGAGAAGGAGATGGAGTTCTTGCTCAACACACCATGAGAATGTGTATGTGTGTGAGTGTGTGTGAGAGAGTATATGGTCAAGCTATCCCTCCTTGCTTGAATCGACCCCTATTTCTAGCTCAAGCTTAAAGTTGATTGGACCTTCTCTAGACTAGGCAATCGCATGCATTAGACGTATCAAGCAATCATGGTAGCATTTGGACAAGTGTCCTCCATTCCCCTTTGAGAGAGAGGGATTGAACAATTCTTAAACAATCAATTAAATAAAACTAAAATCTCATTGGACCCCTTTAGAGGTCAATCAATAGGCTTTAGGCACTACATGAGGGCAGCATGTGTAGGTGCTTGACATGTGTCCTTGTTGCCTCTTAGGTCTTGGGCTTGCCTTGAGTGAGTGTGTGTGTTATCTCTCATGCCCCTAGCTTTAGGGCTCGACCCCCTTCTTGTAGGGATCATGTTGACTTTGGAACACCTCACCCCTTGAGCACCTTTGTCATGAAGCCCCTTAAGCACCTTAGTCATAAAACATGACAAGCACCTCAAGCACCTTACTCATCAAGCATGACAAGCACCTCAAGCACATTAGTTAGCAATCACGATAAGCACCTCAAGAACCTTAGCCAACAAGCATGACAAGAACCTCAAGCACCTTAGTCAGCAACAAGCACAACAAGCACCTTAGTCAGCAAGCACGAGAAGCACCTCAAGATTGGGTCGGGTTCCCACCTCTAGCTTGCTCTAGTTTAAGGACTTTTAGCACTAACCTTTGGAGGTCTTTTTTGAAGGTAACCCTAATGTCTTTCAAGATCCATTAGCTAGCATTTATCTTTGAAAGACCATCTCTCATTTGGACCCATCGACTTTGGTCCCGTGCTAAGATGTATCTGCTACAAACGGGAGTGTGGAGAGCCCTGTAAACACTAAAAACAACATACTGCAACTATAAAACCCACAAATCTACATAGCTGGCAACCAACTTCACACATATTCCAAGCCGTACACGATAAGAGAGAGACAGAGAGAAAGATAAAACGAAAGAGCGTGTGCAGATCCACCTCCTAGAGCGGAGTGCTATACCAGCACGAGGAGAGAGGAGGCAAGAGAGGAGAGGAGAAAGAAACAAGCACTGGGTGCAATCTCCCCCCGTGCAAGAGTGTCCATTTTCCTCTTGAATGTATTTGATTTATAGATTTCTTGAATGGTCAAGTGAGTACAAACTGGCCGACTGGTCATAAATAGCTAAAGCTCATAAAAGAGCACTTGAATAATAAATTATACATAAAATATTGTGATGTACACAAGTGGGAGACAAGATAGGACTAAACTGAGCGTACCTTCCTCTTGTTAGGCACCTCCTTATATTACCAATAGAGACTGCATGCCAAGAAATGAGTATCCTCCCACACTAGGTGGTCGGACACCTACACCACACCTCCCCCCTTAAGGAGAAAAAGATGAACATCTTTTTACAAGTTTTGGGCTGAGAATGGAATGAGAGACTGGGACCGACTCCAACACCTCATATGGGGGGAGTGGTCATACAACGGCTTAGGGGCTGAGCTTGGGGGACTAGATTCATCATCATCCCGATCATCATCAAGGCATGGAATTCATACATCTCGCTCATGCAAACATTAGGTCGCTATCCCAATGTAATGGACAAGACGAGGAAGGACAAACTGTGGGCTAATTTTTGCGACAAACATCCATCTCCATAAAGGGGTTCGGTGTGATCTTATAAGACAAAGACTAGAAAAAAACTACTCCAAAGAAAGAGACCTTAAAACTTAAACTGAATCATGGAGCTTGACTACTACTTTTGCAAATGAAAAGACAAGGCACCTCTGCACCAAAGATGCAGCAACTCCTATGTTTGTGAACAACCCCATGAATATGGTTCTTGATTTTGTACTTCTTCTAGAACTCGACACGTGTGAGCGAACACCATTGAGCATGCAGAAAATGCCAAGACTAACATTTGAGAGCAGGAGCAAGACTTGAGAGCGGTTATCAATGGCCTGATCGGGCATGCCATTAAGGCTCGGGCAGCACCTTGAACTACGCCCCTCAGTAGTATCTTCACTGGCACCGTCAACCATTAGAAAAATCTGATTTAGGAAGATCAACTGCCACGTTGACAGCATGTAGAAGATAGGGTGGCGGGTAGCAAGGAAAATTGATAGTAATGGATGACGCTGTAGTTACGACAGGATCTCTTGCAGCTCCTCCAGTTCTATTATGCAACTTATGAAGGACAACGTCAAGAGAAAATCTAAAGGGTATATTGTAAGCCAAGGCTCGTGCAATAGGGTCCCTTGAAATGAGCAATCTCGTCCTCTAAAGGAATCTGATGCTGTAAATCTGAGCTCATGGATTTAGATTCACCTCGTTGTCTCCTACGGGGAAGACTTTGTTGCTGATGGCGATAATGTTCGGGATCCCCTCTCATACAACAGCCTCCTCTTGCGCAGGCATGCAAGGCCCATAGGTGGCCGAAAATAGACAAGCAAAAGCCTGTGTGGATGCAAGAGAAAGGCCCGCGTGGGGCACTCGAATGCTATTATTAGAGATAAGCAACGCTGGACAATAAGAGAGCCTTGTTGTGGAGCTAATGAAAGCAGAGATATCAAGTTGACTGGGTAGTCTTGCTAGCCGGGATCCAAATAGAGCACCATGGCTCACTAAAGCAAGAAATGAAGCAAGAAAATCAAGAAGCTCCTAATTGCCCGTCAAATCCACCAATGTGATGCACACAAGTGGAAGACAAGATAGGACTAACCTGAGCGTACCTTCCTCTTGTTAGGCACCTCCTTATATTACCAATAGAGATGGCATGCCAAGAACTGAGTGTCCTCCCACACTAGGTGGTCGAACACCTACACCACAATATAATAAATTTATTTGCACAGGCTTAGATCGGTCAAGCATTTTTCACATGTCAGTTGCAATAAATAGTAAAATATCAATTCCATAACATACCCCTCTGTTAAAAAGCAACTGTCCTCAGTTTCAAAGATAAGAATCTGCAAATCATACTTGTTAAAAACAATGAATAGTATTTTGTGTCAAAAATATCACATAACAAAAGAAAAATTGATGAAACTAAACAGCATTGCTTATGCCTGTTGTCATCCACATATTATTGATTCTAGTATCTCATATCACTAGAATAAGCAGTATGTCATACCTTAATGAATCAGGATATCATTGGTCACACTCATCATTCAATAATCAATTCTCATCAATCTCAATCTCAATTTGTCGCGACAAGAAAGCATCATATACCAATTCCAAATCCAAATCCAAATCCAAATTCAAATATCTGCCAACATATACCCATTTCCAATGCAAACCCAAATATCCTTTTTTTTTGTATACCTGGAGAACAAAATCACACCAGTTACAGTGGTGGCCAGTCACTGCAGCATGATTTTGTGATTGTGTTGTCTAAATCGGCGAATCTATATCAATAAGAAGTGTTGTCTAAATCGACAAATCTGCACTAATGCTGCCTAAATCAACGAATTTACATTTGGTATTATTAAAAATCATGAATCTGTAATGTGTCGTTGTGCTACCTAAATCGATGAATCTGGACGGACAATTGGTGCTGCCTAAATTGATGATATACACCAAGATGAGCATTGATACAGTGCCTAAATCGGCAAATCTGTGTACATGCAACCAATGGACTAGACAAGACATAGAAATACAAAACATTTACCTGGTACCAAATTAGAGTAGAATAGTGAAGTGTGTACCAAACGTTGATGATGATCCCAAATCAAATGAGCTCAGGTATGTAGCTGCAAGATAAGTTATCTTAGTGTAGATTTCAATGAATGTAAGTACAATGCCATAATGGTGTAGAAGATTAAATTTAAAATTTGCATTAGGAGAAAGCTGGACTCACTTTTGGGCCTTTCAATTCTAGAGAGAGAGTGACGCTCGACCAATGAGGAAGAGGCTAACGTTACGTTGAAAATCGACATTTTGGAGTCAAGCTCTTTTTAAAAAAACGGAGGAAATATTATTTTGGTTCATCAAATTGCACAATTTCACGCTTTCAAGGCATAAATGCCGTAAGTCGTACTAACTATGTACCGAGGAATTTCAGAACTTTCATTGAAGACTCTATCTAGTATCTTTGTTCCCGCCCAAATATGACTTTGAGTAGATCTACTTCCCTCTCAAAACTTCTTCCCTTTTTCATATTTGCGCTAACCTTTCTGTGTATTCATTCTACTGCACACCATGTCTACTTCCCCAAGGCCTAGCACTACCATTGACTCTGTTAGCATTTTTAACAGTTATACTACAGACGATCGAGCATGGATTCCATCTCGAATAACTATCGGAAGTTGGGTTCTATTGCAAACTAGGAGGAGGAAGAGGAGGCAACGCAATGATTTCGTGGAGGCTTTCCAGGGTCAAGTTAAAGAGTTTAAAGTGTGTGCACAAAGCAAGCAGGTGAAAGAGGTCCTCAATCAACATGCTTTCCAACATGCAGTCTTAAGGTTGCAAACATCTCCTCCAAGTTTTCCAAGGCATCGACCCAACTGTAAGTAATTTCAGCATCTCGCTTAGTGCATGATTATATTTGAATATTAAGTGGTGGATATCATCTTTGGTATGTTTTAGATATTTATCCATCAAATAGGACAGATTGGCAACCAGTTGAGAGCATAGTTGGGATTTTTGATGCTTTTCCATGCGTTTATTGGTGAGCAAATGTACTGAGGAAGACAACACAAGGAACTTGCAGATAATGGAATTTTCTTTTATGATATGTCATATGTGGAACCGAGAACTTCCATTGGTTGGGGTCGTGTAGCTCCTTTGTCACTTCCATCCTTTGACAGCAAGGATTGGTCCTTGCCTGCTTCGCAAACTAGTGAAAGCTTCAAGAATAAGTTGTTTCAGGATATACAAAAGTCCCTCAAGTATTCAATTGCCACAAAAATAGTTCGGCTCGCACTATTTATGCCTCTTGATGTGTTTGTAGATTTTTTCATCGATAAGCAAATAAGAACTACAACAACAATGTTCATTTGCAAGTCTGAGAGCTGTTTGGACTTTTTAGATGATAACTGGGATAGGAAACAATCATAGAACAAAATCTGTATTTTGCAAAAGAAGTCCATAATTTGCAAGTTCATTATAAGCTCTCAAAATTTCTTAGCATCGTTTTACTATATTAGATATCATCTTCTTAGTGGGCAGCTTATTCCACTCGACCAAGATATAGAGAACGGCCTCGAGAACAAACCTTTATCAATGGAGATCTACTTTCGAGACAACCTACTTACTGTGATGGAGACAATGTCAAGCACAACTCTGGCATAGTTAAAGATAGATCTTACATGTGAAGAACTTCTACTTTTGCCGGAATTGTATGCATTCAGTCTCAACAATAGAAAGGTGCTTACTAAATCGATAAATTTTGATTGTCTTTAATACACTATGACTGAATCTAACTTTTTCTTCTTTTCAGATTCCAAGGCGCAAGGAGAAAACAACATTGCGCAAGGAGTCACTAACAAATACACTTCACTTAGTTGCAAATACCGGAAGCTAGGTCACATACCTTGTGTACGTAAAGAGCTTTGATGCCATGCAAACCATGATGTACTCTTCAAAATGACTAATGCAGAGACATTTTTTGGCGGTCAAACAATGTTCAAAAATGTACATTTTCAATGTTTCAAAACTTTTACATATTGTGTTGTTTCTGTCAAGATTTATACAAGTAATTTGCTCCCTTTCCCGGCTACTGTCCTCTCCCTCGATTTGTGCCGCTCATCCCCTGTCCTCTCCCCCGGTTTGTGCCACTCGTCCCTTGCCCTCTGCTCTGGTTGCTCCCCTACCCTCTGCTCCGGTTACTGCTACCTCTGCCTCTGGGGACGCTGGTCTCGTGCATCCTTTTGCGTCGCTCGAAATCATGGGCCTCTTCCATGGCTTCCCATGCTTCTTGCACTTGTGAAGCTTCCCGCTGTTCTTGCTCTTGCCGTCGACGTGTAGCCCATTCCTTTACTTCTGCGGTGTCCGCATAATATTGGTTTATTGCTTCTTGTATATTTCGAACTTCTTCTTGAGTCTGATTGTGGTGTTGCATCACTTCGTTAATGCAAGCCTCTTCGAACTCGTCAGCTCTCGCCGATTTCTCTCTTGTGCGTCTGTTTACCGAGATTATAATATGCTGGATGGCCATTACAGAAAAGTGTCGCACATCGTTTTTGGTGTAGTTATGTAATCGAAGTTCATGTAGAAGCGTGATACAGACATCTGTTGCTTCATACATACATTGCAGCAAACAATAAAACAACAGATTACTTACGTTCGATATATCCATAATTTGACTGATGAGCAACACGGCATTCAAACAGGTTCGCCAGCCACAACTATAGTCATTAGTCTACGTGGGCACGGTTACCCGTTCGTGCCGGACTACATTTCCTAGATCATGTTCTAACAAAAGATGCTCTACACAACATACAACCACTTGAGTCAGCAACACATTACAAAGAGACACTGCTTTCCAAATGTACCCAAATGGACCTTACTTTTTTACACGACGTGAAACGCCTTGCTTTGCCCGGAGTTTGCGTAGTAAACAATCTTAGCTTCCATGTCAAATAACATCAGACTCCAATGATCACTACAGAGACACCATCAAAGATGAGGAGAGATTCTCAATGCAAGATGTTTTTTACAAGGCAAGAAAATACTCACGATTGATTGTACGCAGTGACCAAAAAGCGCGCTAGATCAAAGTTGACTCTGCTAAACCAGTTCATCAGACTCAAAAACGAAACTGAGTTGTTCTGTAGATAAGGTGATATCAGCGGATCTATTACGTATACTTTCTCTTGAATCTCAAGGGGCAGAAGCGAGACAGTGTGGCTAACATGAACAAATGGTAGAGATTAGACTTGAACACCAAGTGAGTCAATATCGAGCGAGTGGGGCAGCTATTGCATTCCATCCGCCACTGAATCGCTTGGTATTGTGACCCATGTCTTAGCGAAAATAAGCCATTATAAAGAAGAACTTGACGACTGCCCCGCAAAGACATGGGTCAATACCGAGCGAGTCAGTGGAGGATTCCAATTCCATAAGCCACTGACTCACTTGGTATTGACCCATGTCTTTAAGGTAGTGAACCATTATAAAGAAAAACTTGGCAATTGCCACAAAGACATGGGTTAATACCGAGCGAGTAGTACCAATATCCAATTTCATTAGCCACTGTCTCGCTTGGTATTGACCCATGTCTCGGTAGAGACCCATTTAATGAGCACGAGAATTACCACAAAGCAACATTGACGACCTCATTCGTTGCGAGCGAGTCGGTGAAACTGCGCATGCACATGAAATCTACATTATCGAGGTTGAAAATGCAGGCCTCCTCTGACCTTGCAGGCAGCTGTATGTGCGCATGCAGAGGCCCTGAGCTCAACAAAATTCTCAACTCCTCTTCATTCTCTTCGTTGATTTGCTCTAAAATAATTGACTCATCAGATACGTTGGATGGCCCTTGTGATGCAGAGCCTTGCCCTTGCCTTTCTTGAGCTGGCTCCCTGGCTGCCTCAGGCTCCTCCCTAACAGCCTCTCTAACAGCCTCAGGCTCCTCAGGCTTCGGATCATTTTCCTTCAATATTGGTTGCTACACAGATGCCTCAGGCTCCACCCTAACTTGCTCTTGTCCCTCATCATCCACTATGGGCTGCGGATCTTCCATGAATTGCTCATTTTGGTGTCTAGCTGGCTCCTCAATAACTGTCTCTATTTCTTCCATGACCGCCTCGGGGTCCACTCTGGCTTGCTCTTGGCCCTCTGCGGCTGTCTTAGCCTACCCATCTGTGTCGTTTCTCCCGACCCGTGATCGGGTCCTTCTGCTGTTTGTTTCAGCCCTAGACGGCTCTGTCTATCGTGCACAAGGATGGAGAGGGGGGATGTTGAGAATATCCATGGTTCTACTATCCCGGATAGGCACTGGCTGAAGCAGCCCATCATAGCGGAAACGAAGCCTACGAAGAGTATCAAAATCCCACGGCATGATAGTGACACGGTGTGCATGGGCAACCAAGATATATCCATCGTTGAAGAATTCCACGAGGTAGTCTTCAACAATTTCTTGAAGGCAGAGGAGTGCACTGTTGGCCCATTGCATGTTGACTCTCCGCTGCTCGCAAATCTCCTGCACTACTCGCTGGAAAGGGAGACGTGGAATAGAAGGTTGGACGTGTCGTTCTATCCTGCACAGCTCTTGCAGTACACCTCTGTGCGCCTCATATCGGCGTCTTCTTGCTTGAGCATTCAAAGATTCACCTGTTGCCCTGCTAGCGCAGGCCTTTACACGAGGCATCTCTATAGATACAATAACACCAAAAGACAATTCATTTGTCAGCACAAGGGACTTCAGATTTCAGAAAAAGTCAGTACCAAGCAAATAGGTGCATAGGAAAGAGTTGCCTTGCCTTATTCTCTCGGTAGTGACCTCAGAAAATATTAATGGTTGACATGATTAATATTTTCTGAGGTAACTACCGAGCGAATAGGTGCATAGGAAAGAGTTTGCCTTGCCTTATTCGCTCGGTAGCGACCTCAGAAATAGTAATAGCAGACATGACTTATATTTTCTGAGGTCACTATCGAGCGAATAGGTGCATAGCAAAGAGTTTGCCTTCCTTATTTACTCGGTAGTGACTTCAGAAAATAGTAATAGTAGACATCACTTACATTTTTTGAGGTCACTACCAAGCGAACAGGTTCGCATTCCCTACAACAAAATACCTTATTCGCTGGGTAGTGACCTCAGAAAAGTGTATAAGCAAGCGAACAGGTTTGCATCCGCTGCAACAAAATACCAATGTGAAGGAGATGTTAAATCGATGAGATCCTAACTGTCATGTCGCTCCCTCCCATCACCTCCCCTAATATCGGGGGGATGGTACCATTGATTCTCTCTCCCACGTCCACCTCTCATGAAACTGCTGTCGAGAAATTTGCGGTCTTGCCAGGAAAGCACCGGGCTTATGGCTGTGAGAGAACTCAACAAAAACTATATGAAGGAGTTAAACCATAGATGCCATGAAGACTAGGGTTTGGAAAGAAGTGCAATCAAAGAAGACTCACCCTTTCTCTCTTGCACTCACACACACACAAAGAAAGAACGCAAAAGAGAATGTCAAAACAATACGAAGATGAAGACATCAAGGCTATGGTCATATCGTATCATGGGTAATATGAAAGGGTTAATGGATGAGTTAATGGCATTCAATCTTGGCTGACCAAATAGGCTACGAATTGTTCTTTGGAATTGTAGTTTTGTGCTTACCATAATATATATATTTTGTCTAGTGATTGGGATTAATTGTGTGTACAAATCCTCTTGGTTCATAGCAAGATAACTACGCTTACATCAAAAGAAAAATTATAGTCTATGAGAGGTAGTATGATGGGATCCGGTGATAGAAGTATTTCATTGAGCCTTTCAGGGCCAAAGAGAAACACTATACGTTGTTGAAAGTGTATTTTACGGCTAATCCATACGTTAATTCTAATAGATCGTACAGAGTGAAAGCGATAGAAATGATCATCATGTGGGTTATTCATCTAAGATAGTATGTGAGAAATGTAGATATGAGAGAAGTGAAGAGATGAGAAGTTTCCCTCCCAAGCCCTATTCTTGCCCGTAGGCAATAAGGATACTGCGGGGAGAGATGTACCTGTAGCAAAGAGAACCTAGAGAGGATGAATTAATGAGAGAGATAGGTTTGGTTAAGGAGATGAGATTAGATACATATATATATGTTGGATTAGAGATGAAAATGAAAACAACAAGAAATCAAGAAAACATCAATGTAGAACACATCTTACTTGAAACCCTTCGGCACCATTCTTGATGGAGAGAGAAGAAGAGTGGATAATTCCACTTTGATTGATACGCCAAGTACAACACCTTCTTTGATTAGAGTTGATCCTCCAAGGATGGCGTACAAGAATGGCTAGTTTTCCTCTAGGAGAAAGTGTAGGCTTGGGCTTATGTTAATGGGGCTAAGTACAATTAGGCATTACTACTCACTCTCTCAAGAATTCCTCTCATCAATGGCTTGAATCCTTGAGTTCCTTCCAAGGAAGAAGAGGTCCCCTTTTATAGGTGAAGGGAACCCACAAGGGTTTACACAAGAAGAGAGGAGCCAGTGTGAACAGGAATTGGAAAAGTTGGAAATGAGCTGTCCCTGCATGATGTGGGCAGACTGGGGTCCAGTATTTTGATCATATCTCCTCAACCGTAGCTCCAAATAAAAAAATAAAAATATGGGCAGAAACTTCAGCTCATTAGCTACGATTTTCATTTTAAAATCATTCTCCAATTCGGATTGGAACCTTGTGTAAAAAATTCATCAAAATAGGGTCCATTTATGGCAGCAAAAGTCTTCATGTGGTCTCCTTAGCCTTGACTTTCATTTAATTCCCAAGGACACCTCATACCATATGAAAGCATGACATTTCTCCTTGACAAAGTTTTGTAACCATGCTTGCAATAATGCATTAAAATAAGTGTATCTTTGAAATCATGCCACCTAGTGTCCCACTAGGATTTGATTCTCTCCTAGTAGCTATTTAAAAAGAAATATAAAAAAAGTATAAAAAATACATAGAATATATATATATTGGAGTTTACCCTAGATATAGGATCTAGCTAGGGTGTGAGATGATAATGAAATAGTAGAAATAAAGAATCAATGCTTTTTGCCCCAAGTTAAAGAGGCGGAGCTATTGACACTTTTCCCATAGTATTTTTTGATGGTAAAGTAAGAATACATTACCCTTGAGATAAATAATAAGATGAGATAGAAAGCTTATTTTTATACTTACATATGCATATGTACATTATAGGAAATATAATTATGTATCTAAAAAGTTACAAGATAACTCTTGTAGCATGTGTTCCCACTATGTACATGTCACAGCACGACACCGCATGGCAATACCACCCCTCACATACCACTCACTCATAAGCCAGAACCTAGGCTCTGCTTTTTAGGCTTGTCTTAAAGTTTATTTAAGCAGAAGTTGTTTCAGAACCTCCCTCAGGGTTTCTCAGAACAACTAAAAGAAGCTTAGGATAGTGGTGATGCCTTTCCAAGGTATACTCCCACAGTGCCAGCAACACCGCATCCGGGCCCTCCTCATGAGGTCCCCCCTTGGCCCTCCCCCAATGTTACCCTTAATGTTCTCGATCGACATAGCTCGGGAGTGGCTGCTATCAACACGAGAGTCAATTCTCGAGGTAAGCCACTGGTAATTCTTTGCTTTCTACTCCCAATTTCCAAGCTCCTAGTTTCAAGAGCTTATTTGCTAAATGCTTTGTGCAGGATGCTAGCCATAAGCTGCAGCAAATGCTGATTGTCAGGCAGAGGGTCTCAATCCTTAAAGACTCTCTGGAAGCAAGAAGGCCTGAAGACATGCAGCGATTGCTCGCCGAGAATGTCTCTATGGAGGCTATCATTAATTGGCTTCAGGAAATGAAGGATGAAGTGCTTGAGCTAGCCAGTAAATATGAGGAAGCCATTAACTCTACCAACAAGCTTTGCGAAGAGATAGCCTGGCTATGAAGGAAAAGGACTACATGGTTATTGCAAACCCTAAACCCACGAAAATTAGTAGGCCACTCTTTGTAAAGTCTGAAGTGTTTTCTAACTCAAAACCTGGTGTTCAGTTGTAATTTTGTTTGTTTCTTATAAAATCAAAACGCGTATTTGGCAAAAAAAACCCTAAATCTGCAACAAACAGGGGTTACCTTCTCCTTATTTGCTTAGTATTGACCTCTGTACTAGCAGACATCACTTAACTTTTCTTTTGGTCAGTACCAAGCAAATAGGGCCCTTCGGACTAAGTGACCTTACCTTATTCGCTTGGTACTGACCAAGGACGATGACCTGTATCAAGCGAACATGTGCAGCAAACAGGGTTTACCTTCCCTTATTCGCCTGGTACTTACTACACAACATACAAGTGCACAGAAGGGTAGTAAGTAGCATACCTCTTCACTGTGTGTAGAGTTCCACGTCACCAAAGCACTGCAGAACAAGAGTAAGAGAAGGAGGATGCACAAGAGTAATAGGTGATGGAGTTTGCTTACCGCGTAGCGTCGATGGGGGTAGAGTTAATTAGAATGATGCACAGTAGAGAACGCGAAAAGAGGCAGAATAGTTGAAACTTGAGATGTTTGGCGGGGTTAATGCCTCAACTTAGAATGCTTACCTCAGGGAGGGTGACAACTTCACTTATGTGCAAGATTGCGGTTGGTAAATCGTACTGCATGGGAATCTGAGACCATTTATTACTGGTTGTCCTTGAGAGCGCAGCCCACGTGCCTTTTTGAGTGACTGTTTAGGGTCAGACAGATGCCAATCGCCCTTGTAGTCGCCATCTCCATCTCCATCGTCGAGTAGAACAAACAGATTGCCGCTGCCTTTGCCTTTTCTGTGCCTTTCCCCTTGGCCAGCTCTCGTAATCCTGCATTTAGAGACAGACGCCGATCGCCCTTGCATTCGCCATCTCCATCTCCAAGTAGAACAAACATATCGCCATCGCCTTTGAATTTTCTGCGCTCTTCTCCTTGGCCACTTCTCGTGATCCTACGTTGAGAGTCAGACGCCGATCGCCCTTGCAAGTGCCATCTCCATGTCCAAGTAGAACAAACAGATTGCCGTTGCCTTTGCATTTTCTACGCTCTTTTGCTTGGCCACCTCTCGTGATCCTGCGTTGAGCGACCTCTCGTGATCCTACGTTGAGCGACCTCCACTGGGTCAAGTCCTTTGTTGCTGCGTTGCCATCGCCCCCCTCTGGTTCTTGCTGTCAGTGGCCTGTGACATCACCATCCAACTCAGCGCCATTGGATATTGTAGAGACATGTTCTTTCTCCCTGCCTCTCCCCTTCCTGTGTGCTGTTAACTGTGTGCGCACCGAAGCCACTGCGTCAGGGTAAAAATGCATGCATGGTTGGAATAATTACTCCTTATGTGATCGTACCGAATTTATGGTTGGAATAATTACTCTTTATGTGACCGTGCCTGAGTTTGGGCATAGTGAGTGAGTAGGCCTATAAATCTTTCACTGATAACATTAGATGCTGTTCTTATCCACTTGTTCTGAATGCTTAGGTCACATGACAAAACCAAGAAAATAGGGCCCTTCAAAGATTCTTGGGGCCCCTACTCGCTTGGTTCTGACTCAACTAACGTCACCTCTTATGAGATGGGCCCTTTTGTGATTCGTGGGGCACTGTCTCACTTGGTTCTGACTCTACTAACGACAAAATCTTATGACATTAGCACACGGGATAGAACCAAACAAATAGGGCCCTTCGGAAATTCTTGGGGGCCTTACTCGCTTGGTTCTGATACATGTGATCATCACTGTGCGCCAGAAGAAGACAGACGTGAGCGAGGATACATGTGAAGAAAAACTATTTACATTCTTATATAATGCTCGTGCTCATCACCGTGCACCAGAACTATCAGGAATGTTCAATGCAGAGTTTTCTATACAGAGGATTATAGATTTCTCATTTGAGTACCTACAAACCCATTTGCAACAGTATGAGGCAGTCACTTATGACAATTCCATGACAGTTGAAGGCATGAGATATGTGCACCCAGCTGACATTGACCCTGACAAGAGTGCTTCAAGGAGACTGAATCGCTGTCTAGAAAAGTGTCCCTCCAATGCACTGCTTGTACAACACAGGTCTATCATGGGTTTGTCTGTTACTTATACTTGCAGAAGGATGGTGAGTCATAGACTTCGCAGTCAATAGCTTTCGATAGTTGTCCATTGGCACTGGAGGAAGAGGTAGAGGATGTGGAGGTGCAGTTCGACCCAGAAGAAGAGCGGGTAGAGGCACTAAAGGAAACATTTGATGCGGGCTTAACTCTTGTTTCTCTTGCAGATGCAGCAATAGGGTGCAAGCAAGAAAGTTCAAGTAAGGAAGTGACTTTGCCTCTAAATTGTGCTCCCAGCTTTGCTATGGCCGGCGACACCCACTATGTTCTGCTCACAGATATCATGCATGAGCTCAATATACGGGAGGACTAATTCCTAGCGGCAATTGAAAATTTTTGTGAGGCAGACATGGGGTTTGTGGACGATGATGGAGTGGAACAACATCTTATTGCTGACACAGCTGTCCGTGACTCACAGTTCACTTCAGGGTGGCAACTGATCAAAGATAAATTCAATGAAGCGAAGTCCGGAGAGGCCAATTTGACAACAGATGAGCAGTTTGAATCGACAACAAAACAACTCGGCTTGGAAAACATGGGTAGGCACGTGGCACCCAAAGATCAGGTAATGAATAGTCAGTCTATTCACTTGTGCAGGAGGTTGATGCTGGAAATGGACGAGAATCAGATGGTAACTTTTGTCATGCATTCAAATGGTATTAGAGATGGCCCAGTGATAAAATATCATGATCATTTTTTTTTGCTGCTAGGTGCTAGTGTATGACGATAGTTTCCTTAGAAGAGCGGGAGGCTCACGGCAAGGGCTTGTCACTGGAGTCCAAGGCAAGGATGCGGCGTTGTCTCACTACATAGGGCGTTTCAACCACAAAAAAGTTTGTAGAAACAATTCAAGTACTTGACAATTGCACTCATTTCACTTACGGTTATTCATTGCAATTTTTATGTAGATCATAATATACCACAAGGAATACTCCGATGACAATGCAAAGTTCCACTGTTTGCAATGAAAGTTATTACATTAAGATTGTGTGATGGGCACCCTCTCCCACTAAATGCAAAAAGACTAATTCTGATTGAGAAACAGTTTGCTCTACGCGTATTTGGCATTGGGTATGAGTGCCAAGCACTCAGAGCCCCCTATTTCATGTCCTACACAGCTCAGAGGCTCTGGCTGCAGGGGTTGAAGACCCAAAAAGCTTAGATCCATACAACAAGCGACTGTTTCTAAGGGAAAGAAGACGCTTGATGCCCGTGGGGATGCTGCCATCAGCAGAGGAATGAGCTCGTCTACAAAGCTTGCACATCGAAGAGGTACAAAGTGAGGAAGAAGGAGGTGCATCGAAGAGGATAAAAACGACGGGCTCAGGTCCATCTTTTCCCGCTCCTGACTCGTAACCATCGCCACCTTGCATGGTGCTCCGCCACATTTGAAGCTCCCCAAGCCATCTGTTTCTTCTCTTTGCGGATGTGTTGTAAAGACCGTGTAATTTATGAACTCTTAAGAAGTTCCTTCTACCTTGCTCTATGAATTAGTCGTCTATAAGTCCATTGGTGTAACTCTAATAGGCTATTGGCCTTTTCTTTTTCTCCCCCATGTCGAGTGTGCTTAAAATAACCTGTTCTTGCTATGTAGTGGGTTTTTCCCATGCCTTGTGTGGACCATATTGATAGAGCCGTATGTCTTGGCAAAATATGGACCATGGTTGAACATTATGTGCTGCATTGAAATAAAACAAAATGGTCAGTAGAGTACAATTTAAAATTTTGTTTTGTATGCGTAGAATGCCAACCCACCATGTAATGTGTGATATGTTGCCCACCCCACCCTGTAAGGTAATCCTTTTTCCAATCCAACAAGGCTGCTTGAAATGATGTGAGCTTACTTTGGTCCCAAGAATGCTGCTCAACGTAATGGAAAATTTTATCTAGTGATTTCCACACGTTCGCCTTGTGATTCTGGATTGCCCCACCACCAGCATTGTCTTTAACCACTTTATGTAACTGTTTCCACTTGTTGAACAGGTTTCTCCTTTCTTCTCTATCTGAATCTTTGAGGTTAAACCCAAGAAACCTTCTTGCCTTCACTCCGCCTATCGATGCTTTCCTCGGTACCTTGTACCGTCTTTGAGACATCTTAGGGTCCTCTTCAATTTTGACATTGCCTCCATGCAAGCCTCCATGCAAACCAATGTCTGAGAGCACTCCCTCTAATGCTTTGATCACTCTTTTTGACTCACTCTCTGGCTTTAATGTCCATGAAAAACATATGTACAAATGAACCACCTTTTCAATTATTCGTCGACAGAGTGCATGAAGTGTACAGATGTGAACTCTACTCAGAGGAATATCAAGCACTGGTTTAAAAGTTTTATCTTGAAGATGTATGTTGGGAGCTCTATTCCATTGCACACTCTCAAGTGATTGTGCATCAACAATGCAATATAAGAATGGATTTGCCACATCTGCTCCGTGTGTTATGTTGTACATACACTTAAAAGTCTTTAAGTCACCAGCCATGTGCCATTCCACTATGTAGTCACCAAATCCTTCCACTGAAAGAACGGCTCTGTTTCTTTGTTCACTCATGATAGAAGGAATTTGGGTTTGACTAAAAACCCAATCGAGGATTTCAAAATTTTCCTTATCAACCTTCAGTGAAAAATGAAAACACAAAATCAACAACCAAATAATCAATATTTTTGTTATCATAGAGTGAACGAAGTATACCTGAAATGATCCTAGAGTTAGAATGTTGTTTTTTGATTGCACGCTGAAGTATCGTGGATCCTCTTTCGTTATTGATGGATCCAGAGCTCTGTTCATGAGGGTGATGGTGACTCTCTCCAACTTCTTGTTCTTTAGGACCTTGCACTCATCGAGCTTCAAAACAAACTTGAGAGCCCCACCGCACTCGTCTCGACTGATGTCAAAGAAGTGAACTGCATACCTTTGTAATGATTCAAGATCAACGAAGAGGTTGTTGTGCTCGTTAAACTGTACCTCTCTGCCGTCCTTGCCTAAGAACGTTACTTCAATATGGAATGGTGACCCAAGTTTCTCAAACACCTCATCGTTTACGTGCCGGAGAGCAGCCTTTACATGTGATGGCTTTGGTAGCAATGATCCTCTCTGTAGTTTATTTTGAGACTTTTTAGCTAATGCTTTGAAGAGTGCCCTGTATCCCATCTGCGAGATGACACTCTCATCAAGTATTGCTTGCACTTCAATTGGTTCCAGCTGATTCTCGTTCATGAAGGAGGTAAGTAGCCTCCCTTTCAACTTACGATTTTTTTTTTGAGTTCTCATCTCTTCAACTACTTCTTTTGGAACTAGACAGCTGTAATGCACTCCGGCATTGAAGTCTGCACCTTCGAGTTTGGATGCAGTAAAGACCTGCCAAAAAAGCACAATGCGTTATGATCATGTATAGGAAAGTAAGTGTATCCATTTCTTAATGAATCACATTGAAGAAAAAAACTTTGAGGTACCTTAAAGCTCGTATTCGTTTTTTCAGGCCACCACTACCAACCTTCATGTTCTCAATGTTGCACAGATCTTGTTTTCTTTTCGGACTACCAAGCACGGTGTCTTTCTCTCGCAAACTTGTGATCTTCTTCTCAAGGCCTTGGATTGTCTCTCTGTTTGATGAAATCTTTTGAGAGCATGCTTCATTAATTTTCTTCAGCTGCATGTTCTCCATCGCCAGAAAGTTTCTTTGCCTTTCCGCATTCAATCCTCTCATTTCCAAATGTTCGGTGTATCCCAATGCCCATCCTTACCATCTCTTGTGAAATGTAAGAGGTTAGTGATATTATCAAAGGGAGGTGGCACATTTGTCGTAGGATCCTTTGGATAAATAGACCCATCGGTCTACAATCCAAATGATGTTCCTTGTTTGTCCTTCTAAGTTCTTTCTCCCGTTGAGATAAGAAAGACTCCCTCCTACGTTTCTGCAACAATGTGTACTCTTGCAATACATCAACATGAAGATGATGTGTGTTCTTTCTTTGGTAAGTGTTAAAGATGAAGGGGATGAGGATTGTAAGTTCAAATTAGTGTTTTCATCAGGAAAAGATGCGTTCTGCATTCCTAGAGTTGATAGAGAAGAAGACAGAGAAATGTCTCAGGTTTTGGGAGGGAAAGCCATATTCTCAAGTTTAGAGTTGATAGAGTTTGTGTGGCTTATGTTTCTGGAGGGAACGCTTGTAAGTTGGCATTTCAAATCATTAGTCATACGATTAGTTGGATTCTTGACAAGAGAACGAAGGATAAGAATGATAAAGACGGTGGCTACCTACCAAAGAATGTCATTTTGGCTTTTTGTTGCGCAGAAAAGTATCACATAAAATGCACAATTTAGCATTTTCATTTTCTCTCTCTAAGCCGACGTGGCACTTCTTACAGGGCCCAAAAGTGAGTCCAACTTTCTCCTAATGGAACAATCAAAATAAGTGAAGGGGCCTTGTCACCTAAAAGTGTCTGATGAGACTCTTGCTTATTATAAAGCTGCTTGGATATGAGAATATTTGCAAAGGGGTTACTTACAAGAAATTAACTATAAAAAGTATTTATTTATCAAATCCATATTAAACTAGAGGATGGTCTCATAAGGAGAGGTTATGAAGGGACGTGGGGAAAGTTGGAGATGCTAAGATAAGGAAAGAGGTGGAATAAGCACTTGGGTGGTAAATGAGATAATATTGCATTCAGATCAAAAGATACATAGAGAGGGACATTACTTATCATGAATAACTGATATGATTTTTCTATTCTAGGGATATTATCAGAATGCATTAAGAAATTCCATACCTTGAGGCTCTTTGATATATAGCAATGTAGCTTAGCATTATCTGCAAAAGTATTACTCAAAGACAAATCTCTAAAAACAATTTAACCGCACATTAATATTTTAAAAGCTGATAATCATATGATAATATTGATGCAAAGGTGGCGTTGAAGACAGACAGAGTTGAAACTAGTGAGATACCCACCAAGTGATTGTATCTTCCTCTCTTGGCCTTGTCTGCGAGATTATGCCCCCCCCCCCCCCCCTCCGCCCCCCTAATTGCCTCTTCCACCTCCGTGCTATTCAAAATAACCTCTTCTCTCTTTCACCTCGGCCCACCATCCCATCTCTTTGTTTGGCCCTCTCATTGCCATTGGTTGAAATCTTTGATCCTTCATGCTTTACCTATTTCATTTTCAACAAAAAAGAGACCCTGCATCTCTTATCCTACAGGAGGTTCATGGCTCATGAAAAGAGAAGAGAATATTTAACATCAACATAACGTTGGGTCTTAGTCCATTGTACTCCTTGATGTTCTAATGACAACAAACGAGGAGTATTGCCTACCTCTCTCTCACTGTTTGGTAAATTTGTATATCTTACAAGATCTTAGAGACGTCAACAACTGATAAATGGTTATGATAAATTGTATCTTTGTGATTTTTCGATGATGTAATTGGCCACTCTTTTTTTTCTTACCTTAGAGTTTGTCTCTTAAACATGTTTAATCAATTGAATATACTCTCTCTCTCCATAATTACTATCTCTGCTAAACCTTCAACCAACACTGAAACTCCCTAGCTAGCAATGGCCGATGTACGCCACCAATAGCTAGGAATAAATGAACTTCACTACAGTGATTCAACTTTTCTAAAGCTTGACCTCTTCAACATCAAGCATTGTGAAACTTGTTAAATTAAATCCTTCAATCTCAAAAATATATGTATTTGATGATGATAACAACTCCCATCAAGATTCTTACCTCCAAAAGCGCTGGGTCTTCTACTCGTCTGCACTCATATCACCTTTTCTTTAAACATTGAGGAGAGTGTACTCGACAAGGGTTCTACCGTTTTAGTCCAAGTATGTAGCGCTCAAATCTGGCAAACACAAGCCTAAAGTTATATTGGCAAGACCTAATATTGTAGCTGTGATAACAATATTTTGTTCTAACATTTATGACATATTGATAAGGTGGGTATCTCACCAGGGTCAACTCTGTCTGTCTTCAACGCCACCTTTGCATCAATATTATCATTATCAGCTTTTAAAATCTTAACGTGCGGTTAAATTGTTTTTAGTGCTTTGTCTTTGAGTAATACTTTTGCAGATAATTCTAAGCTTTTGCACGCACACACACACACACACACACACACACACACACACACACACACACAGACACACACACACACACACACACACACACACACACACACACACACACACACACACACACACACACACACACACACACACACACACACACACACACACACACACACACACACACACACACAGAGTAAGTATATTCAATTGATTAAACATGTTTAAGAGACAAACTCTAAGGTAAGAAAAAAAAGAGTGGCCAATTACATCATCGAAAAATCACAAAGATACAAAATCATAACCATTTATCAGTTGTTGACGTCTCTAAGATCTCATAAGATATACAAATTTACCAAATAGTGAGAGAGAGGTAGGCAATATTCCTCATCTGTTGCCATTAGAACATGAAGGAGTATAATGGATTAAGACCCAACATTATGTCGATGTTAAAATGTAATTTTCCTCTCTTTTCATGAGCCATGAATCTCGAGTAGGATAAGAGATGCAAGGTCTCTTTCTTGTTGAAAATGAAATAGGTAAAGCCTGAAGGATTAAAGATTTCAACCAATGGCAATGAGAGGGCCAAAGAAAGAGATGGGATGGCAAGGGGGGGGGGGGGAGGCACAATCTCGAAGATAAGGCCAAGAGAGGAGGATACAATCACTTGGTAGCTATAGTAAGATTTTACAATTGATTGTGTGGTTGGCAGGTGAGGGTTATGAGAGCAGAAGGTTGTATTCGCTCCATGGCATCACTAGGAAATGAGAGAGAGAAAGAGACTGTGCAACTCCATCATGCCATGAAAGGTGATACACCATATCACTAGAATGGTAACCTAATAGGACATAAAAGTGTCCTTTCAGGGTTTTGGGAAAAAATTCCAAAACCATAATAGATCCACTCATTTTGAAAAATCCTTTCATGAGCTTATAGTTCAATAACTACTACATATGGAAAAAATGAGAAACTTGTCATTTTTCTCATCCCTTGGTCACTACAAGCCTCCAAAGTTGATGGACCAATGCATTTTTCCCAAAACAACAATTTCTTATGGTTGATTGCATATAAATAAGAGTGGAGATTTTTGTAGGACATGAGATAAAATGCCCCGTTAACTTCAATGGGTTGGTGACCAAAACATGTGGGTTTAGCATTATGACCTCTAGAAACCCATAGAAACTACTCAATATCTAGCCAAGTTTGTAGTCTATGATTAGATATGGTCACTACCTACAAAATACACACAATTGGCCTAAGAAACTAGCAATATTGAGAAAGTTATACTTGCTACTCTAAAATGTATCGTATTCTTCAGCAATAAAAAAACTCAACCATCATCATATACTATGCTATATAGCATATTAGGTCCCCCAAAACTCTAGCTTTATGTTATACATTACACTTAAACAATCAAAATTGAATTTGGATATCAAGAAAGCCACCAAAAAAATCATAAAAGTGCTAAAACAGGATTATGCAATTCTTGTAAATTGGTCATAACTGTTGACCACTGGGTCAACAACACAATATAACTCAAGTTTCGTACCAAAGTCTTATCTTTTGCGAGTTATGAAATGCTGCGGATTATGACTATAAACGTCATTTGTAATGAGTAGTTATTCTAGTTTCAGAAGACAGGGTGCAATGGCACTTCCAGATTGTAAATACAAAGCCATTTGACCCTTTCAACCTCATTTTTGGTTAAACCTAAGGTAGCCTTAGTATATACAGTACCTAGGTCATTTTGTAAAAGGGGGGGGGGGGGGGGGGGGGGGGGGGACTTTAATCATAATCAGAGCGCTGCCGTCTACTGTGTGTGAGAGAGAAAGAGAGTGAGCGTGAGCTTTATCCTCTAGCTACTCCCGGCTCGCTCAACACATTGGAGATCCGATTGCACCATTGCTGTAGGCTCGAGGAGAGCTACGCGACAACGCCAAGCATTCCACGCGAGAAAAAGCACACACGCCCACGCATCTACGAGCTATTTGTGGTCGTAAGTGTATCAAATGATGTCTGTTTTTTGCGTGCTAGTAGTCTATAGAATCGTGGCGACATAAGCTACCCATAGGTACTCATAAATTTCAGTTTCGGGCACTTTCAAAATTCTGCTCTGTCATCCTACGCGTTTTTCGTAGATGTGTTTAGAGTGAGGGTTTTGAGTGTAGAAGCTTAGGGACAGGTGTATCCTAATGAGGGTATGGTGTTCCTTAATTTTTGTACGAATCTGGCATGATTAGGTGAGTTACCTTTCGTATGTGTGTATGTGGCTAGGTGGTGTAGTTGAGAGTAGTGAGGTTCTTGATTGTGGTATAGTTGGCCTTCCAGAGTGTTGTTGTGTAGGATGGTCTTAGCCTGACAAGATAAAGAGATTTCCTGCGTCTGCCTATCATGTCATCTGTGTCCTCGATTGACATTATGTTGATCTAGGTAGTGTTTGCATGCACTTCATAGGTGTGTGAGTCGCTTCCGCAACATTGGCGCCGCTGTCGGGGACACAAGGACCTAAGTAGGTTTCCTACTAACAATCGTGTGATGGTTGCTTGATTTAGTTTTGGCTAAAGAAAGCGTTTTTCTTAAGTGGATCCGGAAGAGTATATTCCGCGATCAAGTGGATAGCCAGGAAGCGTGTGTCTTGCCGAGTGTTTGCGACTAGATAGGTTTAGTTAGGATCTGTGGATTAGAGTAGTTGTTGGTGGTCGAGTGATTTGTGAGGTGATAAAAGCGTTAACTAGTTCGTGTGTGGCAGTGAAGCGTTTTTCTACTCATAGATGCAAAACACCATATGATTTGTAGGAGTAGCTTTAGGTAAGTGATCCGATTCTGATCTAGAGCTATTCAGCACTAAATTATTTGCTAAAGTGCTTGATTGTATTTGAAATCACGGAAAAGTGTGTTTTTGAGGATAAAAATACATTAAACAAGCTTTTGTGGATATTTTTGTATGACTGACTGATGCTGTGCATATAAAAGAGCATTTGCAAGGGTTCTGTGAAGAAAACCTGCAATTCTGTAAACATAGACATCCTACGCGTAGGATGTCTCAAGGGGGTTCTGGAGACCAAATTTGAAAATTCTGACTGCACCAGTGTGTTTGGAAGGGGGGGTTTACCCTAAGTACACATTGAAACTAGAGTTTTGACCAACTCTTGACACCCAAAAGACCAAAGACGGAGTGTCAAAAATGCGAAAACAAGAAACTTAAGATTCTGAGTACAATTTTGCATAAAAATTGCTAGTAATGCTTGAAAAGTAGTTCTCAAGACTTGGGGAGGCCTGTGGATGAATTCTGCCAAAAATTTCATCAGTAGACATCCTACGCGTAGGATGTCTCTAGGGCACTTTTGGCAAGGAATTTGGGAAAACTAAGGTTACCAGTGGGTTCAGAGGGTAGGTTTTACCCTAGTAACATATTGACTTGGGTGTTTTTCCCTATTTTTGTTGACCAAAAGCCAAAAGGCGGAGTCAGACAACGTAAAATTTCAGAAAAGACTTAAACTGAGTGATTTTTGCATGTTTTTGCAATTGTGAAGCATACTTGCACTTGCTGAGGGTATAAGGAAGCATCAGGGACACTTCAGTCTGAAAAAATAAGCAGTAGACATCCTACGTGTAGGATGTCTACAGGGTGATCTGGGCATTTTTTTGAAACTCTGAGGTTACTAGTGTGTTTAGAAGGTAGGTTTTACCCTATTTTTACCTGGAAAGTTGAAATTTGACCAAATTTTGATAGATCAAAGCCAAAAGACGAGAATTGTCAGACATCCTACCCAAATTGTGTCCAAGGACTAATTTTGAGACCAAACCATAGGATGACTCCAGAGGCATGTTCTAAATGTTGTATTGAGTGCATGTGATAAATTTCATCTCATTTGGGTCAGTGAAAGTGAAGATTGAACAGACTTTAGCGTTTTTGGACAGACAAAAGGCAAGAATAGCTAGTTTTGGGGTCTTTTGACATCCAAACTCAAATTTAAGCATACCAGTGGGTTGCTGAAGACTAGGGGGATCTTTGGTCCAAGTTTGGGTTCCTTCTGAGCAAAAAGACATCCTACGCGTAGGATGTCTACTGCATGATTCAGAGACCAAAATTTTCCTGTGACCATACCATGCTGTCATATAGCCTTAGATAAGCCTCCTAGGCAAATTTGGTCCAATTTGGAGTTTATTTGACTTGGGAATTCATCAGAACAGACATCAGGCTTTTGGAACAGATTCTTGATCATTTGATCAACCTATAGGTGTCAGAATCAAAAAGTAAAAATAGCTGTGAGTTTAGCACATCAAGGGGAAGCTACAGAGCAAGTTTGAGATGAAACAAAGCAAAAAAACATCCTACGCGTAGGATGTCTCCAGGGTCATAAAGTGGTCAAAATTCTACTTTGGCCATATTGGGGGGTTCTAAGTGTCTCAAGGATTCCAGAACTTTTTTCAAAAGTGAATTTGGACCTTGTTTGGCCTATTTACCAAGCAAAGACAAGAATTGTCAGACATCCTACTCTTGGAGTGCACTAGAAGCTTATGCAGCCCAAATCTTGACCTATTGGCATCCAAATTCAATTCGAAGCATACCATTGTGTTGCTGAGCACTAGGAGAATCTTGGGATCAAGTTTGGACAAAATCTAAGCAGTTAAACATCCTATGCGTAGGATGTCTCCAGCTTGATTTGGGACTCCAAACCAAAAACCTATGAGCACACCACTGTGATCAGCACATCAAGGAGAAGCTGGGGTGAAAATTTCAAGTCATTCTGAGCAAAAAGACATCCTACGCGTAGGATGTCTCAAGGCCATGTTTTAGGTCCAAATCAACCTCTGAGCATACCATTGTGTTGCTGGACTTAAGGGGAGTCTCTGGACCAAAATTTGAGCATATAGACATCCTACAAGTAGGATGTCTCTAGGCCAGTTTTAGGGTCCAACTCTACTTTTGACCATACAGGAGTGTTCACAGTGTCACAAAGATCCCAAATCTTCTTTTAAAATTGAATTTGGACTCATTTTGACCAGTCTAAACTGCATTTCACTGTTTTGGCCATAACTTTCACAAACGGTATCGGATTGGAAAAGTTTTTATATCAAAAAGTAGCCTGAGAGCGGCTCTACATATTTTAGAGCAAAACTTGAACTAAATGCATGCCTACGGCAACCATCTAGTTCAGCTTTGAAAAAAAAACGTCGTTTGAGGCCTCAAAATACATCCGCAAGTTAGGGGTGTCTAAAAGAGACAATTTGCGAGAATTGTGACGAAAGGGTTGCGGTTTTGGACATAGTTTCGACTTTTCCCTAACCAAAGCACTTGAACACAATAGACTAAGTCTACTTGAACCAAGAAAAAGCTCTTAAGCCCAAAAATCATGCCTACCCTAGATTCAAACGCAGCTTACACAAGCTTGGAGATCCCGACGATAGAGGAATATTCTCCCACAATGGATCTTCCAAACTTGAAATTGATAAAGATCCATCTTGTTGAGAGAGTTTGGATGATTGGTCATGAGAGTGAAGGACTATATAGATACATTGACGACGATGAGGTCAATCTTTATAGGTGCTCAGATCCATACGTAGAAGAGATAACGGATTACAAGCTCTTATATGTCTACACATACAGAGTCGAATGTCAATGGAGATCTATAGTTGTCGACAAGTATGGACAAGAATATAGAGTTGTAGAAAGCACAAATCCACAGACTGTACTAGAAAGAGGTGGATATTTGGTCAATGAAGGACCACAAATGCCTCCACCAAACACGAGAATTCCTATAGGAATTCCAAGAAGAGAGCCACCAGGATTCCCTTCAAGAGTGATAACGAGAGAAGGATTGGGAGAGTCTCTGGTTAGACTTGTAGACAATCGATGAGTTAGACCATCCCAAGTCCAGAAATGGGTAAACATAAAATACTCCGGAGATAAAGATCCAAGAGATCATGCAACGGCTTTTAGAAGAGTGATTAGAGTAGAGGAAGTTTCAAATTTTGCGACACAGTTTGCGGGATTTGGATTGACTCTAGAAGATGATGCAGCTACATGGTTCGACTCGGTGGAAAAATGGGATTTTGAGACCCTAGATGAGCTGTTTGAGGAGTTTATTGAAGAATTCTTGTCAAAAGGTATTCCGCTCTCGGACAGAGCTTAACATATCTCTTGAGCCGTAATGATGCTTTGCGTATTGATTCATCCTCTTTCTGTTTGAATCTATGGATTTGCGAGACCGTGTTGTGAGAAATTACCTACGCAAGCACGACTGATGTTGATCTTTATCCAGGGAATGAGACATGCGGGCCTTCAGAAGGATCTGCATATGATAAGGAGGATGACGCTAAACGACTTGATCAAAGAAGCTCTTTATCTAGTGGATAACTGTGAGGCATACAAAGAAAAGGACTTAAAGAGTCAAGGAGATGACACATCCTCTCAGCACAGTGTTTCACAGATAAGTGAGTCCATTGCCAAGCCAACGGCACCTATTGATCAAGAAAAGCTTATCGACGACTTGGTCAAGAGGTTGATTCCTCTTGTAAGGTCTGATTTGGGAGAGCCGAAGTGGTGTGAAATTGAGAGAAGATGGACGAACCATACGGGGGAAGAGTGCTATTATAGCATGGAAAATGCTAGGGAGAGTTATGTACAACCTATTCTAGAAGCACCTACTCCACCTAGATACATTACGGGGAATGCGCCAAGACCAGTAGTAGTTTTAAGGCAACAACTTGTCTTAGGACAACAACCTCCACTGCCAGGTGCTAGAATGCCAGTAGACATGAGATACATGCCAATGATGGAAGCATCAAATAAACCAACGCTAGTACCAGCTACAATGTGGTATAGCAACCAAAGTGAGTACTACCCTTCGGAGCAACAAAATGTGAGAGAAACACATGGAGTGGTGAGGCCAGTAGAACCTCCACCTCTTGGGTTTCAGTCGAAAGAAAGAAGGTATGAAATGGACGAAAGGACATTGCGATTCATTGCAAATAGCGGATTATCTAGGTCAAAGCTTGCTTATAGCCAAGAGGAAATGCTAAAAGAATCTCCTCAACCAGAGACAGATTGTCACAAAAGTCGTGA
Source organism: Adiantum capillus-veneris (assembly GCF_014529385.1). Classification (NCBI taxonomy): domain Eukaryota; kingdom Viridiplantae; phylum Streptophyta; class Polypodiopsida; order Polypodiales; family Pteridaceae; genus Adiantum; species Adiantum capillus-veneris. The sequence goes on along the minus strand of NC_140955.1, from coordinate 75,292,233 downwards.
CAACCACTTGGTCAAACAATGTCCTCATATGCAGATCACTGAAGTAAATGCCTATTGTCTTGAGTGTGGTTCCACTCACTTGATCCCCGATTGCCCAAAAAACCCAAACCAAATTAGGAAAATCACGACAAATGTATTAGGGATTGTTCAGCTCCCTAGTAGCTCAGAAAATGAAAATGTTATACCAGTTCAAGTAGTTACGAGAGCACAAGCTCAAAAGAAAGCTAATGAGAATCCAGAGACAAAGAACACGGAAAGTGACATGAGTCCAAAGACAGATGATGGACCAAAGATAGACGCACCTAGTCAGAAAACCAAGAGCAAACGAAGTAGTTGGAAAGCTAGAAAGACTAGGATGAAAGCACTCAGGGAACGAGAGCAAAAATCCCTAGCTGAGAAGCTTACCGAAGCTGAGGAGAAGATAAAAAAACATGAGGAAAAGGAGGCACCTTCTCTTACACAGATGGTTAAACCTCTAGAAGAACCATCGACGGATAAGAAACCGAGAAGTGCGAGTTCAGAAGGATCTGTGTTGGAAGAGAAGGTTAATGAGACATTAGATGCCCTCTTGAAAGCCTATGATGTGAGGCTCAAAAACAACCAAACCCAAGAACACAGGTGGATGACATATCCCTATGCGGAACTAGAAAATCAAAGGTTTGAAATGTGCTAGAAAATGATTCAAACAGCCCAAGCTTTACTAGAACCACCAGTTGCAAAACCTGAGGATGTGATCCATGTCCTGCCTACACAAGTAATCCCACCAAACCAGGAACTAAAAGAGCCAGATTCTAGTCATGAGCACAGACCAAACCTCAAAGACCCAGCATTAGAACCAAGGATAGTACTAAATACCACAGATAACTCTTCTGAGGGATTTCACCAAGCTATACCTGAGGATTGTAAAGAGATAGATGGTCTTGACGAATTGTGGAAACAAGTCAGAGAGGCCAATGAAGCCGATGAACTAAGAAGACAAGTAGACAAGACTGGTGATGAACGAGGAGTGTTTCTACCACCAATAGAGGAATTTGAGACTGGATCTCAAATGAATATAGAAGTGTGATCGTATGTATTGGGGCGACAAAGGATCTGTACAATCTATGGATAGTCAACCCCATTCACTAAGAACACTACCCTCCTACATGGGAGAGTACGAGACCAAGTCAGATGTGGTTGCAGTCCCATCACAGAGACTGTCTCCCAACAAGGCCATCGATTCAAAGGGGCTAGTAGATATTCTATCTACCCCAATCACCTGTACAATAATGTTAGCCGAGTTGCTCAAAATAAGACCAAACATGTGGGCTAATGTAGGTAAATGTCTAGAGAAATTTGGTGTAAAAACCCCAATGAATCAAATCGAGGAAGGCATCAAAGAGCTTGAAATGCCTCAACTAAATACTAGGCCAGTGCCATTAAACAAGGTAGGCGAGTATTACGAGGGAGAAGATGGAAACACCACCCTTCCTGTGGAATTCAATAATGTAAAACCCATGGCAATCCTTGACAGTGGAGCTGGTGTGGCCATTGCAACCAAAGAGGTTTGGAAAAAATGGGGAAAACCTGCCTTGATATCCACACGAATGACCCTACAGCTTGTAGATAGACACAAGGAAAAGCCCCTAGGACTGCTAGAAAAAGTACTTGTTACTTCTTGTGGCATTGAATATGAACACACTTTTACTGTTGTTGACTTTGGCAAGAAGAACAACTATGACATCATTCTGGGAAGACCATTCATGCGACAATTGAAAATGGTCCAAGATTGGGGTTATGACCATATATACCTGAGACATATGGAAACCATAATAAAGAAAAACTTGAGGGACCATAGCTATAGGGATGTGACAAGAACACTGGTTGAGGAGTTTGATTCCGCCACAGTAGCAGGATCAGAACTTCCAGCTTGGTTAGGTAAGCCTAAAGAATCATGGATGTGTGGAGCTTCACAATGTGGTAGCTTGAAACTTGAGGAATGTATCCTAGAGCGGGTTATAGAGGATATGGACTATATCCCAAAACCATTTCCTGAAGAAGAGTTAGAGCCTTTTGGATGGGAACACATCTTGGCTACTCTGGACGTGTGCACCGTGGAGGATGCTCCCACAACAATGTTTTGTGATGAAAATGGCTATGATGTCGTTCCTTATTTTGCAGTGAGTGAAATCCAAGAAAATGAAGAGATCCAAACATCAACAAGCTCTCGAAATAAGAAGCAAACAAATAAATGTGGAGAATCAAAAGATGAAGAAGACGACGAGTTCTATGACTCTGTAGAACACTTCGAGCTTCAAGAAGATCGACAACCCGGGAATCAATGTCATCGCTACACGAATAAAGTGCATCAAAAGTGGATTCCAAAGTCCTCGGTGAAGACACAGCCACCACAAGCATCCTCATACATGGCTCCTAATAAGGATGTAAAGACTCAGCTAGGAGGAATATGACAAAGTCCTCCAAGAAACTACCACCCACGAGCAAATAGACAGTAACTTTCAACTACCAGCCAAAAAATCAAGGGAAAGTACAAGAAGTCAACCTTGCTGAGGATAGTAGCGATAGTGATGAATCTTACGACATCCCCTATCATCAACTCAGGCCATCACTATCACCAACCCCTTCAGCAACAACCATGACAGGTCAAAAGAACAGGACAACAAGTCAAAGCCAAAAAGCTCGACAAATCTGGATACCAAAAAGCCAGATCGCCCAAAAACAGCTATGGATCAAGAAGACAAAGATCTCTAATGGCAAATCACAAGATCCAACACCAAAACAAAAACAAGGAAAGCGTGCACGAACGGGTAAGAATATCACAAAGTCGCAAGCTTTCACAACTCAGGTTTGGGCTCCAAAGAAGTTGATTCAAGCACAAAAAAGTAAGGAATTCATTTGGATTCCAAAACAACCACAGTATCAACTTTCAAAGCCTAAATCCTGTCCCCAACCAAGCGTACAAGGGCTGAAGCAAAGACCACTGTCGACTCACACAACAAAAAGGTGGATCCCAAAGAAGTCTCTTCAAACACAAACGAAACACGGGCAAGTATGGGTTCCCAAATGAGAGCCTGCAACAAAGCCAATAGTCGCAAAGAAATGGGTCCCAAAGAAGAACAACAAAACTGTTGTCAGTGCATCGCCGCTTGAATTCTTACAATTCTTCCTACGATTACAGTACAGTTAGAAGAGAGCAAGTCGCTTCAATCAAGCAACGATAAAGGAGCTTCAAAGACCATTACATTTCTTAGAATAGGAAGCCTCGCCAATAAATGCCAATAAGAAAATTGCTTATACCCACATCTTGCACAACATAAATCTTTTCCATGCATTGACTGTGTATGCATAATAGGTCTACATTACAAGGCCTGCATAGGCACAACTTTTAATTGCCCAAGCACAACACATACCCTTTGCGATACACTGTCGTAAAGGATGACTCCAAATAGGAAGGGGGGAGACATTCTAAATGCGGACCTAACATTATGACTATTAGAGGGCAATGTTTTGTGAGATGCATTGAATTTTTGCGTTTTATTGTGATAATTTTTTGACGAAATTTAGAGTATATGCCCTCATAGTAGTGTTACAGAGGAGTATGGGGACAAAATCCATATATGAACCCCTAGGGACATGTGTATAGTGTACATAGCATTTAGATTTCTATTTGAATGATTTTTCTTTTGTTGAGTTGTTTTAAGATTTTCTTTGTTTATTATAAAGAAAAAATAAAAAAATCCATAATCCACATGAAGAAAAGACTGACGTGAGGCCTGAGCACTACAAAGAGAAGAAGGTACAGGAAAACGATGAAACTTCACGAAGTATGTCTCAACAGCCACTACAACAGCCAAAGAACTTGTCACAAAGAAGTGTCAACATGCAACCGACAAGTCATACAAGTCAGAGTCGAGTAGCTAAGCCACAAAATGAGTGAGGTGTTAGTCCCAAAGCTTCAAGTAATATTCTCTGTGGTCTAAGCGTCTTAGCTATTCTAGGTACTGCTCAAGCTGGAAGAGTTGAGCATATTTACGTTGTGTCGCTCATGCTAGTATAGGTGAGCAAAAGAGTCAAAGTCTAAGTACTTAAGTTTGGTGAAGTGAAGGAGAAGGTCCAAAAGACACTCACGTACTGAGCACAGTGAGATACGAGTGGAGACACTTCTACATCGACAACCCTTCTTGGAAAGGTGGAAGCTATTGAGACATCTTTTGATGTCACATGTGCTACATTTATTCCTCGAAACACCCATCATCTCCTTCTTTCACATTGCATGCTTTTGGTGACAAATTTCTCATATGCATATAGAGTGTCCCATAATTGGCACTTGCATCACGCACTCTTTCCGTGTTTCACCCAAGCACTCACCTTTCATGAACATGTACTTCACGTTCAACTGCTCAACTCCAATAAGAGCGTATACCAAAGGCATTTTTTTTCCCACCGGGTTTTTTTCCCTTTGGTCATCCACGTTTTAGACCCTAATCTAAAGACACCTATCGCCATCCTCTTGTACATATTCCTTCTACATCAACAATAAGGAAATGCTACTCAAATCAATTGACAAATGAATTGGAGCACCAATTTCAGATCATAGCATAGTTCTCCTCAATGGAGAGTCGAAGAATGACCTACAATGACAAAGCTGTAGACAACACTAACAACATGATTGCACAGGAACAAAGAAGTCCCCAATGAAAGAGCAGACATAAAAGTAATCAGAGGATCTCAAAAGATGAATGGTTATGTTGATAGATGTCCGCTCTAATGGATCATAGTTCTTGTTGTGGTTCGACAAAGTTACAAGCAGTGCAACAGATGAAGCCAAAACGACAGCAAAGACCACATCGCCCATCGACAATCAGGTGATGTCGGGGACGACATGACCGCGGAAGGGGGTAGTGTTGACCGCTGGGTCAACAACACAATATAACTCAAGTTTCGTACCAAAGTCTTATCTTTTGCGAGTTATGAAATGCTGCGGATTATGGCTATAAACGTCATTTGTAATGAGTAGTTATTCTAGTTTCAGAAGCCGGGGTGCAATGGCACTTCCAGATTGTAAATACAAAGCCATTTGACCCTTTCAATCCCATTTTGGTGTAGCCTTAATATATAAGGTACCTAGGTCATTTTGTAAAAGGGGGTGGGGGGGGGGGGGGGGGGGGGGGGGGGGGGGGACTTTAATCATAATCTAAACTGGAGCGCTGCCGTCTATTGTGTGTGAGAGAGAAAGAGAGTGAGCGTGAGCTTTATCCTCTAGCTACTCCTGGCTCGCTCAACACATTGGAGATCCGACTGCACCATTGCTGTAGGCTCGAGGAGAGCTACGCGACAACGCGAAGCATTCCACGTGAGACGAAGCGCACACGCTGACGCATCTACGAGCTATTTGTGGCCGTAAGTGTATCAAATGATGTTTGTTTTCTGTGTGCTAGTAGTCTATAGAATCGTGGCAACATAAGCTACGCATAGGTACTCATAAATTTCAGTTTCGGGCACTTTCAAAATTTTGCTCTGTCATCCTACGCGTTTTCCGCAGATGTGTTTAGAGTGAGGGTTTTGAGTGTAGAAGCTTAGGGACAGGTGTATCCTAGTGAGGGGATGGTGTTCCTTAAGTTTCGTACGAATCTGGCATGATTAGGTGAGTTACCTTCCGTATGTGTGTATGTGGCTAGGTGGTGTAGTTGAGAGCAGTGAGGTTCTTGATTGTGGTATAGTTGGCCTTCCAGAGTGTTGTATGTGTAGAATGGTCTTAGCCTCACAAGCTAAAGATATTTCCTCCGTGTGCCTATCGTGTCATCTGTGTCCTCGATTGACATTATGTTGATCTAGGTAGTGTTTGCATGCACTTCATGGGTGTGTGAGTCGCTTCCGCAACAATAACTTTCAATTTTAACACTTAGCTCTCCCTACAAGCATCAAAATATGTGAGAACTATGAAGGCCTAACCTCTAGCCATCTAAACCTCACAAACATGAAGTTTAGAGTGGTATAGTTGCCAAAAATTGAAAAAAAGCCAAAAATAGGACCCGTTTTTTCACACAGTTCAAGTTCAAAAATGTTGTGCAAGAGTAAGGTTAATGGTGAGATCGATACTCATTAAAAAATGCTAAGTTTTTTTCAGCTCATAAGGCAACTTTGTGGATATATAGCACCTAGAAATTCATTTTCATACTCTTCAAATAATTCAAGCAAAATGGTCACTTAAGAGGACATAGAAGTGTCCTGTTACCATTCTAGTGATATAACTCAAAAGTAGCTAAAGAGTACTGCATTACCTTTCTCATCTCAACGCAAATTAAACTGCCAAGATGGAGCAAGACCGACTACGACAAGATTCCCTGGCCGTAAGTGCTTTCCCTCCCTAATAAAAAACCGACAATTGAAAAATGTGAGCCGCCCCAGGAATTTTCCTTTTTGTCTGTGGTTCTTAGAGCGCAATCTCCAATACGTTCCTTCTCTCAAGCTTCTAAGTCGTGCCCCGTTGATGGCACCACCACCAAAAACTCAGTGAGTCTGCCACCATGCATGCAAGCAGGGCAATAAAATCTACTGCAGACGCCAGCTCTGACTATCATCCAGCTTAGTGAAACTGCTTGTATGCTCATGCAACGACGTGGGCAATCATCATTGTGAATTTATCAGGTGATTAAATGCAACCCAACACACAGTTTCTTGATGAAGTCACTGATCGTGTTTTGAAAGTGCAGGTAGAGTGATGCAAAAAGAGAGATTTCTGTGCAAAGACGCAGTGTCTGCATGTGTATGTGCCGCTAGTTGAGAGAGAGAGAGAGAGAGAGAGAGAGAGAGAGAGAAAGTAAAATTTTGCTACGCTGAAAAGGGAGATAGAGGAGAAAAGAGAACGATGGTCGGCACTACCTGGTACATGACATGCATATGGAAGTGCGCTCAGTAGAGGTTATGTGCACTCAGGCAAGTAACTAGAAGCATGGATTTTGGCAGCTGCAAGATGTCGTCGAGAGGTGGAAAGGGAAGGTGGAGTTGTGGCTAGTAGAAGCTGCCATGCACTGGGAGTGTGTGTGAGTCACAAAATAAAATAAAATAATTTTTTTCGATGGAAAACGGTAAGACTGCAGGTCGGGCGCCTCCCCTTTCTTTGTTCTTTTCTGGTTAGTTGGCGGCCCACCTATCACATGCGAGAACGGTGACATGCAAGAACCAGTGGGTACATGTAGAGCAAACTCGGCGGTTCATCATCGGAGAGAGAGAGTTTTGGGGTGGTGCGTGCAAGTGTGGTGGGTATGCATAGCCCATCGTTATGATTTTGGTGGCTACTCCATATGACTGTGTGTACATCGGCCTTGCACAGACTTGTGGCGTGGGTGGTTGGGGAGGTTGACTAATGTGCATGCGTAGGTCAATGAAGATCATCATAGGCAAGAGATGGTTGGGTAATAATCTTGGCAGAAGCTCTTCTATTCTGAAGCGTGTCAGTTTGTGCTCTTCAAACACTCAAGCATCCACAAAAAGTCACTCATGTCCTACCCTCTGCACCCAGGAACTTTGTTTGAAAGAGCCCGATCTTCTACTCTACCCACAATTGTCTGCTACAACTTTTAGAGCTTCAAAAAATTTCTTTGCAAGGCTCAACTGAGTTTGATATTGGTCTTGGCTCTATGTGGGCTTGCTTATAGTCACTTTGTTGCAGTGTGCTTGTGCTCGAGTTGCATATTCCTACTCTCAGTCAAGCACGGATCGACAATGATAAGCTACAGGCTAAACGCAAAATATCTGATGCGGGTGTGGCTATTGATGCTGCATTTTTCTCCGATCAACTGTGTAGTTGATTGTGTGTATCTTATGCAAATGTTGTCATGCCAGCTCGACGGCTGATTTGGAGGGGTCTAGTTGTTTGGTCGATCATATGTAGGAGTCAGAATGCATCGTTGATGTTGCAAGAATGGAAGCAAGATGGGCATCAAGCATAGCCACTCATTGATGGAATCAAATTAAAAAAATCCATCTTTTACCCGTACTATTTGCATCTAATCATAGTCATCGTACATGGATTTCCAATCCTTATTCCTTCTTTTCTGTTATACATGTATTTCTTTCATATAACCACCATAAACGCAAACGAATGCTCATTGATGGATCAACTCAAAGACAATTAATTTTCACCTATCATAAGTGATTAATTTCTTTGCTATATAGTCAACTTAGCCATATAGCTATGAATATCACAAGCATAAACACCTAGCCTCCATGTAAAGACGGGAAATCAAAAGTAAAAGAAAAGAAAAGTTGCCAACATAATGATAAAACACACTTAGCTTGGTAGGTTGATTTTGAAGTTCTTCGTATCTAGACATATTTAAAAATCTAGGAGCGTGTCCATGGCTCTGATATCACTGCTACAAACGGAAGCACTGAGAGCCATGCAAAACACTAAAAACAACATAATGCAACCATAAAACCCACAAATTAGCATACCTGGCAACCATCTTTGCACATATTCCAAGCCGTACGTGATAAGAGAGAGACAGAGTGAGAGAGCACGTGCAGGTGCACCTCCTAGAGCGGAGTGCTACACCGGCATGATGAGAGAGGAGGGAAGAGAGGAGAGGAGAAAGACACAAGCACTGGGTGCAATCTCTCCCATGCAAGAGTGACCATTTCCCTCTTGCACATATTTGATTTATAGATTTATTGAATGGTTAAAGTGAGTACAAACTGGCTGGCCGATCATAAATGGCCAAAGCTCATAAAAGAGCACTTGAATAATAAATTATACATAAAATATAATATATTTATTTGCATAGGCTTAGATCGGTCAAGCCTTTTCCACCTGTCAGCTACAATCAATAGTAAAATATCAATTCTATAGCAAGATCCATAAGCACATGTCTATATTCTAATTGTTGTTCCCGTTTATTCTCCCACATTATGTGATCAATTTACTATGAGAAAATCATCTGAATTAGTTATATATTAGATTTTATGACATTACCTCTCTCTGAAATCATAGTCGTTCTCGACTATGAGGTAGAGGAGATAAAGCCTTAGTCATTAGTCTATGTTTCTTAGCGGGTAGATGCATATCCCTTTTTACTCTACGGCACAATTCCAAGATGGATGACTAATATATTTAGGGCTTGGGAGACTTAGCTGCCACAAGCATGTTTGCTCTTGAGTCCATTTCATTCTCCCAAAGTAGAGTGACAAATTCTACTTGATGTTTGAGAGATGTTGTCATCACAAACATGATTCTAAGCATGCATACTACTTAAATTTGTGCACGAAAGGAAAAAAAAAACTAGTCTTATTTGACAAAAACATTGATCATTTAAAAGAAACATTTACATTTGCTTACTCTAATGTAGCATTGTAAGCATTGACAAGGTTCATACTATCCTTAAGCCGTGTTCCTTGCATCCATCTAGCATCTTCAAAACGATAATTTTTGAACTTAATGAGATACCGGTCGGATAATCTTACCATGTTTTAGTACCTTGTCTTCATGTTGAAGAATCAATTTGGGTTGAAGAACCTCTTCTTGGTCTTTGATCTCGGGTGGGTCCTCAATGATTGGTTATTTTGGTGGATCTCCTTTGTAAGGCTTAAGTAGGCTCACATGAAAAGCGTTGTGAATGAGCCAATGGTTGGGCAACTTGAGTTGATAGGCCATGTCATTGATTGGTTTTAGGATTTGAAAAGGACCATAATATCTTTTTGCTAGTTTAGCATAATATCGTTTTTAGTGGCCCGTAGGATTTTTGCTCGTAGTTTGCCTCAATCGAGCCTTGGGAAATTTGAGTAGGGCCCAATCATTTTCCTTGAAATCTAAGGCCCTTCTGTGCTTGTTAGCAGCAACCTTTTGCCTTTGTTGCGAGATGGATATAGCCTCCTTAATCTTTTGGAAAGATTCTTGTAGGTCTCGACTATACTCATTGGTAGCAAAGATCTTCCCATGTACCTTAAGTAGCAAGGGACTTTTAGGTCTTCCTTTACTGATTTCAAAAGGTTCCTTCCCCATAGTAGTATGGACAATGTTATTGTACGCATACTCTTCAAGTGGTAGATACTTCTCCAATTGTGAGCAATGATCTACTTTTGTAACATAAGTCTTTAGTAGATTGAGAATCGTAAGGTTAACTATCTCACTTTGGCCATCCGTTTGTGGGTGATAGGATGAGAATAAATTCAACCATGTACCTAGATTTTTAAAGAAACATTTCCAAAAATTATTGGTCATTCTAAGATCTCTATCTGACATGATGGATGCTGGCAATCCATGGTGTTTGAAAATCTCTGAGATATGAAGACTATGCTCCACATAGGGAGGAGCATGGGATTCCACTACAAGAGGTTGTGTGCTCTTGTGATGCTGTTAGCGACGGAAATACACTGGGTTTTTATAACCCCCGGCATCGCTAAAACCGTCGCTAATAGCGTCGCTACAAGAGCGTCGCTATATGCGACGCTATAGGCGTCGCTATATGCGTCGCTATATAGAGACGCTCATAGCGACGGTCACTACAAGAGGTTGTGTGCTCTTGTGACGTTGTTAGCGACGGAAATACACTGGGTTTTTATAACCCCCGACGTCGCTAAAACCGTCGCTAATAGCGTCGCTACGAGAGCGTCGCTATATGCGTCGCTATAAGCGTCGCTATATAGAGACGCTCATAGCGACGGTCATAGCGACGGTTATAGAGACGTTTACACAGAAGTCTATAGCGACGCTCATAGCGACGCTACAGAGCCATAAATAGCGACGGCTATAGCGACGCCCGAGAGAAATTTTTTTTGGTAACAGGGCATTGAATGCCCTGCCACCCATCAAGCATATTGTACTTGATTCACTTTTTAAAAAAAGTGCAAGGGTAGATAATAGACCCAAAATAGTCACCCACAAGACGCATTGTTTGCAAAATTGACAAGCGTAAAATTGACAATTGTACACATCATAGGCAAAATGAATTGATTGGCAAATGTAATAATGAAAATTGTACAACATCATAGGCATAAAGAATTGATTGGCAAGATGAACTGCGGTGACAAATGTAATAATGACAATTGTACAACATCATAGGCATAAAGAATTGATTGGCAAAATGAACTGCGGTGACAAATGTAATAATATACATGGTTCAAAAAGACGTATAAAATCGGTCTCATGATACATAAGCTATGAGAAACCCTAAACTAATGCTATCTAGCTACGGCTAAACTGACGTCGTCTAGTCAGACGTCTCATCGCGTCCAAGCAACGTATCTGTCGGATTCTGCAAAAAAAGACAATAAGACAGCTTTCAGTAAGTATAAACATATAACAACATTTATAAAACAATAAAAAAAATAGAAAAGAGTAAACCCTAATACTAACCATGCCGCCGCGAGAACTGAGAATGTCCATCAGGGCGTTTAAGCCCTTCCTGCCTGCGTACTCGCGCTCGTACGGTGTGGGATCACGTCCTGTCATCAACCACTGTCAAAACATACAAAGATTTCATTATGTTAGAATTAAAAAACTCATAAACCCTAAACTATCGAACATAAAGAGCAATGCGAAAACACTTACAAAATCGGCCTCAAATGATGCCCATCCACTGCTCCCCAAGTGGTGCAAGCTCCCTGCCTCTACTCGCGCTCTAGCTGCATCCTTTTGTTGCTTCCACTTGTCGGGATTCTCGCGCGCTGCTTTCTTCGCATTCTTCCAATCTTCTTTGGCCAGCCAATCTGGCCTGTTCCACCCATGCTTGATTGCTTTTTGCACTTCGGAACGCTTGTGTTTGCAGTATTCGCGCATTCGAATCTTCATCAGGTCTTCATTGAAGCGCTGATCCCGTGTTGGAACGGGAAACTCATCATGAAGTATGCTGATGACTCTGTTTTTTAAATCACTTGGTACTTCACTCCATGTATTTAGTATGCAGTGTTTAAACAGCTGAGAGCAAAGACCACGCATGCGCGAGATCACCTTCTTGCCGTCATCATCCATGATGATGCCGCCGCTGAAGTCGACGGAGTAAGGCAAGCCCTCTGGCCGGTGACGCGTGAACCTGGGTGTCCCGGCAGGGGTCTCTAGCGGCGTGTCGATGGGGGTACGGACGTCAGGTGTCTCCACCGGCGTCTAGGCCCCGAAGCGAGGAGTGTCGAGTGGGGTGGCTCCTGGCGGAGTAGGTAGAGGTGTGTAGCTGCTAGGAACAGTCAGCCGCACAAAACCTGGCGTAGATGGCGATGCTGTGGCTGGTGTGGGGGCGGGCAAAGAAGGGGAGGGTAAAGAGCCTCGTCGAACACGAGGCGGTGTGGAGGCATCGGCGGCGGAATCCCCACAACAACCGCCACCGCCACCACGAGAGCGCCGGTGTCTAGAAGAGTGTGAAGATCGTCTCGTTGACGCCGAAGCTTCGGAGTGCGCCGAATGCTCCGAAAGAGAGGGAGATGTGGATGGAGTAGGAACGTGCGATGATGCGCCGGAGCGATGACGCTCCACGTACCACTGTCTCTGCTGTGGTGACAAAGAAGAAAGAAACTCCTCATCATCCATATCTGCATTAAACACACGAATATTTAAACTTAATATTGAATGAATAGAGTAGACAATGACGCAAAGACCATTAAATACAATGACGTAATGACGCATATAAATACAATGACGCAATGAATTGAGTGATAGAAGAGGCGAGTCGAAAACTCAGAATTTTCAATCAAAAGATGTGAGCGCGAGTAGAAAAGAGCGTTATACACCATGGAAGGCACTTAGAGAGCCAGAGCTTTTACAACACGGAGCAAAATTGTTCAAATACAATATTTGTGGCTTTAAGAGATCTCTCTCTCATCCTCGCATAACTCAACATAACTTCCTATATCTATATAGAGCTCTCCGTTTAAACACATATCCTCTGTTTCATTTTGTAGCTCCTCTGCATGCACCCCATATAGAGTAGTAGCATCTTGATGCTCGTTTGGCACCACCGTAGCGGCTTCTGATTGAGCATCTTCTCTGATCTCCTCCATTGATGCCGTTGTGATTGGCACATGGTAGCCTTCGTACGTCCTTGCACTACAAGGGGCTACCTCTATGACGTACCACCAGTTTGATGTAGACTTTGTAGGATGAAATATTACCCGCCAGAGCCACATTACTTACATGAGAGCTTTCAAGCACATAACTTGTAAAAGGGGGATGTTAACTATTTACATACTTACTTGTTCACAATGCTCGGGTAGTACGAAAGTGTCTCTTAGGTCAGTCCATTTCTTAGTAGAATCCACCTCAAGAAAACCAGACTCTCCTCTACGCACAGTAGCGTTGCGACCCTCCATGATTATCTTGAACCATTGCACGTCGAACAAGTCGACAAAAAATCCTCTGTAATCGATCCTCAAAATCTCTTGTAGCGTGCCGAAGTAAGTGAGTTCCGCCACCACAGGATCTGCATCAGAGGAACGTCGTCGACTAGACTGTTCAAATTTTGCCATGATTCCACAATCTTGAGTAAAACGCTTTTTGTCGATCCGTTCCACCCTAAAATGTTGACCTTTACACCATGCTGCTGTGTATGACTTATACTACAACGAACAAAGATTATGAGTGGCCGTTCAAACGTTTAGAAATAAAGTCACTAGCTAGTCGTACATTGCAAACGTACCTTGGTCGCGCAACCCCGAGAGTACTCCCACTCTTCCTCAGTCACTTCGTCACCGCATTGTTGTGCGCTTTTCAATTGGTTGTGCAACCATATTAAGCTCATGAATGTTGGTAGGCTCTCCAGAACCGTCAGATAGTGCATCGGTGGTCGTCTTCCCCGTCTCCACTCGATTCGTGTCCTTTGTCGCTCTTGCTTTGCATCCTCATATTGTGAAATCCACTTTTGCATCACTGGATTGTGAAGCATGCAAAATCGGTTGATTTTAGCCTCTAGATCTTCCGTCATCTTCTTCTCAACACCGAGATTGCACATGACAATCCCAGATATGCGCTCATCATCTATGGTTCGCCATAGCGTGTCCCGGGATTTATCAAATCCGTCTAGCCACTCTCCAATGTACACTAGGGACTCTGATACCAACCAACCTTCTGCCATGCTACCCTCCGGATGTGCCTTTTGACGCACATATCCCTTAAGCATTTTCATGAAACGTTCTAAGAAGAACATCCATCTGGAATGAACTGTGCCAGCTATTTCCACCTCATCAACTATGTGAACAAGAAGATGCACCTGAATGGTTAGCATGGTAGTAGGAAAATGTTTCTCAAACATGCACACAAGCTCCGCAGCATTTAGTTTGGCGAGTGGTATGGATTCTACGTTGATCTCCTTTTGTGAGATCCATTGCACTAGCTTTGCAAGTTTGTAGATTGTGTTACGGATGTCGAGAGACAAACATCCCTCAATGGCAACCGGTAAAATAAACTGTAAAGTATGTGCAGCAATGATATTAAAGTCCACATTTTATGCAATGATATTAAAGTCCACTATGAACGTACCTGACACATTTTATGCCAATCGTGTGACTTCAAACCGGTAAGCTTTCCTTCTTTAGTAAAACACGTTCGGAGCGAGTGCATTACGCCATTGGGGTTCCGCAAAGATCGAATGGTCTCTTTTACTTTGTGTTCTTGGGCTCCTGTGAAAATCCATGGTGCTTTAGGGAGTTTTATCGATCCATCAGACGCTGTTTGCGGCCAATATTGCTCCATACGATCCACATTTCTAAGGTCAACTCTGGATCCCAAAGTATCTTTCTTGCCGGTCAGATGGTCCCATAGTAGATTACCCACATTCTTGAATATGTGCATTGGATCGAGCAATTGATTGATCATGAGTCGGGGCCAGTATGGTAACTCGTACCATAGAGATAGTCTCTTCATCCCTGGAGGCAATCCGTCATCGCACATCTCCTTCTGCTCTAACCATGCTTGTGCAGACATCCTTGGTGGCTCTCTTCCCAAAAAGCCATCGCGTAACACATGATTCTCTGGAAGATACGCTTGATGACCTTCGTAGATTTGCTTCTTCAGTGAGGGCGCCCTACGTGCATTCAGTCTAGGTCTGTGTCGGCTCATATCCACCACCTCTATGCCAATCCACAATTGTTGTAGCTCTTCCAATAGTGGACGAAGATACACATCCATATTCTCCACTTTATATCGCCCTAGCACAATCAAGCTTAGCCATAGGTGCCCCTTCTTCGTAGTCAACCACGGGGGAATGTTGTAGTTGACGATGACAACGGGTCATACACTGTAAGATGTTGATCTTTGACCAAATGGATTTACGCCATCCATAGCCAGGCCTAAGCGCAAATTTCGAGCTTCCCTGGCAAAATCCGACCATGTTCTATCTATATGTTTCCAGGCTGCGCAATCTGCAGGAATTCGTAGCACACCATCCGAAGATTTATTCTCCTCATGCCATGATGCTAGGGCGGCCATGGACTTACATTCGAAGAAATGCTTGATGCGAGGAAGCAGAGGAAAATGTCGCAAAACCTTTTGTGGAATTTTTGTCCCGTGGAGATCTACTCGATATCTTTCGGAATCACATTTCGGACACTTCTCCATGTCTATGTATTCCTCTCTGAAAAGAATGCAGTCATTAGGACAAGCGTGGATAGAATTGTAATCCATCCCCAAGTTTCGCAAAATCTTTCTTGCTTCATCTCGGGAATCTGGCATCACATTGTCAGCTGGTAGTATGTGCTCTTTAAGCAATCTACACAACATAAAAATACGATACAGTCGTGTAAAAATCTATCAGATCATTATACATTTAGAGTTTTATTAAAGTAAACTAATTGTAATAGATCACCTGAAAAGCGCTGTGACGCTAGTGTCACTCCATTCAAACTTTGCCTGCATGTTGAGAAGAACCAGGAGTGCTTTCAATCTAGACATACGTGCTCCATTATACAATGGCGTATCGGCTTCACTTTTCATATCATCATAGATAAGCCTTTCTGAATCCATGATCGTCTCGATCATTTCATCAATCTCGGGATCAAACATTGCCTCATTGGGAATGTGCTCTGCATGATCATCCCCCGAGCTGTCAGAGGCTACATATTGTGGCCTCACATATGCTGCTTGACCAAAGCGCCTGCGAACACGTCTATTGGGTTGCAAGATTGGTGTTTGTTGGCCAGCGTTAGAGTCCGACGAGTTATAATTGGAAACAACTCGATCTATAATAGATGGATCGAACTCGCCAAATTCGCGAACGTGCTGCAAAGAAACACGTCTTGTCCGTCGCACAGCATGCTTGCATTGATTACAAGGACATAAGACCCTCGTTGAGAGATAGGTGTTTCGGTTGGACGGTCCCACATCCTCGTCACTACTCATAATGAGGATAAAAATCTTATAACCTGGACAACAAATTTAATATTCTATTGGCATTCTTTGTCTTATCTCTCTCTCTCTCTCTCTCTCTCTCTCTCTCTCTCTCTCTCTCTCTCTCTCTACCTCACATTCTCTAGTCATGTCCAATCCCCGCACACCTCGGTCTAGAGGTGCACGGAGATCAGAACCACCGGGTTATAATCTCGTCTTTATTGGTCAATACCTATATTTGTGGTTACAAGAAATCTATAGACCCACGTCTACATGATACTGCATGTAGTGGACAAAACCCCTTTGCCTCTTCTCTAGCTGTAGCACTTCACAGCATCTTAACATCTTTTCACAGTAGATCTTTTCACTGTTCGTCTAACTCTAAACCCTAAACCGTAAGTAATTCTTGCGTGGACTTGATCTAACGTAAATAAGCGTAAATCTAAATAAACGTAAATCTAACTAAAAATAAACCTAAATCTAATTTAACGTAAGTCTACATCTAACCTAATCTTTAACGTCTTTTGGGATAGTTTCCTACGACGTTAAAACTCTCTTCTTCTTGTGTGTGTGTGTGTGTGTGTGTGTGTGTGTGTGTAAGCCAAAATAAACCTAAGTCTAATCTAATATAACATAAATCTAAATCTAACGTAAATTATGTTATATTAAAAACAAAGAACTAAACTAACAGGGATTATAAGAACCTTAAAACTGATTTAACACATAATTTTTCACATAACTCGGCAAGAGTTGGCATTCTCATCACTAAAGATGTGAGAGTTTACTTCCAGCGGTGACGCTGCCTCATCTCCATCCACATCTGACGACAGCAATTGGCCCTTTGGACCGTTCTTGCTCTTGTTACTAACTTTGAAGTTGCTGTTGAATGACTAGAGATTGTCTAGATGGTCATTGTCGGGGATGTAGTGACTCTTGCCGCCCTGAAGATCCACCTTCTTCCCTATCTTCTGAAGACATTTCACCAGTACTTTTGGATCGACGGAGCCCACCATGAGTGAAGGCAGCAATACCCTATATTCCATTGAGGGCTTTCTTCACCCGCTTCATGCAGGCATCGCAGTCTATGGAGACCTAAATCTAATCTAATATAACGTAAATCTAAATCTAGCGTAAATAAACGTAACTCTAACTAAAAATAAACCTAAATCTAATCTAATTTAACTTAAATAAACCTAAATCTAATCTAATTTAACTTAAATAAACCTAAATCTAATTTAACGTAAGTCTACATCTAACCTAATCTTTAACGTCTTTTAGGATAGTTTCCTACGACGTTATAACTCTCTTCTTCTTGTGTGTGTGCGCGTGTGTGGATGTGTGTGCCAATAAAAAGAGATAAATGGTATAACCTTTCTATCACCCATGCCAAGTATGATAGATTGGTTATGCCATTTCCCTCTTGAATAATAGGTCTCGAGTTCAACTCCTCGTCGGCTAGATCTTTAGGTCTTTTAATTTTAATTAGTTTCCTACGACGTTAAATTAGTTTCTCTCTCTTTCTCTCTCAATGTGTGTGCGTTTTTTTGTTTATGCATGCTTTCTCTCTCTTTTCCTCTCTCAATGTGTGCGTTTTTTGTTTATGCATGTTCTCCCTCTCTTTTCCTCTCTCAATGTGTGCGTTTTTTGTTTATGCATGCTCTCTCTCTCTTTTCCTCTCTCAATGTGTGTGTGCATTCTTTGTTTATGTATGTGTGTGTGCGTTTTTGTTTATGTTTGTACTCTTCTCTCTCTCTCTCTCTCTCTCTCTCTCTCTCTCTCTCTCTCTCTCTCTCAAAAAAAAAAAAAAAACACTATGTGTGTGTGTGTGTGTGTGAGAGAGAGAGAGAGAGGGAGAGAGAAAGAGGGGAAGGGAACATGAGAGTGAGGAGAGGGAAGGAGCATACCTGGCTCTCCTTCCTCTCCTCGTGTGTGTGTGTGTGTGTGTGTGTGTGGAGAAGAAAGAGAGAGAGAGAGAGAGAGAGGGAGAGCGTTACCTGCTCCTTGCTTGAGGGCGCCGAAAAACTCAGATCTAAGATCTGAGTTTTTGGGCGCTCTCTGTTTTTTTTTTTAGCCTAGCCGGCGTCGCTATGAGCGTCGCTGGGAATTTTTTTTTTGAGCGTCGCTGTGTGAGCGTCGCTAATATGAATAGCCTCTTGTAGTGTTCATACATCAATTTCTCACGAAGGGAGTGATTAACACATAGCCTATTTCCATGGAAGAGATAACCTTTATGCAAGGTGAATGGTTCCTCTTTCTTCCCTAAGGTAAGAGCTGACATTATGTCATTAAAAAAGTGTTAGTATCGTACTCATCTATCATGGAAGATAGATAAGTGTGAGTTGCTATAGACACCGCATTTGCCCTCAATCGTCATGATAGGGCATTGGCCACTTGATTATGCTTACCAGCAACATGAACATTATGAAAATTGAATTGAAAAATAAAATTTTCCCACCTCATTTTTTTGTCAGAGAGCTTGGTTTGCATCATGAAGTACTTGAGACTTTGGTGGTCCATTCGTAAGATGAATGGAGTCCCCAAAAGATAGTGCTTCCAAGGGTTGAGGGCATGTAGGACAGCTAGTATCTCCTTCTCATAGATGCCCAATACTCTCTCATCAAAATTGAGTCTTTGATTCTCATATGCTATGGCATGCCCTTCTTGAAGCAAAATTGCTCCAAGGCAATCTCCACAAGCATCATATTGGACCTCAAATGGTTTTGAGACATCCGGTAGTGTAAGCACAAGTTGAGAAGTAAGCTGTTCTTTAAGTTTTTCAAAAGCACTTTGCTTTTTAGCAGTCCATATGTACTTAACATTTTTCTTGGTCAAGTCATATAGCGGTCTTGCTATTTGAGAGAATTTAGCTATGAAGCGTCTATAGTATGCACACATACCGATAAAGCTTCGTAGCTGATGTAGATTCCTTGGATTAGGCCATCCTTTTATTACCTTGAGCTTGGTTGGATCCATATGGATACCATCTTGAGAGATAATATGACCTAAGTATTGAATCTCTTGGAGGAAAAATTCACACTTCTTTTGGTTAATGAAAAGTTTATTCTCCCTCATAGCTTGAGAAACTACTTAGAGATTTTGTTTATGCTCCTCCAAAGATTTAGACTCTATCTCAAGTTCATTGGAGTGTTCTTGATAGTGATTCAATTTAGTGCTCGATAGTCCATATACATGTGATATGTGCCATCTTTCTTTTGCACTAAAAGGACTAGAGAACAAAAGGGAGAGGAGCTATGCCTCACCATCCCCTTGTTTACCAGATCATGCACTTGCCTCATAATCTCCTCTTGTTGAGCTTGAGAAACTCTATAAGTAGGTTTATTAGGCGATGAGCTATCGGGTAGAAGCTCTATCATATGGTCATCATCCCCTCATTTTGGAGGTAACTTCAGGGATGTCATTGATAAACACATGTTGGAATCCATTTAGAAAAGTAGACAAGTCTAATTCTTCTTGATTCCTACCACTTTGTTTTGTGAAAACATTAGCATCATTTAGAGACTTTTTAACAAAAATCATGTACGCGGAAACCAAGCTTTTCATGGAATTATCAAAAGCAGGTGAATTTACATGTGGTATAGTACGCCGGACTCATTATCATCTATATACATGCTCTTTTCCTTGTAGTTGAAGTATATTCTCCTTTGAAGGAACTTCATGTTGGCAGCCATGTGCATTAGGAAAATTTTGAACTCATTTTTGGGCCTTTTAAGAGTGCCACATCATCAAAGTTGTACAAAAGAAAGCAACCCGGTAGACCCCTCTAAATATTGCTTAGAACCCCATGATATGACCTATCATTGGAAAGTTCTTGAAAATGGATTCTAAGGAGCCAAGGTCCGAAAAGTTTGGATGACTTCTATGAAAGTTATGCCATTTTGTTTCAATTAGCCAGGTTTTGTTACCGTTACGGTAATCTAAAATCACCTTTTTCTAGATCTACATGAAGGCAATGTCCGATACATGCATGCTATAGATCAATAGATAGCATTTGAAGAGTAGATTCTAAATATCCAACCTCCGACAAGTTTGGATCTTATTTGTAAAAAAATTACCAATCCCTACTTTTTGAAAGCTATGCCACATCAACAATTCTTACAAGGCCCATTTTTGAGTCCAAACTTTTCCTAATGGTTAAACCATGGTGCCCCTATGATAACATCCTCATGTTGGAGAGGAGAGATGAAAAAAAACTTCTTTGTCGACGTAGATTTGGACATGAAGCCTCAACTTCCCAATCAAGGGAGTAATGCAGGCTTGCTATCCCTTGAAATACCCATCGCGAATTACAATATCTCTCATCTTGAAAGCTTGTATGCCCAACTTTGTGGCCAACTCCGTTGATATGAAGTTGTGAGTAGAGCCATGATCAAATAGGATGAAGGCATCATGCTCCCTCACCTTTCCCCAATTATATGAAAGGGATGGTCCTTTGCAATGCGCATCCTCTTTTTCATCTTTGACCATGGAAGCTCTAGGAGTCTCGTTGTGGGCATCTTTTTTGGGACAAGAATGATAGCCATGTCCTTGCTCCCCACACTTAAAGCATTTGTGATCTTTATGAAAAGCCTCTATCTCTTTAGGAGAGAGTTTCTGTTTACCTTTGCAAACTCCTTTCTCTTTGGTCTTATTGTTGTTATTGTTGTTGTAGTTGGAATTGCCTTGGGAAGAACTTTGAGCATCGTTTTTCCCATTTCCATCATTTTGATCTTTGTTTTCCATGGGCTTGGTATTCCTTTAAGCCCCTTGTTGAAAATTGATACAAGATGCAACCATAGTGTGGCGGATGACTTTGGTTATAGAACCGGGCCGTTGGGAGTTGGCATACTTGGTGATTTCTTCAGGTAACCCTGCACAAAATTGTCGATTTTGCTCAAAGAAGTCTATCTTTTAAAAGACTGTAGCTTTGAGATGTAAATCCCAAAACTTGTCTACATATTTGTGGATAGACTCGTGGGAGAGTAGCTTCAAGCTTCTCCATTCAATAAGCACTTTGTCCCTTGCATCGTTTGCAAGGAATTGCTTCATTATGGAAATTTGTAGAGTTTCCCATGTTCTTGGGACTTCACCATTCCCGCAGAGACTAGCCCTCCTTTCACAAGCAGATTTTTTAAAGTGCATAGCTACATGGTATAGCTTGGAGGACTCAGTGAATCCCTCATCTCCCAAGGCCACATTGGATTGCTGGATGAAGGCCAATACTTTGTTAGTAGCACCACAGGTGCCATCATAGGTGAGAAAAGAGATACTCTTTCCTCCCTCTTTGAACTCCTTAAGCTTGTGGGACATTTTCCAAGCAGGGTAGAATTTGGGATGTCCTCTCCTCTTGTATTCTCTAGGAGAATAACCGCTGATTTTGTTGGAAGAGGAAGAAGGTGAAGAAGAAGGAGAAGAGAGTGACCTCTTTCTTGCCTTTTTCTTCCTTTGTTTCCTCTCTTTCCTTTTAAAGTGACGAAAAGAAGGACTATATGATGATGTTTTCCTCTTGGGAGGAGTTGGGGGATCATCGAGACCATCGTCTTTGTGGAGCCACATCTTTAGAGGAATTCGGAGATTCACTTCTTTCTTGTCATTGGATTCCTCCTCTTATCTTATCGGAGAGAGTCTTCTTTTGGAAGTCTCAACAAGAGGCTTCTTATGCTCTCTCTCTTCTTGGAGAGGTAGGGAAATCCCATAAGCATGAAGTTGTTGGGTAAGTTCAGCTTGCAAGGAAGGGTTGCCCATAGCTTGTCATTGGATTCCTCCTCTTCTCTTATCGGAGAGAGTCTTCTTTTGGAAGTCTCAACAAGAGGCTTCCTAAGCTCTCTCTCTTCTTGGAGAGGTAGGGAAATCCCATAAGCTCAAAGTTGTTGGGTAAGTTCAGCTTGCAAGGAAGGGTTGCCCATAGCTTGTTGCAACCTAGAAGATAGTTCACAAACATTGGGCCATCATCAATAGCACCTTCATGTGCAAAATCAAAGTTGTCAATATTCATTCTACTCTCTTTATTATTGTCATCCATGCTAATTAAAATTATGTGTATGCTACTTTGTGCTTTGGTACCCTCAAAAACCTTAGTTGCTACTCTTCTTTACCTTTGAAAATTAGCTCTCAAGCAGCCACACCCATGGTTTAGAGACTATTGATTGCAAATAGTGGAGAGGGTTTAACATTGCCGATCGATTATGGTTCATGTTGAGATTTCTAGTAGCTCAATAATGGTTAAGCCAAAGGCAAGCCTCGAGAGAATCCATTATTAAGTCTATAGTTCCCAATGGTGTACCTTGAACTAAGTCCTCTTCAACTAGGATAATAGATCCCTGTCCCACTTACCCTCTTGCAATGAACAGGTCCAACCTTTCATGGAAAACTTAAGGACCTCTCTTCTTAAGCAAGAAAAGAGAAACCAATAGCTCTAATACCAATAATGGAAATGGACTATGAACATTGCGAATAGCGGAATTAAGAAAACTGTAGTGAGCATTTCTATGAGGATACTTTGAGAAAATAGAGGGTGAACTTGATTAGAGGTAGAAACATAACCATTATACAATACTTTGCAAGAGAGAGAATTAGAGAACTTGACAATAGTTGATGACCGGATTTATGTGGAGCCGGTTCCCCCTCCAAAAGGCTTTTGTATTATAGCTTATCCCATAAAGAGAGACTTGGTACAATACAAGCTTTGTGCTCCTTAAGACCTTGATGATGCAATGAAGATAGAGAGCTTCATGCACCACAATTATGCCCGTAACTTTGCTAAATAAAAGCATTAACTTGTCCTTGGACTTAGTCCCAACAGAGAGCTAGCAATAGGGAATGAGGTTAGGGAACAGGAAGAAGAAGTAACTTACGAGTAAGAAATAATCTCCTCACTTTTATTACTCTTGTAGCTTAGCATAGCATAGTAGCATAGTAATGGAGATGAAGAAGATGTCAAGCTTGCACTTT
The DNA here is from genome assembly GCF_014529385.1 of Adiantum capillus-veneris. Taxonomy (NCBI): domain Eukaryota; kingdom Viridiplantae; phylum Streptophyta; class Polypodiopsida; order Polypodiales; family Pteridaceae; genus Adiantum; species Adiantum capillus-veneris. The sequence goes on along the minus strand of NC_140955.1, from coordinate 75,268,979 downwards.
GGAGCATGGATCTTGGTTGGATTTGCATTCCGTAGCCAAGAGTTGTTGGTGTAGGCTCTCAACTTCTCAAGCTTGGAGAAGGAGATGGAGCTCTTGCTCAACACACCATGAGAATGAGTGTGTCTGTGATTGTGTGAGAGAGAGAGTATATGGTCAAGTTACCCCCTTCCTTGCTTGGATCCACCCCCTCTTCCTAGCTCAACCTTGAAGTTGATTGGACCTTCTCTAGACTAGCCAATCACATGCATTAAACATATCAAGCAACCATGGTAGCATTTGGACAAGTGTCCTCCTTTCCCCTTTGAGAGAGAGGGCTTGAAAAATGCTTAAACAATTAATTAAATAAACTAAATTCTCATTGGACCCCTTTAGAGGTCCACCAATAGGCTTTAGGCACTACATGAGGGTATCATGTGTAGGTGCTTATGTGTCCTTGTTTCCTCTGAGGTCTTGGGCTTGCCTTGAGTGAATGTGTGTGTGTTCTCTCTCATGTGGCTAGCTTTAGGGCTCACCCCCCTTCTTGTAGGGATCATGTTGACTTTGGAACACCTCACCCCTTGAGCACCTTAGTCATGAAGCCCCTCAAGCACCTTAGTCATAACACATGACAAGCACCTCAAGAACCTTAATCATCAAGCATGACAAGCACCTCAAGAACCTTACTTAGCAAGCTCGACAAGCACCTCAAGCACCTTAGTTAGCAAGAACCATAAGCACCTTAGTTAGCAAGCACGACAATTACCTCAAGCTTGGTTCGGGTTCCCACCTCAAGATCAGCCCTAGGTTGCCTAAGGTCCTAGGTCTAAGAAGTTTTAACACTAACCTTTGTGGAGGTCTTTAATGAAGCTAACCCTAAGGTCTTTCAAGCTCCAATAGCTAGAGACTAGCATTGCTCTTTGACACACCATCTCTCATTTGGACCCATTGGCTTTGGTCTTGTGATGAGATAGATCATAAGCACATGTCTATATTCTAACTCTTGTTCCCATTTTTTCTCCCACATTAAATGATCAGTTTAACATGAGAAAATCATTTGGGTTATTAGATTTTATTGCAAAAAATAACATCATGAACTTCCAGTGAGAGACTCTATGATCACTGGCATTCTCCCCTGCATAGGCACACACCTTCAAAGTAACCCCATGAATACCCAATCTGTATAAATCGCCTCCTATGATGATGAGATTCATATTCTTTAATATCAATGCCATTTTATTTACTTAGGACTAGTCCTCTAGAAATCCCCCAAATTAATTATGGCCCTTACTCACTTGAGAAGAATAAGTTGTTAAGGTTAGGAGCTATCGCTGAAGATAAGAGTTGACCCATGGGAATGATAGAGAAACTTTTGGCTAAGTTTTAGAAAAAATGGAGTATTTTTAGGAAAGAAAGATTATTTTTGGGAAAGAAAGAGTATTTTTAGGAAAGAAGGAGTATTTTTAGCAAAGAAAGAGTATTTTCAAAGAAGCAAAAGAGGTAAGTCAAGATTAAAGCTTCTTTTCTTCTTTTTAGACAAGCTTCTCCTAAATTTAGAGTCTCCAAATTGTGCAATGAGATGCATGTGTGCAAAAACTTATATATATATGTACACACACACACACACACACACACACACACACACACACACACACACACACACACACACACACACATACTTGTTCAAAAGTGTTGCCTAAAAAAAGAGAGTCTATCATAGATAAGAGCAGATAAAACCGCCTAGGTTCCTCTTACATCACGGTTAAGTCATCCATTACATGATCACACAAACAACTATCGCAATAGAAACATATGGGTGGTCGCTCAGTATGGGGCAGGATACGATTAGCTAATACCATGCTTAAACCTCTGGTTTAGGGAGAATAATCAAAGTATCCTCGTAAGTAAGGGCCAAAATGAGGACATAGGAAGAGCTTGTGATGAGGAATAAATTGTGCTAGTAGGAATAATCGCTCTGAGAACCCGCGCTTCATAGACTTCTCAACGTAATAGTACTTCGGACCTAAACCCATGGCCTCTTTTACCATTACGAGACTAATGTTCTTCTTCAAATGCTCTCGACCCCATAATGTTACTCTGGTGAGTTTATCTTGATATGTCCACAACTGTGTTTGGGCTTGTTACCATATACATGTGGTAGTGATGTGTGTGAACACACTAGGACCGCCGGGGCATTTTTTCCCTCTTTAGGAGGTTTTTTCCCCCGTGCATTGTATATACGCCCATCACTCTAGGGCTATCAATCTTTCCATTGCACACTAAGTAACACACTCTCTATTGTGTGCCTTGAGCTTCCTTCGACTTCTCCAAGATATGTGTGTTTCTCTGCAACCCTAATTCCAACAATTGGTATCAAAGCAGGTCATGTCCTCCCTGGCTTAGTCGCGAGCTGCTCCAGCACACGCGTGCTCACTTTCTCCGATTTCAGTGAGCTTTGGTGAGCGTTCGCAGGTCGACAAAATTTTTGGGAAAGCTCGTAGAGCTTGGTCTGCTCAGAATTTTGATTTGGGCTCATTTCGGCCTTCGTTTCCACTACAGGCATTACTGCATAGGCTATTTCGTCATTTTGTGCAGAATTTCTGTCAGTGCCATTTTCTGCATAATAGGTGCCTTATAGTCTTCTACGGTTTGTGCTATATTGCACAGGTTGTTCCCGCTCCATTTCTCCTATTTTCGGGCAATTTTCACATCAGGTGCAGCATTTACCATGGCTGACAACAACAACACAGATGTGTTCAAGATGTTTGCTGTTGAGGACAGGTTGGATGGGGACAACTACCCTATGTGGGCTTATATGATGCAACATGTTCTTGTGTCAAAGGGTGTCTGGAACATTGTGCAGGGCATTGATGTACGTCCTGGTTCTGAGGATGTAGGCGATGTTGAGGATGTTGCAGGTCTTGCTACAAGGACTACAGCTATTAGAGTTGTTTTGCCTATGGCAGAACAAGCTCGTTGGGATGTTAAGGATGCGCAGGCTCATGCATTGATTGCATTGTCTGTGAAGCGCACCATTGTTCCTCACATCCGTTCAGCAAAATCTACAAAATAGGCTTGGGATATTTTAGCAGGTCTTTATGCAAGCCGCAATGAGGCTAAAATTGCTTTGCTGCGTAAAGAGCTGGAGTCGAAGATTATGCATGAGGAAGATGATATAGACACTTTCCTTGCTAGTGTCAAGGATATCAATGAGCAGCTTATTTCTGCAGGTGAAGTCATTTCAGACAGTTCCCTTGTGCAGACTGTTCTTGATGCCTTACTAGATTCCTACCAGACTTTTGCTAGTACTTGGAGACTGATGACCCAAGGAAATCCTGAAGTTGTCAAGTTTGATGCATTATGCACATTGCTGTTGCAAGAGTCACTTTCTAGAAAAAACAGGACTAGGCAGCGTGCAGTTGAACAAGCTTTTATTGCTTCTCAAAGAAAGGGTGGTAACAGTAATGCAGCCACTTCTTATGGTTTTGCTGCGAGTGGCAAAAATCCTGTTCCTAATGCTTCTGCTGGCAGTACTTCGTCTGGCAATTATGGTGATAAGGGCAAAAAGAATATGCGTTGCCATTATTGTAAAGCCAATGATCACTTGATCAAGTCGTGTCCTAAGTTGAAGGCCAAAGAGGCTAAGAAGAAAGAGGGTGGTTCCACTGCAAATGATGGTTCCACTACAAATGCAGCCATTGTTGAGTCTTCTGTGAAAGGAGACTGTGTTGCTGATGTTGATGCAGAATGGGCTTTTAGCGCAGAGTGCACTTACAATCCTGCTGTCCATGATGCATGCTTGTCAGTTGCTGCAGATTCACGTGTGTGGTATTTCGACAGTGGTGCTACAAAGCACATTACCTCACATCGTGAATTGTTTACCTCTCTTGAGTCTGTCCCTCATGGGAATTCAGTCACTTGTGCCAACAACGCCTCTTATTCAGTTCAGGGAGTTGGAAAGATTGTGCTCACTGCTGCTAATGGCAGTTCCTTCACACTTGTTGATGCACTTTATGTACCTGGTATCAAGAAGAATCTCTTGTCTGTATCCGCACTTGCTAGACTTGGACTTGTAGTCAAATTTGTGGATGACAGATGTGTAGTTCATGATCTCAGTTTTGGTGATGAAATTGTTGCATCTGGGCTTTTGTGTCGTGTGCTGTATAAGCTCACTTTGTATGACAAGTGTGGACAAAATTTTGCAAATGCTGTTGCAGATTCAAGGGCTATTTCAGATGCAAAAGTTTGGCATGCACGTTTTGGTCATCTGAGTTTTGCTAGTTTGCTGCATTTGCAGAAATCTGATATGGTTGCTTCTTTGCCACCTCTTGAAGCACCTGTCAAATATGTTTGTGAAGGCTATATTTTGGGTAAGATGCAGTGTTCTAAGTTTCCAAAGGATGGTTCAGTTCGGGCCACATGCAGGTTGCAACTTGTGCATAGTGATGTTTGTGGGCCCATGCAAACTCCGTCCTTGGGCAATTACCTGTACTTCGTGACTTTCATTGATGATTACTCCAGGAATGCATGGGTATTTCCGCTTAAAGCGAAGTCCGAAGTTTTTATGTGCTTTAAACAATTTTGGGCTATGGCTGAAAATGTCTCGAAATGTACTATGGGCACCCTCCGTTCCGATCGAGGGGGGGAGTATATGTCTCATGAATTTAATGCATTTCTGGCTAGTCGTGGGATAAAACACCAATGTACAGTGCCTTATACACCTTAGCAAAATGGTGTTGCTGAGAGGAAAAACAGGTCACTGACGGAAATGGCACGATGTATGGTCAAAAGTCAAGCTTTGCCGCATTCTTTTTGGCTTGAGGCCATTATGTGTGCCACCTATGTACTTAACAGGTGTCCTACGAAAGCTTTGCAGTCTATTACTCCATATGAAGCATGGCATGATAGAAAACCTTCTATTGAGCACATGCGTGTTTTTGGCTGTTTGGCATATACTTTGGTGCCACAAGTGTAGCGCAGAAAATTGGATGATAAGGCTGTCAAATGTATTTTTGTTGGTTATAGTGATGAAAGCAAAGGTTACAGGTTGTATCATCTGCAAACAAAACGTATTCTGGTTTCTCGGGATGTAGTGTTTGTGGAAGATTCTATTCAGCCCTTGCTGTCATGTACTAGAGACAGTAATGTAAGCTCACAAGACATTTATGACACTTTGTTGCCTCTTTTCAGTGGTGGAAATACGAATGTAAGTTCCAATGAGTCAAATGTACAGCCTATGGGGGTTTCTGAAAATGTTTTAGATCAGCCTATTACTGATGTATATGTACATCATGTACTTGATGAGGAAAGGGCTGAAAATCAGCAGGCTAGAGGTATGCCAAAATGGCTGGTGCACACTTAGTTTGCGTGACAGTAAATTGGATGCACTTTTGTCTAGTTGTACTTATTTAGGCTCTCGCCATGCATCTTATGCATTAGATTGTTATGCTTTGGCTGTGTCTAGTTTACATGATGTTGAGGAGCCTCTATCTTTTGATGAAGCACAAAATTCAAAAAATTGGATGGCTACCATGCAATCATAATATGATGCACTTATAGAGAATGACACATGGACTTTATGTGGTTTGCCTCTTGGCAAAAAGTCCATTGGTGCAAAGTGGGTTTACAAGTTGAAACGCAAACCGGATGGTGAGATCGATCTCCATAAGGCTCGACTTGTTGCAAAGGGTTATGCACAGCAAAAAGGCATAGATTATGAAGAGTCTTTTGCTCCCACTTGTCGTATGACTACTGTGCGTTTTCTATGTGCATTGGCAGCTCATTTTGGTTGGGATGTACATCAATGAGACATTGTTACTACTTTCTTGAATGGTGACATATTTGAGGAAGTTTATGTAACACAGCCTAGCGGTTTTGTCATAAAAGGAAAAGAGGACAAAGTGTGCAAATGTAACAAGGCTTTGTATGGGTTGAAGCAATCTCCTCATGCTTGGTATGAGAAAGCTGACACTCATTTGGTCAAACAAGGCTTTCATAAGAGTCCAACAGAAAGCACATTGTATGTAAAGCGTGAGGGTGATGTACTTCTCATTGTGGTTCTTTATGTTAATGATTTGCTGATCACTGGACCAAATAAGAGACATGTTGCTGAATTTAAGGCTGATTTGAATGCTACTTTCAAGATGAAAGATTTGGGGCTGTTGCATCATTATTTGGGTATATAGTTTAAGTAGTGTGATGGTGGTATTGCCTTGTGTCAGAAAAGTTACATAGAGACATTGCTATGTAAGTTTGGACTTAAGGATTGCAAACCTATTGCCACTCCCATGAAAACAGGTTTGAAGTTGAGTCTACATGATGCTGGTGATCGTGCTGATGTCACTCTTTACCAAACTGCTGTTGGCTGCCTCATTTATGTATGCAACACGAGGCCGGATATTCAGTTTGCCGTCTCACAGGTCAGCAAATTTATGCATAGCCCAGGGTCTAAGCATTGGCAGGCTGTCAAGAGGCTTTTCTGCTACCTTAGTGGCACTTTACATCTTGGCTTGTTTTATCCCAAGGGGGGATCATTGTCGCCAGACTTACATGCTTTTTCGGACTCAGATTGGGTTGGTTGTTTTGACACGCGAGTGTCCACAAGTGGTTTTTGTTTCATGCTTGGCAGTTCATGTATATCATGGTTGAGCAAGAAGCAACCTACTGTGGCCACTTCGAGTTGTCAGGCTGAGTACAGGGCAGTCTTCAAGGCTACGGTTGAGTGTGTATGGCTCAGACGCCTTATGGATGATTTGGGTGTTGGACAGGACACTACCAACACTATCTACACTGACAGTCAGAGCGCATTGGCAGTTGCGAGGAAACCAGTTTTTCATGCTCGCACAAAGCACATTGAGGTGCATTACCACTTTGTCAGGGAGAGGCTCTTAGCATGAGAGATCAGCTTGGCTTATGTGCCAACACAAGACAACCTTGCAGATATTTTCACAAAGGCATTGTCTCCTGAGAAGCTTGAAGCTTTCCGCAAAGCTTTGGGCTTACTCCCCTTTGTGGACTGATCTTGTCCTCAGGGCATGGCACTTCCCTTTACTCATGTGCCAGCTCTCGTTCAACGCATCACTCCAGGGGGGATTTGTTACCATATACATGTGGTAGTGATGTGTGTGAACACACTAGGACTGCCGGGGCATTTTTTCCCTCTTTAGGAGGTTTTTTCCCCCGTGCATTGTATAAACGGCCATCACTCTAGGGCTATCAATCTTTCCATTGCACACTAAGTAACACACTCTCTATTGTGTGCCTTGAGGTTCCTTCGTCTTCTCCAAGCTGTGTGTGTTTCTCTGCAACCCTAATTCCAACAGGGCTACAGATGTTCCCTGGTTCGGAAAGAGAAGGCTGGCATATTTTTTGACAAATGATCTACGAGCTAACTCATTAGTCTGCTGCAGGTGTTGGACTGCAAAAGCTAATATCAGATCAGTGTTTGTTGCCATGAGGGATAAGTGTAAAAAAGCTTACTAACTTCCTGTACTAGTGTTTGATGCCACTCTAATGGATTCTTTCTCTTATACTAAATAGGGTATAACTCTGCTTTGTCCTTACTCGGGTTAAAACACCAAACAATAGGTATATGGAATATATGACCTATCCTTGATAGGTACAGGGAATATTGTTTAAAGATCTTCTGAATACCTTGCATGATGTTGCTTATGAAGTGATATAACCTAGTGTTAAAAACCCTTCATCTGGTACATATGTGTTGATGCCACTCCAGGCTGGGCTTTTTACAAAACAAGGAAATACCTTAAAAATACCTAACTTGGGTGTAGGAAAGTTTTTTTTATATAAAAGGACTTGAAATAATATGCATTACCCCTTGAAATACTAATAGGCAGGGAATAATTGGCTCGTAGTACCTAAAAACATCATCAGGTATGGTAGATATGACTCAGCCTTGATAGATATATAGAATAATGTTTGTTTTTTCCTCTGAAAACCGTGAATATTGTTGCTTATGTTTTTTTGCATATAATCTATTATCAAAAGAACCCTTCATCTAGTATGTATGTACTAATGCTACTCCAGGCCTGCTCTATACAGTACGAAAAAATACTATAAACTTTTTTTTGGCCTAGTCCCCTTTAAAAAAAAGAAGAGAAGCACACCTAACTTGTATTGTATAGATGTTGTGGTCTTTATATAAGGAGAATTTTGTAAAATATGGAGTACCCTTTGAATTACTAATTGGTTGTCTACAGTAGGATTGGAATAACTATTTCGTAATACCATCTTCAAAATTGGGCTGCAGCCTACCAGGGTATATTACCTCTTGTCTACCGCTCAGAGCTTCTATGGTGCATGGGAATTCTAGCTTAAAACATGGTATTTCCTTCTTAAGAAGAATCAATGTAACATTTAATGGTCTAAAAACTTATGTGTAGCGGAAATTAGCATGAACATAGTGGGCATTTCATTAGAATAGATTCCTAATGAGAATTACAAGAGTGCTTGGGTGGAGAGAGCAACAAAAAGCATAACACCTAGTTAGATAGCATCAACAATACTTTCAAAAGAGAGAGAAATTAAGCTATTGACAACATTTGAGGACCGGATTTGCATGGAGCTGGTCCCCCCTCAAAAAGGTTTTCTATTATGGTTTCTCCCATCAAGAGAGACATTGTACAATACAATTCTTTGTGTTCCTTCAAGACTAGCTAGTGCAATGAAGATGAAAGCTTCATGCACTAAGCAAAACACTTAGCAAACACAACTTTAATTATCCCCATTCTTAGACCCAAGACCTCACACACCTTCGAAGATGGTGAGAGCTAGCAGGGTATGAGAGGAACAAGGAGTATCTTACGAGAAAGATGTACATCTCCTCACATAATCACTCATATTAGCATAGCTTAGCTTAGTAATTATCCCCGTTCTTAGACCCAAGACCTCACACACCTTTGAAGATGGTGAGAGCTAGCAGGGTATGAGAGGAACAAGGAGTATCTTACGAGAAAGATGTACATCTCCTCACATAATCACCCATATTAGCATAGATTAGCTTAGTAATTAGCATGGTAGAGGAGATAAGCATGCATTGAATCTTGGCTCTTGGTTGGACTTGGATCCACATGCCAAGAGTGTGTCGATGTAGGCTTCTATCTCACAAGCTTGGAGTAGGTGATGAGCTCTCCATTAAAGCTTGGGAAGAGATAGTCTTCTCTTTCTTCACACATGAGATTGTGTGAGTGTGTGTGTGATAATGCCTTGCAAAAATCAGACCCCTCTCTCTCTTGGGCGAGCCCTCTTGCTATTTGCTCTTGCTTTTCCCCCATTGGACCTCCCCAAGTCAAGCCAATGGCTATTAAGCAGCATAAGTGATAGCCTTCTGACATGTGTCCCCCTTTCCCCTTTTGTGAGAGCTTAATCAATTAAACTTAATTGATTTAAATGAATTAAATCCCCATTGGACCTTTCCCCATTCTAACCAATAGGAATTAAGTAGCCCATTGGGCTGCTCAATTCCTATTGGACCCCTTCACGGGCTGTCCAATAATCATCCAGGAGACTTAATTTTCATTGGTTCTTTTTATTAAGTGTTTTAAAATTAATTAGGCTAAATTTGCTCTAGCCTAATTCTCATTGGTCCACTTCAAGGGTCATCCAATAGGAATTGAGCACACTTTGGCAGCAACTAGCTTAGGCATCTGTCATGTGTCCTTCATTCCCTTTGTGTAAAGGGGGCTTGTGTGTGTGTGTGTGTGTGTGGCTTTCTCTCTCATCCCCTACTTGCTAGGCTCGCCCCCTCCTATGTAGGGATATGCAAGACTTTTTTGGTCACACACAAAGCATCCAATTCCTTAAGGTTGACCTTTGGACATAACCTTTGAATTTTGGAACCTTAGCATTTTGGAAGTCTTAATGGGCTTAACCTTAGGGTCTTTTTAGCCCATTGTTTCACATGGCTCTTTTGCAGATGGCCCCCCCTTTGGATCCCTATTCTCCCTCCTTTGGATCCCTACTGTGGCCGGTCTGCTAGCTTAACCAATATTCTAGCTTTTTCTCCCCTGGCACTTCCGCATATTAAATGACCAGTTTAACATGAGAAAATCATTTAGGATAATTAGATATTGATTATTTCTCTCTTGAAATCATATTCGTCCTCGACTATGGTGTAGAGAAGATAAAGCATATTCATGAGTCCTTTTCTTAGCGGGTAGAGGATCCCTATGTTACCCTACGACATCATTCCACAATGGATGACTAGTCCATTTGGCGCTTGAGAGCCTGAGGCTACCGCAAGTATGTTTGCACATTATTCCTATCAATCTTCCATAGTAGAGTGACAAGCTCTACTTGGTGTTTGGGAGACGTCGTCTCCGCAAACTTGATCTAAGCATGCATACTACTTCATTTTTGTGCACAATAAAGAAAAAGAGAGTCTTATAAGACAAAAACTTTGTTCATTTTTAACATTTTGTACATTTGCTTACTCTTGGGAAGCATTGTAAGCATTGAAATTGTTTAGGTTATCCTTTAATTGTATGCCTTGCATCCATCTAGCATCTTCAAAAGGATAATTCTTAAATTTAATAAGATATCGTCGGATAGTCTTACCGCCTCTTAGTACCTTGTCTTCATGTCGGAGAATGGACTCGGGCTGCAGCTCTTAGTACTTTGTTCTTTAGTAAGAAGGAATGTAATATTCTAATGAAATTTTTTTCGATGATCTGGTTGTGTTTTGAAGACTTGATCTTGGGTTCACATCTTGGTGTAAAAGTATTATAGCCTGTATTGCTGTTGGGGATGACGTCTATCTTGTGTCGGTACTGTGTGGTGCTGAATACTATAGGCTCTTTTTACTCTTGAAAATGATTGGTTAAATACTTTAATCTCAATGCTGTATGGCAAGGAAGTGTGCGAGTATTTTTAAGCAAGAAATAAGCAATATTGTGCATATTACAAACATGGATGACCTTGATTCTGGGAATTGGCTACCATATGTTGTGATACCTAGGTCTCTACTTATGGTATCTAAAACCTTAACGGTATGTACTAGGTTTTAAATTGAACAAAGGCATTAAGAAATTATGATAAAAATTTAAAAAAACCGCCAAACGTATGTATGTAAAAGAACCCTTCCTCTATCACTTCTAGAGGAAAAAATACCGAGTATTTTACTACATAAAATCTGTATGAGATACTTTTTGTATATGTATGGTGCTGTGAGGAATAAAAAGAAGAAGTATAGTATCATGACACATTATTTTCAAAGGATTATATGGAAACACATAAAGATGATTTGTTTTATCATTGTGACATGGATAACAATTGGGATGCCCATGCATCACCTGTATAACGATAAACAAGTGCTAACTGAGCGTTTTCTTGTTTATTATGGGTGCAGGTGAGGGCTACCTTCTTTGATTAAAAGAGGCTATTCTTTATGTCTTGAATTTGATGCTCGTTCGAATGGGGAGCGGCTCTACTACCATTCTTTGGGATTTTATTTTCCTATGATGTATTCTCGGTTACTGATACCATGTACATAATTTATTTTCAAACATGAAAATAATTTTTTTGTGCATAACCCTTATACTTGTCTAGGATATGGCTGTCCGGACACTTGTGTTCGTTTGCGTATATATGTATTTAAAACAGCAACACACACGACACATACACACACACACACACACACACACACATATATATATATATGTGTGTGTGTGTATATATATATATATATATAAAATTATTTATTTATATATATACACGTGCAAAAACTTATCTTCCTACTTTTCACTATTCTTAGATTTTGCTTTTGCCTTTGAGAGCCTATAAAAAGGCTTCTCTTCCCTCAATTTCAAAACACACGTAGAAGCTCTCAGAAGAAAAATCTCTCTTGCCTTGATGCCAGAGTTATCTTTTCTCCCTCAACCTTTCTCCCTCAAGCTCTCACCCTCAACCCATCTCCATCTCCATCTCCATCTCCCTCAGATTATAGAGCTCTCTTTTTTTCTCTCCCTCTTCTCTATCTTGATACGATGGCCTTGAAGTGAGTGACACAAACCTCCAAGGAAGCTCCTACTATTTCACCTCCAAGGAAGGTGGGTGTAAGCATGTTAACTTGTCATGCTTTTTGTGCTAGTTATCATGTGGCAACAAGCATATCTTGTAAGCAAAATGAGAGTGTAAATTTTCAAACGTGTGGGAATCCATCAAATATTTCAAAATAGGGGGACCACCCTGAATCCACTTTCTTGACCATTTACGCAGTGTTACTCTGAGGGGAGTGGGGTAGTCAAAATGCATGGAGAGAAGAGGAGTGGGGCAGTCAACATGCATGGAGAGAAGGGGGGTGCAGGGGCCAGAGGTAAGAGGTAAGAGAGAACCAAAAACAAAGTCGAGGGCTGAACTTTCTGTTGCTTCTTCTCCGCCCGGAAAAAAGGGTGAAGCTCTCTGATTCCCCAGCACCCCCAATGGCAAAGACCTTGCATACAAAGGGGAAGGATGACTCAGGTACTCTCTCTCTCTCTCTCTCTCTCTCTCTCTCTCTACCTCATTATGATTTGCGATGATAGTTGTTGGTGTTGTCTTGGCTGGAGAGTTGTCCCTTGATGTTGGCTTTAGCAGTAGGACATCTTGTGAATAGTCACTTGAAATACAATCGCTCAAGTCAAAGTCTGGCTCAAGAAGCACAAAGCAGTGTTTGATTTGAACCTTGAAATTGGAAGGAAGTGCTCAATACTGCACTTTCCTACTGTTAACACACTCTTGGCTACATTATTTTTTACCTACCAACAAATATAAAAATCTACTAATGTTGTGACATTGGGGGTGTGCAGGCCGATGGAAAGATCCAAAGTTTACAGTCCCAGTACAGAGCAAGTTCTGTATTACAGCAGAAGAGTTCAATGATGTTCATGGCCTCTCCTTGGCTGGTGCCAACCCCAAACTAGTGAGGTGGGATCAGATCAGTGATGTGGAGTGGTTCAGTGTTTTCAGAGAGTCAAAGAATTGTAGTCACTATCGCATTAAATGCAGTTGTTTGCGAATTGATATGTTCGACCAGGTGATGCAGCTGCATTACAAGGTGTACCAGAAGCCCCCAACAAACATGGAGATCAACTCTGAATTCGCCAAGGGGTTTGTAAAAGAATTCAGCCCAGCGGCTACATAACCTAAGGCTCTTCCAGTTGACACAAACAATGGGGCGTCGAGAGAGGATGCTAGAGCTTTCAAACTATTTCTCCAAGGTCAAAAAACTCAACCCACATGTTCACATGTCCTAGAATGCATCAATGAGTTCAAAAGATGGATCCCATGTGAGAAAACATACCGGTGCCCGATTTAAGAAGAGTCCCAGGGGATTCACTATTAGTAACGAGGGGATGTCACCTGCATGCATCAAATTAGAGAAACCCTCCTATGTACGGTATCTTACATGCTAACCTACCCCCCTACATACGGACAACATATGTTCTCGCAATGAGCCATCCCCCCTCATATAGATTTTGTATGGAATGTAATGACCCACTATTTTATGTATATTAGTAACATAAAAATTCTAGAAGCACATGCTTTTTCAAAGATACATGTTGAAGTGCAAATGAACAGAAGTGTACATTGTAGTGTGTTTTCATTTGCAATAGATGTTAAGAGAACAAACCATGAAAATAAACAAATATAATGAATACTATCCTCTCCCGTTATTTTCAAAATCTTTTTTTTTTTTGGCAAAACTCACAATTGTGAGTGAATTATATTGAGCAGCCCAAAAAATTACAAGGTTTTGTCATGCTTATGTTAAGCCATGACAGCATCCAGGGATCATAATTACAATGGCTATTAGGGCAGCCACTCCTACCACCCCGCCCCACATCCTTGATACCCAAGGTCCATACTCTTGTCATTCTGAGATCTTTAATTACCGATGGTCAAGATTTGCCCCCATCCCAGGTATTCCATCTGCTGACAACAAGGCACAAGTAGTCCTAGACTAATCCTCCGAGTGATGCTTGCGCCCGAGTGCCCATATTAGCACTTTGCTTTCCTATATGATTTCTGCCAAGCTTGCACCTCAAATCCTCCTTCAAAAACATGACGGTTCCTTGCTTGCCATACATTCTATGCACTTATTTTCAAAATCTTTTATGGCACCCAAACGTTTATCACAAAAACAAAAGGGAACCTCCTCGTTTTAGATGACTCTCAGGTCTGGTTTTGCACACGAAGTCACCAAAGAAAAATAAATAAATTTGTTTTCATTGATGATGAGGCCTTGTGGATGGCTCAATGGATGAAGCCTCTAACGGCGTTTTGTCAACTCCTGGTTTCAATGTTGCTGCTCCTTCCAATATCTTAGTCTCTCTCACTCCGCATGCATAGGCTACGAACATTGGTGCTAACACAAATGAGGATGATGAAGTTTCACAACACAATAGGGTTTTTGGCTTGGAAATTTCATTAGGACTCATGAATGATGTGATGAGTCAATTTCACATTCGTCGAGAGTCAAATCCCCTTTGGTGCCACTATGTAGATTAATTGCTACAGATGCAATAAGATTGGCGATTCGGATGCACCAATGATGAACCAGATATTTGACAGGACTGGATATGTTCCACTATGGGATCATTTATTGTCTCTCTCAAAGGACGTCATGGAGAAAACAAGGTGGTGATGCAAGAGATGATAGAGCGATGGGATACTATGTGGCAAAAGCTTAATGTAGAGTTTGAAAGCAAGCTAGTAGGTGAGTGGGAAGAGCTCGAGGGACAACTAATTTTTGTGTGGGATGGAAACCACATGCTGAAGAAATGGATGAAGAGGATTGAAGAAGTTAGATACTTCTTTGTTCTTGACATGTAAGATTTTTCATTTGTTAACTTGAAGAGTACATGTCTTACTGTTTTGTGAATTACCTTGCAGTGCATTCTCAAGGTGAGAAGTATCATGTGCTTGTGCAATGCCAATTTATTCAAATTGATAAGAAAAAAGAAGTAGAGGTGATTGTAAGTCTGGATATTACTTATGTGTGGTTTTTGCTTTGGCTTCCATCTTGAGGTTTGCTTCTTTATTGATTGCTATTGTAGGATCTCAAGGACAACAACCACACCAAACTTGGCCATGAATTTTTTTGTTTCAAAAGTTTGGATTGGCCAATAAACACAATCAAGGAGTAAATCCTTGGTACTCCGTCCCTTATTTCTCCATTGGTTTGGAAGGTAAGTACATTTTTTATAGTCTAAAGTAAAAGAGTCAAAATGTGGTCATTTTGTGGATTACAAGAAGTTAAGAGCATGAGGCAAGATGCATATTGGCAAGGGATGCATGGGGAGGAAATCATTCTCATTGCAAAATTTGAAGTGGAGGTTCCACAATTGCCTCAAACATTTGAGACTTTCTTCAAATTATCTTGCAAGATACATGTGGCTCAGGCGTATATTCATGTTTTGGGAGGTATGGAAAGTGCATCAAATTGTACCTTTTTGTGCGAAGTTCTTCAAGCGAGCAAATGACTTGATAATAAGTAAATAAATGTTTGATTTCTCAAAAAATCAAGCCTTAAAATAAATTATATACTTCTCAAAAAAGGATTATTTACAATATATAATTTATTGTAAATATGATGCTACCCTCACCTTGTTTGCGAGAGAGACTTGTTCACTCAACTTCTCAAGCTTCGGGCCTTTCATGATGTAAATCTCATCAGGTTTTAACACAAAGACATTATTGGTACTACTTACTGCAATATATAGAAGGAAAAGTACTTAATTGCCATCACTCATTGATAAAAATAAAATTTGAATCCTTAGTTGCTATTGGATTGCATGAGGTTGAAAACAATTGAAATCATGTTCGTGTATATAGAGGGATGGGTGGATAATAGTGATGAAAATACTATGTACTTGCCTTCCATTTTGGATAAGGGAGTGCTTTCATCGCCTTGGTGGTTGGAACACCCTCTAGGCGTTGTGCCAAAGTGTGAACAAGATATGCATGCTTGTATGTTGGCTTTCTGTTTAAAATTAATTGCTATATAAAATGAGTGTTCTGCAACATTGATTTTTGTGTGAATTTATGATTTTCAAGGCTTTCAAAGAGAGAACCCCATCTCTACTATTGATGTTAGCACATCCAAAGAAAAAGCCAAATATGTGCTCTCTAAGTCAACATCTAAACGTGATAAAGACAAAAAAACTTCTAAAAAGGATTCTTCAAGCTTACAACCACACAAAGATGATGATGGAGAGAAAAGCTTGCCCCGAGTCCCAAGGTGTCTACATGGAGGGTCTCTACGGATTGCATCATGTCAAGATCTGCTCTTTCACTACCAATTTCAAGTTGTCCTTCTTCTCAACGTATGCCTACAAAGCGAGTTACAGGTTCGGCTTCTATCTTTATGGATGGTAGCTTGAAATGAGCATGATCATAATTATTTTCGTGATTATGACTACCTACCCATGTTGTGTAATATATGGGAGAAAATATTCTAACATATGTGGATTCTCTTTTGTTGGATGTTGAAGAAATAGATGATCTAGCATGACATAGGTTTGCATAGTCTTTCTACCATCGACTATTTTTGGGTGTATAGCTTGCACTACATTTTTTGTGTGTAGCATTGAGACATGGTTCGAAGGTTTACCCACATTTCTTAAGAAGGAATATCTTTCATAAAATCTAATATCTAACTAACCCAAATGATTTTCTAATTTAAAAATGATAATTTAATGTGGGAGAATAAACAAGAACAAGAGTTAGAATATAGACATGTGCTTATGGATCTATCTCGACACGGGGCCAAAGTCAATGGGTCCAAATGAAAGATGGTATGTCAAAGAGCAATGCTAGCTAATGGAGCTTGAAAGAACTTAGGGTTAGCTTCATTAAAGACCTCCAAGCCGGGTTGGTGTTAAAAGTCCAAGACCTAGGACCTTAGAAAAACTAGGGTTGTGCTTAAGGGGGGAACCCGGCCCAAGCTTGAGGTGCTTGTCGTGCTTGCTAACTAAGGTTCTTGAGGTGCTTAATGACTAAGGTGCTTAAGGTGCTTCATGACTAAGGTGCTAGATGGGATTAAGGTGTTCCAAAAAGTCAAGCATATGCCTACAAAGGAGGGGGCGACCTCCAAGAGTAAGGGCTGTGTGTTGAATGGCTCCTTCTTCACCCAAAGGACACCCCTTTCTCAAAGAGGCAAATGGGACACATGTCAATCCCTTAGCTTGGTTGCCCTCATTTGATCCCTAGAGGGGTCCAATGATAATTTAGCTAATTAAATTAATTGTTTATGCATTTATAAAGTCCTCTCTCTCAAAGGGGAAAGGAGGAAACTTGTCCTAACTCTACCATGGTTTCTTGATATACGCTATGCATGTGATTGGCTAGGCTTGTAGAGGTCCAATCAAATGCAATCATGAGCTACAAGGAGGGGTCAACCAAAGCAAGCTAGGGGTGTGCTTGGGGGGTGTACTCTCTCTCTCTCTCTCTCTCTCTCTCTCTCTCTCTCTCTCTCTCACACACACACACACACACACACACACACTCACTTGGTGAAAGTGCAATAACTCCATCTCCTTTTCCAAGCTTGTTGAGACGTTGAGAGCCTACACGAACACTCCTGACTATGGAATGAAAATCCAACCAAGAGCCATGCTTCAATACTTAAGCTTGCCATTTTTTCCATCTTCATTACTATGCTATTATGCTATTCTAAGCAAGAAGAGTGATGATAAGTGAGGAACTATTTCTTTCTCATATGAATGTTTCTTCTTCCTCTTCCCTACCCTCATTCCCTGCTAGCTCTCTCCACCTTCGAAGGTGTTTGAGGTCTTGGAACTGAGGCCGGGGATAAGTAAATGCTTTCATCTAGCTAAGTTATGGGCATAATTGTGGTGCATGAAGCTCTCTATCTTTATTGAATCATCAAGGTCTTAAGGAACACAAAGCTTGTATTGCATCAAGTCTCTCTTTATGGGAAAAATTATAATACAAAAGCCTTTTGGAAGGGGGACCGACTCCACATAAATCCGGTCCTCAAATTTTATCAAGTTCTCTAATTCTCTCTCTTGCAAAAGTATTTTTCATGCCAAGTTATTTAAGTATAATGGTTATGTTGCTACTGCTAATAAAGTTCACCCTCTATGTTCTCAAAGTAGTCTCATAAAAATGCTTACTATAGTTCTCTTAATTCCGCTATTCTCAAAGTTCATAGGCCATTTCCATTACAATATCACTTGAAGGGTGAAGCATCCCAATATGTTGCTAAATTGATATTTGCAAATTTTCCTACATATATGCTTGTTCATGGTTGTGAAAATGTTGCCTCATGTTTGGGACAATGGTCTTTATTCTTATTTAATAGCACAAATTTGTATGGTTTTTTGTTTGATTTGTAGGATTTTCTTGATGTCTTCTTTTTATGTTTAAGTAGTTAGTTGTGAATGTCAATGTGCTTGTGTGGAATCAAATTCTCTGTCCCTTTGGTGAGAGGAGTCATTAAGATTGATGATGTACACCTTGCTGATGAGGGGTTTTCAATGACTTTGTCTCTTGCACAACATTTGGGCAAGATAGTCAAATGTGCTAGCAAATTTGGCTTGCATCTCCATCGCTCATGGATGCTAATGTGTGATGGAAGGTACTTGCACCCACAAACAAGTGAACATGTTCATTTTATTTCTTGTGTAAATAGATGTTTCTAACTCATGTTTGGTTGAAAAATCTTTTGCTTTTAAATTCAATTTTGAAAATGTGTACAAACTTACGATTGGCTTGTTCTATCAAAAAAATGCTAGTGGTAGTGTTCCATAATATGATAGGAAAGTTGGAGAGTTTGTATCACTAGGATTTCCCGCTATGAGAAGCTACCTCATGGAGTCTCCACCACGTGCGGGCGAGGACTACACACAAGTGGATGGGGTTGTGGTACAAGGAGGACGAGAGCATACTCAAGATTTTTTTAGGTACGTATATACAAATACACATTCATAAACTTACACACATATTCACATATTTTCTTATATATTTTGTATAGATGCAAGCACAAACAGATACAAATATTAAGTCATACACACATATACCAACAAATTTATACATGTACACTACGAGAGAAATACAACTAAATGTACACTCATACACATACATACTTATTGGAATTTAAAGTAGATGTTTTTAATGTTTGTTTTCTTTACCACAGTTGGTTGTTGGCAACATTTACGGATGAGGATGATCACGTACTTGATATATTTGTTGGATGTGGTGAACTTAGTTCCACTTGCACAAAGGAGATGCGTCATTTCTTGATGTTGGAGGGAGATTTCTTTGTCTTCTCCAACTATTTGGAGAAGAAAGTATGTGGTCCTCTTGAGGATGATTAGTAGTTAGGATGGCTCGACCTAAACTTTGACACTTTTCATTGTTTAACTATTTCCTCTGTATGGATTTTACTTTAATGGTGAAGTGAACAATTAATGGGGATTGTGGGTTTTTCCCTTGTTTCCCCAAGGTTTTTTCATCCACAATCATGGGCCTATATTTCTGTTGCTATTACGCTACTTAAATGTTGGCCCATCCCATAATTTGTTCAAGCTAGGTGGCAAAACTTCTCTTTGATGGTTATGCCCTTGCAATATTGTGGATTCTCATCTCTAATAGTATTCACTATGCTATTGGATTTGTGGTGATTGAAATGACCACTAAGGTTAGGACATCAAAAACTAAAAAGTCTTAATGCTGATAGAGCTAAGACAATTCCTACGTTTTAAAGTTTTTGAGAATCTTCTAGATTTAATCAATTTAATATGGCATACATGTATTGTGACGAGGTTGATACTTGATGAGTTTACAATATGAAAAGATAATAAATGTGCAAGAGAAGTTGAATACATAGAGTCACTTAAATTTAATCAGTAGGATATCATGCATGTTCTGTCAGAATGCTGCAAGAACTTGGGCCTACAATTTTAAAAGATTAAATTTTTTTTATAAACCTAACTTGCAATTTGAAAAGAACACATTTTTATCTACCAACCGCATTAGAAGCACAAAAGGCTCTATAACGGTGACATTTTTTCTACATTTCTTTAGAACATAGGAGAGTTCACAAGATGAAAGAACTTAGTGGCTGCAAGCTCATAGTGGGAATGCTTGTCAATCCAAACATCCATCTTTTGGCTGAAACTATTTCACAAAGGGCCGGCTTAACCTATTGCAACGTTTCAAGAACATAGTACACATTTGCAATTCATGTGTTACAAAAGATCTATAGATTTCTGTCGGGTGATTTAGTTCTAAAAAGAGAATAAGTAAAAATATGCTCTCTAATGTACTTGACGACATGATCAATGTCTATTAAAGTCTGTCTCATTGATGAAACTTTTCCAAAGTCTTTGAGAAGCAAATTCAAAGTGTGGGTAGCACATGGAACCCAAGTAACATGAGGATGTTTGTTTTTGATCGCACAACTTGCACCTTTGTAGTTAGATGCTGTTGAGCCAGCAGAGGATCACACCCACATTTTTGCTCACACCCATCATTTTGTAACCATTGATTGTAATAAATGTCTTTCCGACATTAATTTTGATTTGAGCCATTCATTAAGTAACGGGACTCAATTGAGTTTCCAGCTTGTAATCCCGAAGTAATTTCACATGTTGATGTAAATAATTAGAGATGTTCTCACCTCCAAGGCTGAGGTATATAAGCCAAAGTTTTGTAACGTAAGGTGGATTCAATTAATCAAAGTGAGTTTTTGAGCGCCGTGACTGTGTCTGAGAGAGAGAGAGAGAGAGAGAGAGTCTTATCTTCTTGCTAACACAATGGCGGTGTCGCTTCTCCAATGGCGGCCCCGTAGTTGGACATCTTCTGTTTCATCAAGAGAGAATTTTGTCGCAGCTATGCTGAAAAAGACATTATACGCGTATGATGTCTTTTTTCACAGATTTTGACTATTTTGGTTATGCTCACTCTCAGTGGCCCCTTTATGCTCTGTTCACTCACAAAATTCAGTTTGAACTCTGTTTGAGCAAGTTATGGCTAGTTCAGGCTTTTCTTGGCACTTTTCTGCTTTTGACTTGTTTTTGGGTCAATTGTTATCCAAATGGGATGAAACTTGAAATATAGCCTCTAGATAGCTATTACAATGGATCTGTGTTGGCAAAGTATCAAAATATGTCCAAAATTAGGTCAAAGACATCATACGCGTATGATGTCTTTTTCATCAATTTGGGTCCAAACTTGATATTTATGCTTTCTACAGTGTTTGTAACAATCTTGTCAGGTCAGATTTCAAAAATAAGCAGTGGAAGTGCCAAAAGACATTATACGCGTATGATGTCTTTTGTCCCAGATTTTGACTATTTTTGGTTTTAAGCCTTCTCCAATGTTTATAATTGAGTTTCAAGTGTTTTTGTCAGGTTTGAATGTAAAAACAAGATCTGAATCAAAATTTCTTGTTCTTTGCGTTTTTTTTGCTCTCTGACTTGGTCTTTTGGGTTTCTGAGAGTGTTAATGCTCTTGTTTCAAGTTGATCTTAGGGTAAAACCCCCCTTCTAAACACTCTGGCAATGTCAAATTTTCAATTTTAGTCTCTGTTTAGGTCCTAAGACATCATACGCGTATGATGTCTAAAGTTGCAGATTTCCAGTTTTTCAGCACAGAACTCTTCCAATAGCTCTTTTAAGTGCTCAGCAACAATCAGTTACACAGAAAATTTTTCTGAACTTTGTTTATTGCATATTTCACTACCAAAGCGACTTTTTCAGTGATCTAACATGCAATCAAACACATCAAGCAAATAGAACACCAATTGATAGCTCTAGATCAGGATCAAATCAGGCCCTACCTAAGCTACTTCTAATCATAAAATGGATTTTTTTTGCAATTGAAAATATAAAGAGATTTACTACCACACAAGGAGTAGCAAATGCTTTTTATGTCAACAACCACTTAAACACCATCAAAAACAATCTAATCTAAGCTAAACTAAAAATACTGTCAACACGGAAGACCCAGGAATACCCCACTTCCTAGTATCTCTCGAGACCTTCGGAGTCCACCACTCCTAGATCTTTTCTAACTAAATTATACAAAGTAGTTTATACGACTCACCTCGTAGGATTAATCTAAGGTCACCTACTTAGGGCTCTCGTCCCCGGCAGCGGCGCCAAATGTTAAGGCGGTTACGCCGCTAGCGGAAGCTAAATAGCGAGAACTCAACCAACAATTGGTTGAGTTCTCGCTATTTAGCTTCCGCTAGCGGCGTAACCGCCTTAACATTTGGCGCCGCTGCCGGGGACGAGAGCCCTAAGTAGGTGACCTTAGACTAATCCTACGAGGTGAGTCGTATAAACTACTTTGTATAATTTAGTTAGAAAAGATCTAGGAGTGGTGGACTCCGAAGGTCTCGAGAGATACTAGGAAGTGGGGTATTCCTGGGTCTTCCGTGTTGACAGTATTTTTAGTTTAGCTTAGATTAGATTGTTTTTGATGGTGTTTAAGTGGTTGTTGACATAAAAAGCATTTGCTACTCCTTGTGTGGTAGTAAATCTCTTTATATTTTCAATTGCAAAAAAAATCCATTTTATGATTAGAAGTAGCTTAGGTAGGGCCTGATTTGATCCTGATCTAGAGCTATCAATTGGTGTTCTATTTGCTTGATGTGTTTGATTGCATGTTAGATCACTGAAAAAGTCGCTTTGGTAGTGAAATATGCAATAAACAAAGTTCAGAAAAATTTTCTGTGTAACTGATTGTTGCTGAGCACTTAAAAGAGCTATTGGAAGAGTTCTGTGCTGAAAAACTGGAAATCTGCAACTTTAGACATCATACGCGTATGATGTCTTAGGACCTAAACAGAGACTAAAATTGAAAATTTGACATTGCCAGAGTGTTTAGAAGGGGGGTTTTACCCTAAGATCAACTTGAAACAAGAGCATTAACACTCTCAGAAACCCAAAAGACCAAGTCAGAGAGCAAAAAAAACGCAAAGAACAAGAAATTTTGATTCAGATCTTGTTTTTACATTCAAACCTGACAAAAACACTTGAAACTCAATTATAAACATTGGAGAAGGCTTAAAACCAAAAATAGTCAAAATCTGGGACAAAAGACATCATACGCGTATAATGTCCTTTGGCACTTCCACTGCTTATTTTTGAAATCTGACCTGACAAGATTGTTACAAACACTGTAGAAAGCATAAATATCAAGTTTGGACCCAAATTGATGAAAAAGACATCATACGCGTATGATGTCTTTGACCTAATTTTGGACATATTTTGATACTTTGCCAACACAGATCCATTGTAATAGCTATCTAGAGGCTATATTTCAAGTTTCATCCCATTTGGATAACAATTGACCCAAAAACAAGTCAAAAGCAGAAAAGTGCCAAGAAAAGCCTGAACTAGCCATAACTTGCTCAAACAGAGTTCAAACTGAATTTTGTGAGTGAACAGAGCATAAAGGGGCCACTGAGAGTGAGCATAACCAAAATAGTCAAAATCTGTGAAAAAAGACATCATACGCGTATAATGTCTTTTTCAGCATAACTGCGACAAAATTCTCACTTGATGAAACAGAAGATGTCCAACTGACAAGATTAAACAATTGACCAAGTATCAATCAGCTTGGATCAATTCTGACCACAAAAACTTGGGGAAAACAAATTGCCGAGACGGAAAAGTTACAGTCCTTTAGGGGAATTGATGAATTTGAGATCGGGCAGGAATCTCTGGAATAATCAACCAAAACAAGGGGAACCAGCAAGTGTCATATCAACCGAGGGAAGTGTAAACCAAAGTTGGGTGCAACCATTAGAGCCGATCTTTGAAGGAAGTGTTTCTGATACTTCTTCGGAGAGGTCTTACGAGATTTTCACCGAACACTCGAACAGGAACAACAGAGAAAATATGGCAGCAGGATCATCAAACCCTTCCGCCACAATGAAGCTATTGTTCATAAAATATCAGTACGACAATGAGCAAGGTGCAAAGATCTACAAAGATGGAATGGACCGCTATTGTGTAAAGATAGAAGAAAGACCTAGTGAGTTCAAGGACTTAGTGCCTGTGAGCTATAGCGGAGATAGATATCTAGATGACGAGGGTACCATGTACTTGGTATTCCTAAACCCTAACATTGTGGACAAGTGGGGATTGATGGGCACCAAAGCCAAAATAGATGAAGAACTCGAGGAGAAAGCACCAATAATGAACTTCCCTAATGCGAGGTTAAGAAGAGAGAATGAAACTACAAGGATCAACACTGATAACATCTATGTGGGGCTATACAAATATAATAATGGGGAGCAAGATCTCTATTATAAATGTGAAGAACCCTACACCGGAGAGTTGACAGACAAAAAAAGACTCTATGTCTTTACCTACACAGAGGGATCGGAAGTGAAAATTGCCGCTTACGATAAGTATGGCAGGCAATACTCAACAATGGGCAAGAAAGAATTAGAAGGATATACATACTTTGGGGGACCACTACATCAGTATTATGTTACTTCTAGCTCACATAGACCAGCACCAACAACTGGAGTGCAAAACTCAATGACAACAGGAGGACAAAGAACTCAGGTTGCTGACTCTTTCAGTCAACCTTGGGACTCGAAGCTCGGACCAATGGGATCATTACATTCCAGAGAGTCAATGGAGACGAATCGAGGTAGTGCAGTTCCAATCCCCACCTATACTACTCCAGGTCCAAGGTTTGAAGCGGAACCATCACATTTACCTCCCAGTAGTAGATTCAGGGCAGAGGAACCGACAAGGGTAACCCATGAAGTCCATGATGCTAGAGAAAGCTTTAGCCGAGACACAAGAGCAATGAGATTGGTAGCAGATCATAGACGTATGAGACCATCTCAAGTAGCCAAGTGTATGCCAAAGAAGTATGGTGGTTCAGGAGATCCGTATGCACATGTGTCACTCTTTAAGCAAGTCTTAAGAGCTGAGCAGATAACAGATTTCCATACACAATACGAGGGATTTGGTCTTACTCTAGAAGGTACTGCATTGACATGGTTTCAACCAATGAACATAGGGGGATTCCATGACATTGACCATTTTCTAAGAGAGTTTGCTGAGGAATTCTCAAAACGAGGGATTAAGCACAATACGGTCTCACAAATATATGCTTTTAAACAGAGAGAACACGAAAAGGTGAAGGAAGCTTCACTTCGCTTCAAACAATACATTGAGAGATGTCCAGTACGTGACTGACCACAAGATGACAGACTATCTGTTCTCTTTATTGAGGGACTGAGGAACGACACTCTCAAGAAGGACTTGCACTTGAAAGCTTGTACAAGTTTCGAGCAAGTAACGAGAGAGGCATTGTACTTAGTGGATAACTGTACGGTTTATGGAGAGGTGTCAGCGGATATAGATTTTGCATCCAGTAGCTCCTCCTCCGTAGCGAGCGAGACTACCACTAAAAAGAATGTTCAAACAACAACCATGCCAAATGTAGAGCAAATGATAGAAGATGCTCTAAAAAGGATGGCACCATACCAAAAACCATTGCCAAAAACACTGAAATGGTGTGCTATTGAACAAAAATGGACAAATCATCCAACAGAGGAGTGTTATTACAATAAAGGGTATGTAAGGGAGCGCCAGTATGCACCTCCTGCTCAATTAGCACCACCTCAGATACATCCAGTACCTCGATACCCAACGGGAAGTGTACCAGGACCTATGGGGATAGAAAAACCGCAACTGGTATTGGGACAACAACCACCTTTACCAGGAGCAAGACCAGTGGGCATTAGATATGCACCAACCTTAGAGAATCAGGAAGAACAAGCCTTAGTGCCTGTTCAAGCCTATTACGAAGAATCAGGTGCACACATGTCTCCAACTGTGTATTACCCACCAGAAGAACCCAAACAACCAGAACCATGGGGCATGATTGGGAATGTTGGAATACCAACAATTACAAGTGCTTCTGATGAAGAGAGATACAATTTGGACGCAAGAACATTGATGTTCATAGCTCATGGAGGGTTAACAGGACAAAGACCATCCTATCCACAAAGGACGAATCAAATGGGACCAAGACCAGCACTAGGACCCTATTACAAGTGTGGAGGTGACCATCTGATGAATGTTTGCCCACATACGGAAATCATTAGAATTAACGCTTATTGCACTGAGTGTGGGGTTACTCACTTCATTGAGGATTGTTCAAAGAATCCAAACAAAATGCAAAAGACGACATTGAATATGTTAGAAACTATTCCTACCAGCAGTGGGTCTGAAAATGAAACTCTGATACCAACGCAAGTTGTTACTAGAGCTCAAGCTAAGAAAACCACTAGAGAACCTGAGAAAGAAAAGTTAGTGACTGAAGTGGTTAGTCAAGGACCGCGGAGTCAGAAAAACACATGGAAAGCTAGAAAAGCACGCATGAAGTTGAGAAAAGAAAGTGAAGACGCTATTCTAGCTGAGGAACTAAAGCAAACTAAAGCTAGATTAGAAAAACTTGAGAGTCAAAACGGGAAACGAGAGATGAGCCCGGAAAGAACGAAACAAAAGAGTATCAAAGAAACAACGAGCTTAAGCTCAGGGGGATCAGTGCTAGTCGACAAAGTACACGAACCATTGGACGCACTGATGAGAGCTTACGAAGCTAGGTTAAAGAACAACCAAACACAAGAACAGAGGTGGATGACATACCCAAACGCGGAATTGGAAAAGCAGAGACTTGAAATGTGCCAGAGAATGATCGAGACTGCACAAGCCTTATTAGAACCACCAAAAGAAACAATGAATTGTGGGAAGGAAAACCCAATTCAGCAAGAGACTATCGTTTCACGGGTAGCTGAAAAGACTCCCAGTGCACAAAAGCCTGAAAATACACAAAAGGATGACCGCATAGTATTGAACACAACCGATCAGGAGATAGAGAGTTTTCATCCAGTCATACAGAGGATTTACGGAAAAGATGAGGATTACAATGAATTTTGGAAACAAGTGAGAGAGGCAAACTTTGCAAACGAGCTAAGTTGCCAAGCTAATCAGCCAAATTGGGAAAAGGACATCAGGAATCCTCCCATAGTGGAATTTGAGGCAGGATCTCAAGTGGACTTGGATCTGCAATCTTACTGGGGAGATGGGGGCTCTGTTAGAACAATGGAGAGCAAACCTCATTCACTGAAAACCTTACCTTCATACTTAGGAGAGTATGAAGCAAAATCCGAGATTAGAGCACTTCCCTCACGAAGAATTTCATCAGAAAAAGTCATGGACTCGCAAGGATTGATAGAGATCTTGTCAACACCAGTGACATGCACTATCACTCTAGCTGAGCTTTTGAGGCTAAGACCACATATGTGGACAACTGTAGGAAAATTCTTGGAGAAATTCGGGATAACAGACCCAACATCGAGACTGGAAGAGGGTATACAAGATCTGAGTAAACCACAAAAGAACGCTAAGCCTGTACCCTTAAACAAGGTCGGAGAGTATTGCGAAGGTGAAGAGGGGAATACAACCTTACCAGTTAAATTCCAAGGAGTGAAGACGATGGCAATACTAGACAGCGGAGCAGGGGTAGCCATTGCTACAAAAGAAATCTGGAAAAAATGGGGGAAACCAGCAATAAGGAAGACTAGGTTGAAACTCCAATTAGCAGATGGACACATGGAGAAACCTATGGGGTTATTAGAGAAAGTTGTAGTGACTTCTTGCGGCATTGAATACGAACATACTTTTGCTATTGTCGATTTTGCCAAGGAGAATAACTATGATATCATATTGGGAAGACCATTCATGAGACAGTTGAAAATGGTCCAAGATTGGGGCTACGATCACATATACTTGAGAAATATGGAAACCACTACACGTGTGAACCTGAAAGACCATAGCTACAAAGATGTGAACCGAACACCGGTAGAGGAGTTTGATTCAGCTACTTTGGCAGGATCCGAATTTCCAGCTTGGTTAGGTAAACCCAAGGAGTTATGGATGTGTGGAGCTTCGAGATGTGGAAGTCTAACGAGAGAAGAAGATGTTTTAGAGAGGGCTATCGAAAACGAAACTTATATAAGAGAACCCTTTCCAGAGGACACGTTTGAACCATTAGAATGGACACACATTCTAGCAACCCTAGATGTTTGTGCAATTCCGGATGGTCCCACAACGCAATTTTGCGATAAGGACGGGTACGATGTGGTTCCTTACTTCATGTTGAGAACTGTACTCGAAAAAGAAACTGAAAAGAATGATACACTGGAAAAGGAAGATGGAGAGGAGGTGTTTCACGACATTACCGATCATCCAGAGTGGGGAAATGAAGCAGACAACGAGTCAACGGACAATTCAAGCGGAAACGAAGAAACTATAATGGATGTCCGATTTTATGATTTTCCGAAACAAACTAAACAACGCCAGAAACGCTATAGAGCAAAGAGAAAAACAAAGGGGGTTAGAACCAATCCGATGCCTAGAATAAGAGGAAAAAATCAACTCCTAATGCTAGTAAAGGCTGAAGATTGTGTTAAGGATAAGATTTCTGGAAGAATGAGAGGCAGTGATCAAAAGAGCTTACGAAAAGACAAAAGAGGCTCAAGAAATCAAGTTCAAAAGAATGGAACGAAAACTGAAACAGAAAAATCAGAAAAGAACAAGCGCAACAGAGAATACACGGAGTCCAAGTTAGAACGTAGAAACAAGTACAGAGAGCTCAAGAAAACTCTGAAGAAAGTTTGGACGACAGAAATTGAGAGTGGAGAGGACGAAAACGTCAAAATCAAGGAAAACATGGATGTTCCCTCTCACTATAGGAAATTCACAATAGAGGATAGGAAGGTGATATTAACCCCACCTATTCGAGAGAGGAAGGAGAACGAATCTTATGACGGACCGGAGGATGCAAAAAAAGTTGATTTAGCAGCTCCAGGTGAGACGCCTAGACCGGTGTACATAGCCATAGATTTGTCTCCAAGCGAGGAAGAGAGACTTTTGAGTCTTCTCAGAGAGTACAGGGATGTGTTTGCATGGTCTTATAAGGACTTAAAGGGAGTTGACCCATCGATATGCCAACACTCAATCCCACTGAAACAAGACGCAAAGCCTAGCAGACAGAGACCATACACATATAATGATACTTTTGCTAAGCGAATCAAGGAAGAGATAGATAAGCTAATGGAAGCTGAATTCATATACGAGATTGAACACACCGATTGGGTATCTCCGATTGTGGTAGTACCTAAGAAGAACGGAAAACTCCGAGTGTGTGTCAACTTAAAGAAAGTGAATGCTGCAACAATCAGGGACAATTATCCCCTGCCGATAACTGATCATGTTCTAGAGCGTGTATCAGGGAAAACAGCATACTCCTTTCTTGATGGTTTTTCAGGATATAACCAGCTAGCCATAGCACTGGAAGATCAACATAAAACAGCTTTTGCAACGGAGTGGGGAATTTATGCTTATCGGGTTATGCCTTTTGGTCTAACCAATGCTCCCGCAACCTTCCAGAGGCTGATGACGCATGCTTTCAAAGCATACTTAAGGCTGTTTCTAGAAATCTACATGGATGACTTATGTGTACATTCTCTACTGAGAGATGAGCATCTAGAACACCTAAGAAAAGTATTTGAGAAATGTAGGACATATCGCATTTGTCTCAATCCTGAGAAATGTGTGTTTATGGTCCGACAGGGCAGAATTCTGGGACATATTGTCTCACAAAACGGAATATCCACGGATTTAGAGAAGATAAAAGTTATAGTGGATATGCCTAGACCAACCAATGCAAAACAAGTACAGAGATTTATGGGACATTGTGGATATTATAAATGATTCATTTACATGTACGCTATAATAGGCCAACCACTTTACAGGCTAATAGTGAACTTTGAATGGATAGAGGAGTGTGAGGAATCGTTCAAGAAATTGAAAGAGGCACTCATTACTGCTCCAGTCTTGAAATCACCAGATTGGGAGAAGATATTCCATGTGCATATAGATGCTTCGGCATATGCAATAGGATGTATTCTGGCTCAGCCAGAAGAAGGAAACATGGATTTTCCTATCTGTTACGCCAGTCGACAGCTCAACCATGTAGAGAAGAATTACACCACAACAGAGCGAGAAGGATTAGGAATGATCTATGCTATGAAGAAATTTCGGCATTATCTTCTAGCCAACAAGTTTGTGTTTTTTACGGATCACCAAGCCTTGCTCTACCTAGTGAATAAACCATGCAATACTGGGAGAATAGTGAGATGGTTCATTATCTTACTGGAATTCGACTTCACGGTAGTAGTCAAGAAAGGAAAAACACATCTTAGAGCTGATCATCTTTCGCGATTGACGAATGGAGAAGACCCTATAGGAGTAGATGACGACATGCCAGACGCGTACTTGTTCAACATAGAAATGATACCGAAGTGGTCTCAAAATGTTGTTAACCTATTAACCTATGGAGGAGAGTTCGATAGAAGAGAATACAACCTGAAACATATTGCTATTCAGCAATCCAAGAATCTTCAATTGGTTGCAGGAAGGTTGTATCAATTGGGAAATGATCATGTTTTACGACTATGCATCAATCCTGAGGAATATAGTATATATCTGCGCGAAGCACATGTTCAGGAATGTGCATTTCATTGTTCAAGAAGGAACACATATAGGAATTTGTTACAATTGGGAGTCTATTGGCCAGGAATGAAAGAAAGCATACATGAATATGTCACTGTATGTATTGTATGTTCATCAAAACCGCCAGCCGAGTATTCGACATTATATCAGATAATGATCGCTCCAGAATGGAGTCAGTATATTGTTGAATATCTCACAAATAGAACTTTCCCAGAAGGAACGTCAAAAGCTTGTCAGAAATCTGTAGAGACAGAAGCTAGAGATTACGCTTTAATAGGAGATCAAATCTATAAGAGAGGTAAAGACAACCAGCTTAGGATTTGCGCATCAGAGTCTGAGTATGTGATAATCCTGGAGCAAGCTCATGGAGGAGTAGGTGGAGGCCATTTCTCAGGTGATAAGACAGCAAAACTTGTCTTAGCCGCAGGAATATGGTGGCCAACATTACATATGGACGCTGAGGAATACGTTAAACGGTGTGATAACTGTTAGCGGACCAAAGTACCACTTAAAAGAGATGATATGCCGCTTAGACCGATGATGGGGGCAAGAGCTTTTGCAAAATGGGGGATTGATTATGTCGGACCCATTTCACCTCCTGCAGATAAGACTCATGCACAATACATCATTGTGGCTACAGACTATCTAACAAAGTGGGTCGAAGCAAAGGCAACTCAAAAAGCAGATGCCAGGACCACGGCACAATTTCTATATGAATACGTCTTTGTACGATATGGATTGCCAATAGAAATTGTGAGTGATCGAGGCACACATTTCATAAATGAAGTGATAAAGATCCTTCTAGATGAATTCATGGTAATCCATAGGAAATCAGCCCCGTATCATCCACAAGCAAACGGACAAGCTGAAGCAACAAACAAAACCATATGTACGGTCCTCACGAAGATTGTATCTGAGTCGAGAACTGACTGGGACCAAAAGTTACATTCAACATTATGGGCATATAGGGTGGCGTATAAAACATCCATAGGAACGACCCCATATAACATGGTTTTTGGGCTAAATGCTATCTTGCCAATAGAATTCTTGATTTCAACCTTAAGGGTGGCTAAGGATCTAGAGTGGATAGGGCACGAGCTCTCTGATAGAATAGATGACCTGGAAAAGCTAGATGAGCTTCGCCTAAAAGCAGTAGCTTCCATCTACGCTCAAAAAAGGCGACAAAAGGAATTTTTTGATAAGCATGTGCGGACTAAAGAGTTTAAAGTTGGGGACTATGTCCTAGTTTACACTCTGAAATAGCATGCTAAGAAGCTTAAAAAGCGAGGGATGGGTCCTCTGGTGATTAAAGATCTATCACCAAGTGGAGCCGTCAAGCTTGCTACATTAGACGGAGAAGAAATGCCCAATTGGATTAGTGGATGCAGAGTGAAAAAGTATCTGTTGCCGCTAACACAAGACATGCTTCTCAAAATACATCAAGAAAAGCTGCGTGTCCAGAAAAAGAAAATGATTGTGGAGGAGGCGCAAGCCGAGGCGAAGGAAAGAATGGAGAAAAGAAGACTACTGCGTCAGAAACAGAGCCATGAAGGAGCAATACGAATAAACGCAGTCAGTATAACAGAAATGGATAAGAACAAAGAAGAACCCATCATTGAATGCAAAGTGGGAACCAACCAAATCAAAGCCAGAGCACTATTGGATTCAGGAGCTCAAGCTAACCTACTTTCACTCAGTTTGTATAGACAATCGACAAATGACACTAAAATACAAACTGCCAAGCAAGAGTTAAAAAGTTACTCTGAGAACTCAATCAAAACTGTCGGATGCACAGTTTTACATATACAGATTAACCAGTATGTGTATCCTCATATGTTTTACGTGGTTGAAGACCAAGCTACACAACATCCATTATTGCTAGGACAACCATGGCAGAAGCAATACAATGCAATGATTGACTGGAGTTCTAAATCAGTGCTTATCAAATACGAAGGTGAAAGTCAATCAGTTAAGTACACCAAAGGATCAGAGACAACTCCAAAGGAAGAATCCACGGACAAGGGCAAACAACAAACAGAGAAAAAGAAGAAGCAATGGCAACCAAAAGTTTCTACACAACTGGATTGCTCGTCCGACGAGGAACTCTCAACATTGGATAAGGAAGACAAGCAATAATATAACAGCTCAACCTTGGGATAAAACAGAGTCAACGTTGGTATGGAGACCAAAAAAGGCTGTGCCAGAAAACACAAACAGAGTCTTCAATACCAGACAACAGAGTGATCCCCGACAATCAAGGACAGTGAAACAGATCTGGATTCCAAAGAAGTTCATGACGGCACAAAGCTACAGCAAGCAAATTTGGATCCCAAAGATTTGTAAACAGGAACTCCCTTCAGTACAAGCCACGGAAACTCCTAGGTATTTCAAGCCAAGGAAATCAACACACAGAACAAACCAGGTTTGGGTCGCAAAGAGTTTGTGGCAAGCACAAGCAAAGCGGAAGCAGAATTGGATTGTGAAAAAAGACAACAAGGTAACGAAGAATCCATCTACTGATTCTACTACCAAATTGCCAAAACCAACCCAAAACCCGACCACCAATCCATCAATCAAACAAAGAGCAGCTTTATTGGAAAGAATGTTGTATCGTCGCTCTACAATTACATTGGGAATTTATGACCAAAACAACTACAAGGCTTCGCCCACAGACACTTCATAGTCGTCCGGGAGGACTCAGACTAGGAGGGGGGGAGGTATACAGGAGCTACAAAGCAGCTACAAGCGGGAAAAACAAAGAAAAACAAAAATTATATTACAAGGGCAGTGTCTTACATGATTTTGTAATTTTTTATGTTTGATTGCGGATATTGATAATATTTATGCCCTTATATACCTTGTTTTGCAACAAGAAGAGATCAAATGATGAATTTGGGTCTCTAGATGTGTAAATATCACTAAATAAGAGTGTTTTTGGAGCTAAAAAGTGGAAAAAAGTGGTAATCCAAGTCCAAAAATCACAAAGAAGTGTATATTCATATACACGGGGTTACCAGCTATTTATCGTGTATGTTTGGAATTTTTTGGCTTCAATTTGCTATTTTCCTTTATTTTTTATGATTTTCTTAATAAAAGTAAAAGAAAAATAAAAAAGCAGGTGAAATGAGATCGGAAAAAAGAAAAGAATAGACGGTGATGGTCCTAATGACAAGGGCAACCCATGGTAAAAATTGGATACAATTCTGAAAAAGTTGCGGAAAGCCCGAAATGACAATATTTTGGCAAAGTGGACAGATTTCTCAGAAACAGGTCAAAAGGAGTCCAAATTGAGAAATTTCAAATCCTAAAGTGCATTTCACGACGAGATAGGAGCACATGTCAAATTTGGTAACAAGTGATCCGGGAAGCCCGAAGTTAAGTATTTTTCACTTCACTATCAAGCTCATTTCCACTATTACCTTCTTGGAGAGAGCAAAGAGCACACAGGAGCATCCGACCTTCTACCGCCTTCTACGACTGCTACGAGAGCTCAGAGGACACCAGACATGAGAGGTAGACTCGTTGCCATAAGCTTTTGATGCTTATCGTTAACTTTTGTCGCGAAAACTCACCAAAACCAAGAAACAAGAGCAGACGGGGAATGGGGAAGAACGCTAGGTAGGGGCACAACCGCCTAACCAAACCTTGCAAGAACTTAGAGGTGGGTTACCCTAGTATAGGAGATGAGTTTCTAACACTCAAAGCTCGAGAAAGAACGACTGAAAAAACCCTAGGTCAACAGAGCCTGCAAGAGGCAAACAGAAAAAAGTTGTCGAAACGACACAAAACTTCTCAGGAAGCTTAACAACATCGAGGGCAATGCAACCATAGAGTATCTCCGGGTTTGGATCACCAAAAGTAGGTCGGAACAACCGATTCGGCTGCGGACACACAAAGCGTCATTTTGGCATAACGACTGAAATTGACGACGGAATGAAATGAAACTTCACAAGCAGCTTCAAATGTACATGGATGACTTATGTTTGCAAGCAAAACCCAAAAGAAAGCTGATTCACTTACCGATGGTGAAAAAGACGCTTTCGGGCAACCAAATGGAGAAAGATGGAGAACGGGGAGCCAAAGTCAAGTTCAACCAAATAGGTGGCTTCACAACATATCCAATGAGCTGGAAATGCAACTCTCGAGAAGAAAAGTTGAAGAAATTCAACTCCAAGGCAAAAAGACGACTTCGGAGACTGAAATGCCTATAAGGGGGCTTTTTAGCTAAACTGATGACTTTTTAAGTTGAAAACTATTTAGCAGGGCTTAGGGCACTAGCACAAAGCATTCTTTGCACAAAAAAACCAACATTTCAAGAAAAAACATCATACGCGTATGATGTCTCACAGCATGATTTTCACATCCATTTCAACATTTGAGTGCATAGCCTCATTCCACATGTTAATCACATCCTATGAACCAAGTATCATGAGAATTGGAGTTAGAAAACCCAAGGAAAACCAAAAAGACGCAAAGTAGGCCATAAAATTGATTTTTGGTCCTAATTTTGTCAAAATAACTCCAAACTCATTGAAACTTTGTAGGATTGTTGATTAACACATCTACAAGCTATCTGGAACCAAAAAGCACCATTTTGACACAAAAGACATCATACGCGTATGATGTCTATTTGCACTTACAGAGCAAAAAATGCTCATTTGTCATCATACATCCATTATATATATCTAATACATGCTACATATGAAGTTTGGAACCATTTGGTCAGGTGGATCACCCCATTAGCCCAATTAAGAGAAAATCCTTCATACAAAGCCTATTTTTGTCCCAAATCCAACATATTCAAGTCCAAACCAAGATTGAGTATAAACAGTCCTTCACTAGCACATGGAGAGTCCACAAAACCAATCCCATGAAAAATTGATGAAAAAGACATCATACGCGTATGATGTCTCCAGAGCCATTTTTAGTCCAAATTCTATCCAAACTTGATAAATCCACTGAATAAGCCTATCTAAAGCCAAAACCAAGCTTATAGAGAAAATTGGTCCAAAAATGCACTAAAAGACATCATACGCGTATGATGTCTCACTATGTGATTTTGGCACCTCAGGGCTTCAACCACCAAACAGAAGTGATCTACATGCCATTTGAAGGTGAACCACCAAGTTTTATCCAATTTGGATCATAAAATCCATTTCCCTTTCAAAATTTTGCCAAGAGCCTGAACTGGACTGAATTGGCCAAAACTTGACCAAATGGGATCCAAACTCAAATCCAAGCATATGATACTCATGTATACACTATCAGCTACAAGCACAACCAATATGAAGTCATTCTGACACAAAAGACATCATACGCGTATGATGTCTCAAGCATGTTTTTGAGCCCAGTTTGCATATTTTTTCACCTACATTGCATCCTTAGGCCCTGAATAGCTCATGTTTCAATTTTCAAGTCATTTGAATAGTTAAAAGCTTCATTTCGGCTTTCAGTACTAAAAAGACGCTAACTTCTGTAATTGGAGTTACAGGATCCATGGATTCCACTAAGTCATCAGCAACTAAGAGAAAAAGACCAACCATCAAGGATGCTCTTGTAGAAGCAGAACCTTTTGATATTCCAACAGAAACCCTCAAGCCAACCAAGACTTGGGTGGAGGAAGCAGTACTAGAAAAAGAGGGAATAAAGATCTACCAGGGGACTTTCAGAGATCCTCAAGGGCAATCGGTCGATGTACCTATGATCCCATGAGAATTAGTGGATTATAGCAGATCAGAGAACATCAGCAGATACCTGGAAAAGGCTGACTTACACAGGTTCTTCACCTCGAGACCATCAGGTGTAGACACAACAAGAGTGTATGAGTTGGCAACATCCATTCAGAAGGATGGGAAAGCCACGTTGACAGCCATGGATGGAGAAACAGTTGAAGTACAGATCACTCCACAGCTCATTGCAGATGCATTGAAGCTGCACAACAAAGGGAGTTCTGTCAGAGAAAGAAGGGAGGCCATAGAGGTCTATGGATCAAAGAAACAAAATACAACCTACGGAGATATGGCAGATCAACGAGTGGCAACCCTTTGCCGATTATACAACCAGTTTCTCCATGTGTGCAGTAAAAGACCGCAGAAGTATACTACACCACCCCATGCCAGTGCGACAACCATCACATGGGTACTGAAGAGCAACATGCCAAAAGAGGTGAATTATGCTCAATACATCCACGAGCAAGTAATCGCCATGCACAACCAGAAGCCAAAGTACATAGGAGGAGGAGAAATCCTAACAAGAATAGCTTATGAAGCTATTGGAGCGAGGGATCAAGGGCCACGGGTTCCCTCCCAGAATGAGTGGCTTAGAGAAGCCGATGAAGAGAAAGAACAGCAAGAAGTATCCAAGAGGGCGTCCACAAGAGCACGCCGAAAACTAGAAATAGTTTCAGAACCTGAAGAGACTGTGGACGAGCCGCTCAAGAAGAAAGCAAAGAAGAAGGCTGATCCCAAGCAAACCAAAAGTCAAAAAGCCGCAAGAATGGAAAGGCTGGTGGAGCAGTTTAGAGCGGAAAGAGCTCTAAAGGGGGACTTTGAAGAAATGTGGGTGCCAGACCCCACTAAAGTCGGAACCAGCTCAGCCAGGCCACATGTTCAAGAAGTGGCCTCAACTTCAGGAATCTCTGAAGAAGAAGAACAAAGGCTCCAGGACCAAATAGAAAAGTCAACAGAGGAAAGTGCCAAGGCGGAAATGGAATGGGAAAGGAGACTTCTCATCTCCATTAGACTTCAAGGTTTAGACACAAAAGTGCTCCATGAAGAGTGGATGCAACCAAGCCTGCCTTTCCCTCTGATGAAATTTGAAGTGATAAAGACGAAAAAGAGAATAGAGGAGGAGCAGTATGTCGCTCTTTACGAAGGCGACATCACAAAAGATGAACAATCAAAGAAGATTGTAGATTCTCAACCTAGATGGAGAAAAGGTTGGCTGAACAAATACCCAGCCTACCTCATCTACTTGGTAGAGGCTCCAAAGGAGATTCGGGAGGATGCAACCTTCTGCCCGGTGCCAAGAGTCAGAAGCTGGAAAGAGCATGGCAGGATTGCAGAAAAGAAGCCAAATTGGCTTAATTACCCAAGGATGCCAGGACCAAAGGCAGGAGAGAGAATAGGTAAAGCCTACATGGTGAAAACCCTAACGGGCACCATCAAACTCTTTACTGGCTCTCCTGACCTTTTGTGTCAGATGCTAAAGAAAATCTGCAGGACTCTCTTAGCATGCATTGAAGTGTTCGCGCCAGATAAAGCCATGACCTCGAGTCTACTATCGACGGCCGACATAGTGACGGATATGATGTATGATCTTTCATTGCAGCCATCACCAAAGGTGTTACATCTCTTATATCAAAGAATTATGTTTTTGCCTAGCTTCCACATGCAAACATTCGAAGAAGCTTTCTACACCGGCTTTTTCACTCACGAAAGCAAAATATTCGGCCCAACCTTGACCATCGGCAACCTACGCTACGAATCACATTTGCAGATGCTCAAGACGACAGGACTCTATTGACCAAGCCTAAAAGTCATGTCAGGGACGACATGAACGCGGAGGGGGGAAGTGTTGAGCCAGCAGAGGATTACACCCACATTTTTTCTCACACCCATCATTTTGTAACCATTGATTGTAATAAATGTCTTTCCGACATTAATTTTGATTTGAGCCATTCATTAAGTAACGGGACTCAATTGAGTTTCCAGCTTGTAATCCTGAAGTAATTTCACATGTTGATGTAAATAATTAGAGATGTTCTCACCTCCAAGGCTGAGGTATATAAGCCAAAGTTTTGTAACCTAAGGTGGATTCAATTAATCAAAGTGAGTTTTTGAGCGCCGTGACTGTGTCTGAGAGAGAGAGAGAGAGAGTCTTATCTTCTTGCTACGCGAGCTACGGGGCCGCCATTGGAGAAGCGACACCGCCATTGTGTTAGCAACGGTGAGAGCTACGCACAGATACCAAGAGTGCGCGCTATCGGCTTCTACGTGTGGTAAGTTCCTACGAGCTTCGGTGTGATTTTTCTTCCAACTCGTGTGTCGGAATAGAGCGTGCAGCATATCTATAGAACCACAACGAATAGAGCTACACATTAGTACCATCGGGGTCAAGTTTCGGTCACCTGTATTTTTCGGCCTGTCTTCATACGCGTTTACCGCACGGAGTGGTTATAGGTTGATTTTGCAGTTCAAGTCTTTAGGGTGTTGTTCTTACCTAGTGTATAGACTTCCCCTTGAGTTTGAGATCGATTCAATGATTCTAGATCCTGTTTCGTATAGCATTCGTTCGTAGTACGGATTTCAGTCACTTGCGTATTTTAGAACTTAGATTTGATTTCCTTGGTAGTGATTGTCATTAGAAGGTCAAGTAGGTGATTTGACACCCACCTAGTTGTTTCCATGCGCCTGCGGGTCAAGCTTCGTCCTCGTGTGACAAATTCTGTTGTTGGTTGAGTTCTCGCTATTTAGCTTCCGCTAGCGGCGTAACCGCCTTAACAGATGCATTGTCTATGACAATGGTAGTAACATACCTGGGCCCACCAACTTTTTGGATTGTAGGAAATTGCATGTTTTTTTGCAAGGATGTATCAAATGCTTCAATGAAAATGAATCCCCTCAGACAAGTCAACATCA
Source organism: Adiantum capillus-veneris (assembly GCF_014529385.1). NCBI lineage: Eukaryota > Viridiplantae > Streptophyta > Polypodiopsida > Polypodiales > Pteridaceae > Adiantum > Adiantum capillus-veneris. The sequence continues at coordinate 75,229,786 of NC_140955.1, read as the reverse complement.
CATTTATCAAGGGATCTTTTTGACAATTCATCCATTCATCAAGAGAAATTGTACATTCATATTGTGGCACATACTCAAGAACTATGCACTTCAAAATTGTCTTTGATGAAGCTTTCACTTTTTCTAGATATTCTATGCGCATCTTGTTGTAATCAGGTGCCACAAATCATTTCTTTGATGTGCTCATAGAATCATCCTTGAAGATAGGACTAGAAATTAAATTAAAAGGGATTACACAAGCGACAAAAGCTCGAGTCCAATTGAGATGTAGCTCAAGAAACCATTGCTTGTCAAATGCTTGATACAAAGTAGAAGTACTATGTGCCTATTGACCAAACAATGCTACATCGCATCCTTTTAAATTAGAAGTGCCAGGTGTGGTGTTTGAACCACCAGATGCTTGATTGTATGTAGCAGTAGTAGGGGAGCATTGTTCACTCCCTTGTGCACACACGAGCTGACTTACTTCATCTTCAAAAGTCATCTCCACATCCCTTTCAATCAATGAATTGATTACTTTTGGACCGCCCTTCTTTTTCCCTTCGACAAGTATTCTCTTTGCCTTCAATGGACATTCATGAAATTTTTCCTCAATGCCTCTAGGAGGGTTTTTGCAAGCTAGCCCATTTCCAGGTATTTTGAACACATGTTCTTTTATCCTGTGTGCATTTTTGCTAATTCTATGGCCACAAGTCTTAAACCTCAACCTGAATGTGGTCTTTCCTGCTATCAATTAATCTATGTAGGTCCATTCTTATCCTTTCACCATATTGTGAAGGGGTCTGTGAACACCAACAAAAGTATCTATCTATATATAGCTCAAATTAGTTTTTATATATGCAAATCATTACTATTCTATTTAAAAACCAAATCATTATCATTGTTGTCTTATTTTAAAATCAACAACCCATTTACAATGTCCACAAACATAAGCATTAACTTTTAATAATATACTATTCTTTCAATCTTAAAAATTCATCTTTAATGTGAGCTTCACTTTACACATGACGAAGAATCACTTAATTTACATCTATATAATCTTCAAGTGTGAGTAAACTCTACACATGGTAGATCTATGAAAATGACCTTTAGGGGTGAGTCAATCTCTACACGTGAGAGATAATTTATATTTACCCTACCTACATCACTTCCAAATGTGAGTCAAACTATACACAAGGCACGTGATCACTATTCTACCTACATAAAATCACCTCCAGTGTGAGCATTTCTCTACACTTAGTAGGCAACCATGAACTAAGTCTATCTAAGTTACTTTTAAGTGTGAGCATAACTCTACACAAAAACGTAACTACTAAATTAAGTTAAATTAAATTGCTTCCAAGTGTGAATTTCTTCTACACATGGTAAGCAACCACTAAATTCACTCTAACTAATTTACTCTACACAAAATATATTAACCAATTTGTCTAAAGATCACAAATTAAACTAAAATATAATTTTTTTAAACTAAAATAGATTTTAGTTTAATGAAAAGCTCATTAAACATAACATTTTCTTGTTTTTGAGGTTTTAGAGTTCACCTTTCGGGTGAAATCAAGGCAATCTTTTCAATAAAGAAGCCAAGAATGATAAAGAAACTTACAAATCTTTGTAATATAGAACAATATCTTTTGATCAAACTATAGTTTGATCAGACTATATTTCATTCAAATTGCTAAGATATTATATGAGGGGGTCATTATGCTGATGTGGCATTGTATTATACATCCATATAATTGGTGTTATTGTATAAAATGCCCAATTAAAGTGTATTATGTGTACCCCATATAACGTAAAATGCAACTTAGATAATGCCTTGTCCTTCTCTTTAATCTTTGGCCTTAAAGTTTGTTAAACTTGATCATTCAAGGATTTTCTTTTGATTCCTTTCCTCTATATCTTGATCATCTGGAAGTAGACAATTCCTTTTCTTTTGGCCAATGACTCATCTTCTTTTTCAATTCAAATACCAACTACATATTCATTGAATATATATTCTAACTCAGCGAGTCCAAGTTCTATCTCTACCCACTCAATAGTAGCTTGGTCTAGATTCTCCATATTAGTCTATTTGTGCCCTCCTGATTTAAAGTCCTACTTCTCTTGGTATGGTTGGCCCAATGTTCGCCTATCAAGATGAACATTCCTCTCACCGGGATTAGATTCGATGAAGTGGTCAAGGTATTTCCATCTTTATCTCTTCGTTCATTTGTTGTCCATCAAGACAACATTTAGATCAATCTGTGCAATTGGACAAATATTCATGGATGCGAGCATACCCTTGACCTTCTTTGTTCCTTAATTTTTGCAGAGTTCTTTTGGCCTCATTGCCTTTTTTGAGCTTCTAGTTTTATGAGTCTTTATTGGAAGTCTCCTACTTGGCCCTTGAATAGTCAGCTTTTGACTTGCATAATCATGTATGGCTCTAGAAATCCTGAGCCAAGGTCTTTCCAATAGCATTCCATACATCCCTTGTACATCCATTACTAATAAGAAGCTAGTTTTGAACTTCTCCTTTTCCCACTATAATTTACACGTTCTCTGTTGGGCTAGTGGCTTGAAACACTCTTTGATTAGCCCTTCTGATTCTAAAAGGTGCTGGCTTGAGATCCCGAGGATACTAAGTTTCTATCAAAGATGCTCTCCTAGGATGGTCACTACTGCCGCACCATCTAGTATAAATTTTGACAAGGGCTACCATTTGTTTCTTGAGCTTCCACTTGGATAATAGGTACCTCATCATCTCTTACGACTGATAAATCCATTTCCATAGCCTCTCCTTCTTGTTTTCTTTTCTTTCTTATAAGCTTCACAACTATTAGTAAGGTTCTTTTGATATCAACTAGTTCATTGTGAGCTTCTAGGTTTGCTCAAACACTTTAACATATATTTCATCTTGCTCATTGTAGAGCTATTCTTTGACATGGAAGACCTTTCTTCCAACTGACTATGTTCAAAGTGCCACTCCATTGGCCTCCTATGTTTTTTGATGGCTGTTTCACCCTTTGATGGAAATTTAGATTCCTCTTTAGCTCCAACCAAGTGTATTCTAATGTGCCTCACTTCCTCTACCAAGTCTAGCACTTGTACTAGCCTCATTCTTTTTGGAGTCATCTGCTCCATTTGTCTTCACCACCTCTAGGTTGGTCAATGCAATCATCAACAAGTCTTTACTCTTCTTGAAGTGGTGAATTCATGTAATGCAGTTGTCCTAGATATGTCTATATGCCTTGCAGTATGTACATTGAGTACATTCATCCAGACTGTGAAACTTAGATTGGAATTTTGAACACCATTTCTGGTCTTGGACGTTTCACCTATGTTCTTTGATATTTCCTCCAGCTTCCTTATCCATGACCCTTTCTTCTTCCCTTTACCTTGATCATATAAATCACTATTAGATGAATTGGAACTTGAACTTGGTTTAAACTCCTTAGTTGATGTGTCACTATCGGTGGAATCTCATATGCTCTTATGGCCCTTTTTCCTGCTTAGCTTGCTTCTCAAGCTTTAATGCTCTTTGGACCAGATCATTTAATTTTTTGGTTGAGGCTAGAACCTCATGTTCCCTAAGATTCTTGCTTTTGAATCCATTGAGGAATAGGGCCCTCATTCTCTTCTTTGATGGGGTTCATACAATTGTGTCATTAGTTCCTTGATTTTTCTACATAGCTCCAAACTAAGAGTTTTCCTAGTTTGATTTTGTCCAGTTTACAAAGGATGTTCTCATCACCCCTATTATCCTAATATTATAGGCAAAATGCTTTGATCAAGTTACTATAAGTTCTAAGTGGAAATGCTGGGTAAAGATAGTACTTTTGTCTGTGGGAAGTCACATTCCCCCCACTCATCTTCACCAATAGGTTTTAGCTCACCATATTGCTCAAATGCGTGAGTATGTACATCAAAAACATCCTTTTTTCCCTCTTTGAACACTAGAAATGCTATTTCCAAGTCAATGGAGTGTTTGTGATGTTTGGTTCTATCTTTTGAAATAGATTGTTTGTCTCTCGTTCATCCATTACCATAATGATATGTGTCGGCATCCCACTTGTCATTGTCATTTGTTTTAGTAACAATATTTGGTTTTGGCTTCTCTTTTACTTTCTTCATGATGATTTTCATTTTTTCCAACTGTGTTCATTATTGTCTATCTACTTCTGGCTCTTGACCTTATCCTTCTTTTGAGATCCCCTTGAGCGAGAGCGTCTCTCTGCTCATTTCGAATGCCTTCGCCTGGACTGAGGGAAATGCTGGGAATCCTCCATCTCCTCAACATCCCTTTGGTCCAAGTGCACATCTCTATCATTTTCAGGTTCATTGCCAGTATCAAAGCCTCCTTCCAAATCCTCTAGTATGGTACTGACATAATCATATTCCTCCATGAATCTCGTTGTTGGCCTTCATCCACGTCCAACTTGTCTTGGCAGCATGATTAAATTTCAACTAACTCAAAACCCCAACTCGAAGATAGATTCTTTGTAAAGAGCTGTTCCACTCATCACTGGGATTGTGAAAATGGAATGAGCAAGTTACTTATGACAGCTATTCCAGGTTGGAGTGTAAGAGTTAGTTAGTTCAGATCAGACAAGTAGACTCCAGATAGGAACTTCAAGTACACAATCAAACAATGACTGAACTAGAAATAGAAATAAGAGATTGAGACTAGAATTGGAATGTTTATTTCGATAAGAGTACAACTAGTATCAAGTACAGCCATCAAAGCCAAGTAATGCTCAAAGCAATTTCCAAAAGAGTACAAAGAGTAGAATAGACTCTAGAGTAACTAGGGTCATAACTCTACAATGATAGTCGTAATAGTAGTTCCACAAAATGAGTAATGGGCCCTACTTATAGGTTTTAATTTGGGCCTCTAACTAACTACGCACTTTGAAATTATTGTGGTAAATGTATCCGATAATTACTAGTTCCTACTACTACTTTGATTCTTGACTGTATGTTCCCACTATCTACAATCTTTTTTTATGTTGGATTTTAATGGGTTTTCTAATTGCTTTGTTTTAAGTTTTTCTTTAATTCTTTCTCAATAAAAATTTTAGATTTTTTATCAGCTCAAGACTTGGCTAAGTCACACTTTTTTTTGGCTTTTTACCTTGCTTATGTTCACCTCAATTGAATTTGCACACTTAAAACAAAATTATTTTTGGCTATTCGTATGAAATTTTTGGTGATTTTTCCAATTTAATAATATTTTTTTATTGATTTTTCTTATTTTCAAATAAAATTCTACATTATTTTTCTAATTTTATAATATATTTTATTGATTTATTATTTTTAATAAAATTTTGTGATTTTTTTCAAATTTATTCTTATTTTTTGTGCCTTTATTTGTTTTTTCTTTATTTTTGGCTTTTTTGTATTTTAAATTTTATTTCAATTTTCGTCTTTTTTTTTACACACCAGAGGGCCCTTAGGGGGAGGTGCTTATCCCTTCCAAATATTAGCCATGAAACATGGTCGAGCAAGGGCCGCGTACCACTGGGCAAGAGCCTCGCATAGGCATCACCATAGCCACCTAATTTATGCACCACGTGCTAAGAACGATGGAGAGAACTCGTAACAACTAGCTAGAAACCTCCTCCTTGGGTGACCCACCCCACGAGGAGGATGCACTCAGGTGTCCAAGTGCAAGAGCCCTAGCACCATGAAGACCAAGGGAGCACAAGGTGTCCCTCTAGAGGTGACCCAAAGGGGGATTTGAACCCACAACCCATAGGTTGAGAGGCCAAAGCCTTACCATCAGACCAACTCTTTGGGGACATTATTTGAGATTTTCTTTTTTTACCTTTAGTAAAATTTTATTTTTTGGTTTTTTTTAAAGATGTTTTGTCTATTTATTTTTTTTAATTGGATTATTTAAATTTATTTTTTGTCTTTTTTTTTTGTTGTTGTTTAAAAACAAACAAAATGAAACTGCAAACATATGAAATTATAATGACATAAAAATTAAAATAAAGTTATACTATCATTAACTCAAATACGAATAAAATGAAATGAAAATGAATTTAGAAAATGAAATAAAACTAAATGAAAATAAACATTAAAACAAAATAAAGTATGTCAAAACAACAAAATGACAAAAAAAAAAAAAAAAATGGTGTGCAACGACATGCAGCGAGCGATAAATACAAGGAAGGCTTAGACATGATTTCCATGACATAGTTACTTTAGTAAATACAAATTCATAGCTAGACGTGGATCTTTGACTATCCACACAACCCACATAGTCTGCATCCATATAACCCACTATGGATGCATCACTATTTCCAAAGCATAAGCACTTACTTGGTGCACCCTTAAGGTATCCCGAAGTGTGCTTCACTGCTTCCCAATGCTTCATACTACCAAGATTTTCCATAAATATGCTAATCACCCACAATTCAAATGAAAATTCTGGTGTGGTGACTACCATGGCATACATAAGACTGCCTCTTGCTGAAGAATATTTTCTCAACATCAAATTTTGGAGCATCATTCTTGCTAAATTTTTCATATGCCTGCAGTAGGGTTTTCAATGTAGATTTCTTGCCTTGCAAATCAAAATGTTGCAAGACTTTCTAGATATATGTTTCCTAAGATAAGTCCGATATTCCACATTTTCAATCTCTCTTGATATGCATAGCAAGAAAGTGGCTTGCATCTCCCAAAATCCTTCATAGAAAATTGCATGCTTTCATCTCCCAAATTCTTCATAGAAAATTGCATGCTAAGTGAATTTTTCAAGATGGAAATCTTGTTGTTAGACTTTCTGGCAATTACCATAACATTGACATAAAGTATCAAGATGATAAGTGAACCATCATTTAACTTCCAAATATACAAGCAATAATCTTTTGGGCTTCGTACATAACCTTGGGATTGCATGTACTTGTCAAATTTGTGGTACCATTTCTTGAGCCTTGCTTTAGGCCATATAATGCCTTATGAAATCTACAAACGAGTTCTTCCCTCGTAGGCACTTTATGTTCAACTTCAAAACCTTCTGTCTGTTTCATGTAGACATCTTCTTTGAGATCCCCACAAAGGAAATCCATCTTCACATCCATCTAGACAAGTTCCATGTCCTATATTCCAAGCACAAGATGCAATGTAATCATCTTGATTTCTAGAGAGAAAATCTTATCAAATTCCATGCCTTTTTTTTTGTAGAAACTAATATAGCCATATACTTAGCCTCGAGATCTTCTATCCTGTACTTCTTCTTATACACCCATTTTCAAGGCAAGGTTTGTTTGCCCCTCTGGAAACTCTGTCAATTCTCAAGTCTCATTTTCCATAATTGAGTTATACTAAGATTGTGTTTCCTTCATGCTATCTATTGAATAGCCTGTTGGTAGCAGGTAGGCTCTTCCTAGTCAATGGCCAACAAATAGTCTAACTCTTGCTAAAAACACTAAGTGGCACAAGAGACTCATGTAAAACTCCTCACTACCTAATTTCTAGACTGTGCTATCTTTGGAGCACTATAATGTTAGGAAGATCACAAGTAGACTGAGTTGTTGGTTTATTTTCACTTGAGGATATATCCTCAAATCTGACCTTGCAATACTCAACCTCTTTGACAGGTTGTTTGTGCATCTTTTCTCATTGAAGATAACGTGTGAGCTGCAAATTACTTTTCTAGGTGCTATAGACAATAGCCCATCTCTCTATCTGCACCATATCTAATAAAGATGCATTTGTGTGATTTGGGATCTAGATTTTTGTGTAGCTCTTTAGGGACATATGAGAATGCCTCACACCCAAATTTACATATTTGTCGTAGTTTGGATTCTTGCTAGTCCACATATCCTATGGAATCTTATAGCTCAATGTAGTATCAAGTGAACAATTATTAATGTAAATTTTTGTCATAAACCTCCTCTCCATATAACTTTGGAGGTAAACTTGCCATAGACAACATGGCTGCAAATCTCTCTTGAATTTTTCTATTCATACACTCAACAATGCCATTCAAATCATGTGTGTATGGTGTAGTAAAGTGTCACCTGATTTCTCTTTTGCTACAAAAATTCTTGAACTCAGTGGAGACATACTCTCCCACGTTCTCAATGCACAAATCCTCTTCTTTCCTGATTGGTTCTCTACCGTTGCAATAAATTTTTAAAACAGATGCATTGGAGGTGTCAAGAGACTCAAATTTTATCAATAGATGACAATTTTGTGATTTCTTTCATTTTAATGATGAAAAAAACAATATTAAATGAGCGGTGTCTACCCCATGAAAAAGACACTTGCATTGAATGAAATAGTAATCCTTTTCAAAGATCAGTGGAAAGTTTGGTTCACTTTTCAAAGTGTTTAGTTGTTCGTTTAGACATACTCGACAAGTGTGAGTATCTTTTAAGAAAATATTCTAGGGAATTTATGCACGAATCATGTTTCTACAATCACACTATATGCAGACCTTTGAAGAGGTCTTCATGATGGGCTATCTTTTGTTTTGATGCCTTTTTACCCAAATTTGCTCATTTTTTACAAAATTAGACATGGAGATATGTTTCAAAAGAACTTCAAGCAAGCCATGTGGCCTACCAAAGCACACTACTCAACAACTCTCTCAGATATCTCTCTTTCAAGGCATATATAATTGCAAGAGCAACAAAGTTTAATAAAGTACTAAAGTCCTTGGAGAAGCGACACTTTGAAAACTATTGATAAATCTTTTGTAGCATGTACGAGGATATGCATTGGCTAGGAAGGCGGGAGTGTTTGGCCAGTACAGCTTATGGGAACCCTCCTAGTTGGACACATATTCTAGAGCCAAAATTTTGATACATTGTACTTTATTTTTTCCGGGAACCATGTATATGAGACATGTAAATTTTGATCCTAGAGCTACAAACTCTTGAGTTGTAATGTATTATTATGTTTGCAAGGCCCAAAGTAGCCAGCCAATGGCCATTTTTAAGCTCTAGGTATATAAGATAATAGCTCTAGTTTGAAAAGAGATAATCGTTTGGATAAAGAAAGAACCTATGATGAACGTACAGACAAGCGACTTCTCAACTCAAATTTGTAATCAACATATCTCATGATTGGGTAATCTATTTTGAATTCCAAAGCTTGCATCATGTTCCTCTTCTCTTGCTCTTTCATTCAAGTGTAAGCAATTCAAGTTTTGTTGTGGTCTATCACTACGCATCTATGAGACCTATCTTCAATTTTGAGTGCTTGAATCATTATTTTATGACATTTTGACTATAGGAGAGTGATATTAGACCTTAGAGTAACCTCTTTGAATGACTCTATTGTAGTTTTTATGACATGGTAACACTCATGGATCGTTATTTTTGTAGCATATCAAAATATTGATAGATTTTATAGACTTGCCTCCTTAGATCGAATAAAGATTCCCTTAAAGTTTTGACAAGAGTATGTTAGTGACAGAAAGCTATGGATGTCCACTGCGGCTAACATCCGTTTCTAAAGTTTGTTTGAATTTTTAAGAGAAAGAATGCAAATGGACTTCTAAAACGGCTTTCCCTCTTGCCATTTATGCTTGCTGCTTCCTACAAGTCTTGTTCTTGTATCTATTGATGGTTATGGCAATCCATATACAAAATAGCAAGCATAAACAACAAGAGGACAAATAGTTTCTAATGTTCATTTGTATTTTTTAAAGAAAAAACACAAACATACTTCAATATCGGTTTGTCCTCTTTTTTTGGTGCTAACAAGAATGCATTCAAATTGCACAAAACATTAAAAGACAAGTGAGAAAATCATCTATGAAGCGTCAATCACAAATGGTAAGTGTGCAAGCCATTTTTGAAGTCGTTTGCATTTTTTCTTAAAAACACAAATTTAAAAACAGCCTGCGCACTTTGATATTTTTTATTTTTGCTTTGCACATGGCTTACCATATGTGATTTCTCTTTGCATATAGCTTACTCAAACCATCAATAGGCAAGAGGGAAAGATATATAAGAAGCAACAAGCAAAAACGGCAAGTGCGCAAGCCATTTTTAAAGTCTGTATGCATTTTTTCAAAGAACGTAAATGAACTTCAAAAAAGTCTTGCACACTTGCATTTAATGCTTTCCACTTTTCACAAAAAAATTTGTGTGCCTATTCATAGTTTAGACAAGCCATATGAAAAGTGGCAAGAAAAAACGACAAGAGAGCAATCCATTTCTGAAGTTCGTTTGCATTTTTTAAGAGAAAAATACAAACAAAATTTCTCACAAGAACATATACAGCTTGCCAAAACTACTAATAGGCAGTGGAAAGCACAAATGGATAGTGGTCAAGCCATTCTAAAGTTCATTTCGTATTTTTAGAGTAAAATGCACAATTGGATTTCAAAAAGCGGCTTGTTCACTTATCATTTATGCTTGTAGCTTCATACATGGCTTGCCTTTATACTTGATGCTTCATATATGGATTGCAAACTTGCCTATTGATGATTAGAACAAACCGTAAATGGCTTTTCCTCTTGCCATTCATGATTTCTTCTTTGCATGCAGCTTTTCCACTTGACTATTGATGGTTACAACAAGCCATTTACAAAGCAACAAGAACAAATGGCAAGAGCACAAGCCATTTCTAAGTCTATTTGTGTTTTTAGGCAAAAAGATAAAGATGGATTTCAAAAATGGGTTTGTCTCTTGCCGCTTGTGCTTATTGCTTTGATACGATTTCCCACTTGCATATTAATGGTTTGGGAAAATAGTAATCCGATCTCAAAGTACAAATGGCAATGGTCAAGCCATTTATGATTCGTGGGTAAAAACATAAACAGACTTTAGAAATTTCTTGTGTACTCGCCATTTGTGCTTGCGGATTGACATACAACTTGCTCAAACTATCAATGGGCAAGTGGAAAAGACATATGCAAAGCAACAAGTACAAATGACAAGAGAGCAAATAGTTTTTAAATAAAAACAAAAAATGGACTTCACAAACGGCTTATCGCTATCCATTTTTGATTTGTCACTTTACACATGGCTTGCCCTTGTGCTCATTGATGGTTGCATCAAAATGGCAAGCACAAATGGCAAGAGTTTTTTTTGTGATTTTATCCCAAATCTAAATTTTAAGCCCGTTTGCATTTTTACCCAAAATGTAAATTCAAAACCTAAAACCTAAAACCTAAAATCCAAATCCTAAATTTAAACCAAAACCCAAAACCCAAAACCTAAACTTAAATCTTAAATCCAACTTTAAATCTAAATCTTCAATCTATTTACCTTAAACCTAGGTTGGGAATGGAGATGGAGATTGAGATGGTATAGATTTCATAGCTATGGCTTGTAATGAGAGAAAATGAAGCACCTAAAAACGAATCACTACATGCCTCATTCGGACACTCGGAGAGGGAGAAAGCCCAAAAAAACCCCCTAAAAAGTTGTTTTTGGAGAACGACACATAGAGGTCATGTCAAAAAAATTGGAGAATTGTGCACAAAGGCCATTGATTTGTTTTTTGGAATGGTCTCTGTGTGTTGTTCTCCGGGTTTTTCGGCTTTATTTTTGGAGAACAATGTGTCGAGGCCACTCCAAATTTTTTTGAAATGGACTTTGCACATTGTTCTCCAAAAACCACTTTTTAGGGGTTATTTGGGATTTTCTCCCTCTTCGAGTTTGGAGAATAGTGTGCGAAGGCCATTCTCTACATGTGGTTCTCCAAAAATAAATCCCAAACCCCCCCCTAAAAAGTGGGTTTTGGAGAACGGCATGTAGACATTTATTTTCTAGGTTTTTGGGCATTCAAGATACATGGAGATGTCAAAATACTCAGATTTTGCCACTACAAGACAATTTTGTGACTTTTTTCGTTTTAGTGATGACAAAAGCAATATTAAATGAGCTGTGCTTACCTCATGAACACTTTCATTGAATGAAAAAGTGATCGTTTTCAATCATCGATAGATGAGTAAATGAGTGGGCCGCACCTTTTTCATCTTTTTTTTAATATCATTCTATTTTTCTACGTAACGTTGGCTATCCTCTCATTTGAGGACCTCTTTTTTCTCTCTTTTCTAAAAGGCCCTCCGAATGACCTCTGAAATTCCTAATAGGAGTCGTCGCGCACTTCTTACTGTTTGGACACTGTGCTTTGACTTGTGTAATAAGTTCAATTGGGAGGATGCTTTTGGGAGGTCATCAATTATCCCAAGGGCTTGCTATGCTATGTGGGTGAGCATAGGTCTAGCATTCATATAATTTTTTTTCTTGACACCACTCTTGAGGTTTACCTCCACCAGATTTTCCAAAATGTAATTTTTGATGTCACATTTGATGATGCAACACTCTGATAAGCCAATGGCCATCACCATCACCAAATGTAGGAGAGTCTCTGTGTATTTTGGTGCCTTTTTTACTTTGAAGTGCTGAGAAATCAACATAGTCGAAGTTCAATTTTTCAATAGATCAGATCCTTGTAGATAAGTTTATGACCCTGTTGCTTGATGAATTATTTTTCATTATCAATTTTCTTTGTCTTTAATAGTAGATTGTTGTGGCTGGTAGGTAAGTGAAGTGTCTGGCAAATCATCTCGCTAGTTATATTAACTTACATTGTAGCTCCATCTTTGTGTGTGAGAGTGGCTTCTCCATTGTATTGGATGCTTGACATCAGTTCATGTGATCTCTAAAAGTCTATGCCCCATGGTGGTCGGAGAAAAAAATTGAATAGTTGCAAATATCTGGCACTCTCAATCACTTTGGGATTTTGGTGTAGAGTCCACAACTCTTTCGGAAATATAGTAGCTTTAACTTTTGTGCCATCCGTAGCTTGAAACTTCCCAATGAAGATATTTGTTGGGATCTTCTCCAAGTATTCATCCTTGATGTGGGATTTCTCAATTGATAAAATATCAAATTTTTCATAAGGAGAAGCTCTCCATTCCTTGCAAGGCATCTTGCTAACAAAATTTATCATTTTAGTTCCAAGATTTGGTTGCAAACTTGTCAAAAAATCTGCTTTAGTGCAAACTTGACCGTTAAAAAATGAGCATAACTTAAGTAAATGTGATCCAAATTTGTCCAAACTTTAGTGTGCCTAAGATAACTATAGGCACTAGGGAGAATTGACTCAGAGATATATGGATTCTGATCGATGTTGGAACACCATTTTGAGTTTTATTGATACCCTCATGTTCAACATGGTAAGTAGATGTTGTGGAAGCAAACTTTTTGGGTTTGGATATTTGGTTTGCACATCAAGTCATTTTTGCATTTTTACCATAGATTTGGACCCTGTTGGGATTTTCACAAGGATTTGTATTTTCAAATGGCTTCAAACTTTGGGGTTGGGCTCTAAATAGCATAAAGGTCAAGATGGTTGGGTTTTGGTTCTGAAGTATAAGAGGGGTACATGGACCACAATCCATGTTTGGTCATAGAATGGGCTAAATTGGGTAATATGTCCTAGTAGCTAATCTTAGCACACTGATGAAATATTTTCAAATTCAGACCAAAATTCACTAAGTTAGCCCAAATTCCCAGCTTATGGCCATATTTTTTCCAACTTTGACCAAAATTTATTTTTGGAGCTCTCTTTGTTGCAATCTCATGGTTAGTAGGTGTTAGTTTCGTGTGATCTGATGCTCTGATGATGAAAAACACCTATATATCGACCTGTTTGTCGATTCTCATCATAATATGCTTTTGATTGAACCTTTTGCCATTGATGCCAAGTTTCATGCTCTTGTTAAAGGACTTTTTTTAATGCATTTTGGCTCCTTAAGTCATGCAAATTCCAAAGTTTCATACTTAAGGTTTTTCTCCAAAATACCATAATTCCTGACACTTGGAATCTCTAAAGGTGCAATCTCTTGAATCTCATCCAACTTGTAGATTTCACTCCACTCTTGATGCCCTTGGGACATGGATCACGATCCATATTCTTGAACCAAATATTATGAAATTTCTAATGTATCTCCTTGGCATGTTTCTATAGTCATTAGGTATCAACTTTTTGGGTTTTGCACCAATTTTGCCTATTCTGCGTCAAAATGACCATTTGGAGTCTAAGTTAAGAAAAATATGGGGTTTTTAGGTCAAAAGGTGTCCAAATTTAACCAAATTTTAGGAGCACTTTCCAAAGATATTCTCTAGATGCATGTAAGACTTTCCCTAATTCTAAGCAATTTTGGGTCATGGATTGGTCCATGTTTGATCTCCTTTTCCTGTAGTTTTTGTTGCAGTGCATTGGTATGGGTAGGGGAAGTCTTCTCCTAAAATCTTTTGAAGTTTGGCTGCTCGAGAGCATGAATCGCGATCCATGTTTCTCCAATAAACTAGAACTTGATCACATGGCCTTGAAGTACCTATCTTGATGAGTGTTTTGCCCAATTCTTCTTGGATTTGGATCGGTTTGATCCTCCTATTAGCACTAAATTTCTTGCAAAAAGACCAATTTAATTTTCATTGGTGTAATCATTTTGGTGTTTTCTCTGTTGTGCAGACCATATACACATGTCGAGTAAGGAATATAGACCGTACATGTTGAATTTGGTGAGGAGTGGTGTCCTTGGTGGCTCGTAAGCAGGTAGAAATGTAGTGTGTGCTCTAGGTCTCTCTCTCTCTCTCTCTCTCTCTCTCTCTCTCTCTCTCTCTCTCTCTCTCTCTCTCAGGTCTAACTTGCCCTACTTTGGATATAAGTATCCAACTTACCTAGAACCCCAAGTGTACTTTTACCTTCTTTGCCTTGATTGCTCATGTCATATCACTTGCAGGTCAAATGGCTCGTGATTTTGATATCCTATCACTGTTTGTCCTTGATTTTGCAAATTTGACCATCTGTAAGTTAGCCAAAAATTTGAATTGCACCGAATGTTTTGAAACTTATGTTCAAAGCTCTTGCTTTGCTAATTTGGTGTTTGCTTCTAGAACTTGATTTTGACTCTCTTGGGTAGTTTTATTAGTTTTTTATCCTTATTAGCTTAAAATTAAGAAAAAATACTAAAATTTATTATTATTTGGCCAAAAATTTGTTAAAATTATTCCTCACACTCATAGACACATACTTTCACTCTAGGTATTATGATTGCAAAAATTTGGTCAGTATAGCTCATTAATATACCTGAAAAAAGCAAAAATTAGCAAAAAACACCCTTTGTACGCTATACACATGAGTTCTCATCATCATCTTACAATAGCCATGGGCTACTACTCCCTCCTTTTTAATTTGAGTTATCGTGGACAAAAGGTTATGTAATGTGCATGGGCGATAACACTGTGTTTGTGTAAGGCTATGTAAGGTGGCCCTATTATTCCAATGGAAAAAATGTACGGGAAAACACTATGCTATGAAAGATGTCGGTACTAAACTGTTTGTTCAATGGTATTTGTTGCAGAGTATTCATCTATACTATGGTTTTTGATCAAAAGTGCTTGAAGATGGCATACTCATTCTTTGATTGTGAGGTTTTGAAATACATGTATCATGATTTTAGTTGTCTTTGGTAGCTTAGGTACCCACTTGTACTTAGTTGTTGTGGTTGGTGGAGACAGTTTGGCTAGGTGTTGAATAGGTAGTTTTGATCTCCATTGCAAAATTGTTCTTACTCTTTGGGGTTGGTGGGTTTGTGGTTTGTTTGGAAACCATTGAGACTTGTGTGGGCTTTCCCTGGAGTTCGACTGTCATTTTGGTTGCCACTTCCAAGTATAATTTCCTTGAGGCTATTGAGATTTTTTAGAAGGACTATGCCATTTCATTTTGATTTGCTACTTTTTAAGTGTGGCCTTGGGTATCCATATATGCTTAGGTTTGTTGGCCATGATAGATGTATTTACCCATATTTGCTATGATGTCACACATGTGTAGGTTTCATCAATTGTTGTGGATTTGCAACAATGGGTTGTAATACCCACAAGTGGTCACTTTTTGCAAGCTGAGTGAATAAGTGGTGTTACTAAGTAAATGAACTTCAATGCATCTTCTTTCCAAACTAGAGTTGCTTGTATGTTTGCATCCAAGGAATGCCTAGGATGACTACTTTGTTTATATCTGTATTTGCCATGACGTGAAACTGATGTGGCATTGATGGCCTTTGATATTGATTGTTAGATTGATCTAGCCTAAGCTCACAATCTTCTCTTGATTTCTAGCCTTTAACTCTACCCAATTTGTCATTAGTGGCACATCTGTCATCTTCCTATACATAGAATAATTGATGACATTGGCTCTTGCTTCTATGTCTACAAGTGCTCCTCTTGTTGATCTACTTGGAAGTTGTATTTTGATGCATACATCCATGCCTCCAAGCCAAGTGTGTCCCATCTGAATTGCTTCTATTTGAGGAGGTTCCATTTTTGGATGTGGTAAATTTTGCAAGTTGTTTCTTCGTTCTTTGTGCTTTAAAATCTGCAGCTTTGCTTCCTCTTGAGCTTTTGCTTTATTAGCGTTGGCTTGTTTCTTCCTTTTATTTACTATGTAGATCTTTTTTAATGTTTTAGTGGTTAGTGGTAAATGATACTTCTTTAACCTGCATCCACTGATCCAATTGGGCATCGCTTCTCTCTCTAATGTAGCAAGCTTTATGGCTCCACTCGATGACATGTCATAAATAAAAAATGGACCATTACCTCGCCTCTTTAATTTTTTGGAGTGCAGTTTCAACATGTAGACTAGAACATAGTCTCCCCTTTTGAGTTCCTTGTTGATCACATGTTATCATGAAATTCTTTTATGCGTCTTTGCTGCACATATATGCCTGCGATAGATTTTAATCTTGTATCATCTAGCTTCTCAAGAATATCTAACCTCTCAGATAGCTCATGACCTGTCCAATCTAAGTCTTTGGCTACTTTAAGTGTAGGAATCAACTCAATTGGTAGCCCAGGTATTCTCATACAAGAATTGTGTTATCATTCTTGCATCATTCTTTTGTGCCACATTTGATTCTACCCATTTGGTCAAATATTCTCATACAAGAGTTGTGCTATCATTCTTGCATCATTCTTTTGTGCCGCCTTTGATTCTACCCATTTGGTCAAATATTATGTGGCAATTAGGATGTATTGAGCATGTGTATGATATGTTGGAGGTGCTCCAGGTCTTACAAAATCTATACCACATTTGGAAAATGCTCTCACTCTCATCATTGGTCGTAGAGACATCTCATCTCTTTACATAGGTACCTTTGTTCACTAGCACTCGTCACATTTTCTCACGTAAGCTTCAACAGCCATGAACAAGGGAGACCACCAAATTCTTGCAAAAAGAATTTCTTTTGCAGTTTTGTTGACAAAAAAATGTCCACTTGTGTAAGATCCCCAAATTTTGGGTCTCTTTTTAAAATAAGAAAAATAGATTCCAATATCTGTTTTGCCAGATTTTGGTTTAAAATGCTTGTGTGGTAGTGTTGTAGGGTTCTAAAGTGAAAAGCAAGGTCATTTACATGTTTTGGTAGGTTAGACGGACGTTTCGTTCATTTTTAGAAAGATCCACTTTCTTTTTAGTTTTTTCATGCTTTTTATGCTTTCGGTGCTTTTTCCCCTTAATCTACGAGTCTAAAGAAAGTTATGGTTCAATTTTGTAAACATCTGCTTTTCGAGCAATTTTCACGCTATATTTTGCTTTTCATGATTTTTAGTGCTTTTTAGTGAAAAGCGAGTCCGCTTTCTTATTCCAGTGGACAAGGGGAACCCGTGGTTCAACTTTAGACAATTATGTTTTTTTTTCTTTTTATGTTATTTTTAGCTTTTTGTGTTTTTTTGAATTTTTGAAAAGCAACGTGCTTTTTAGGATGTTCTAAACATAAAAATATTATTTTTAGTCTTGTCAGATTTAAAAGTGACCACTCGGAGAAAAAAACGGGATTAAACGGGGTTTTTACAAAAATTATTTTTTTAAAAGGCGGTATCGTAAAATACACTAGGATAGTACTGGAAAGTCATAATCATTTCAAGACATCACGTTGCGGCATGATCTAGTCATGGTTTCATTAGTTGCTCGGATACTGTCAAATTAGTCAAATTTAATGTAAAAATTGAAGGAAAATTGGGACAGTTGACTGTCAAAAGTTGTGCCATGTTATTAGCAAAGTTCCCAAAATCTTGCAGCTAATCCGGTCAAAGAAGGTAGCGTTAGTTCTCAGCTTGGACAACACTCCAGCCTTCTGCAGAGCCTATAAATTGGTAGGCAATGCTCAGTTTTTTGTGTCGTCAGTTGCATATACTACTGCACGGTAATACATACCTATTATACGGAGTGGTGCAAGCTCTTCATAACAATCTCCATAAACTCTTCTCTCTCGTTCCTGGGAAGAATAAGAAGAAAAATGCTCTTTCTCTACTTGCTTACTATCTCTCTCTCTTTTCACGGTGTATGTGCTCTTTGATGGCTTTCGTGGGGTGAAAACCTCTACATAGCTCTCATCACCGCTCTCTTGCAAAAAGTCAAGCAGCCTTTTGACAACCCCTAATCAATCCTAAAGCACGGTGAGAAGCTCTAAACTCCATATCCATCATCTCTCTCTCTCTCTCTCTCTCTCTCTCTCTCTCTCTCTCTCTCTCTCTCTCTCTCTCTCTCTCTCTCTCTCTCGCTCGTTTTTATGAGTAGTTACCCTCTTGGTGGTTGCTTTTCTGTATACAAGTGCATGTATGGACTTGTCGAGTGCGTATGAATTTTCTCCATAATTATTTCTTCATGTTTGGCATGCTGATTTATGCACACGATGTGTTTATGGTCATGTGTGTGTGTCAGGTAAGCGGTAGGAACACTGTTGTAGTCATAACTCACAAACTGTTTTGAATCATTCTGAACCCTTTAAACTAGAGACAAAACACATCAGTATGTGGCCCTAATCTTCGCGGCAGGACACATTAAGGGGTATCTGCTAAGATTCTTAAACAGCTTGGAGGGGAAGAAGGCACAGGTGTCACGTGGAGGAGATAGAGAGAGGGGGGGGATTGGACGCGCGTATGTCGTCTCATTTTGTGGGATATTTTGTGTGCAGCTAGGCTACTCAATGTTTCAATGCCCTGGGGTCGACCCCATTGCTTCTGTGCGAGCCTGGGAAAGGCACTGCAGAGACGATGCTGAGGGAGGGGAAGACAGGGCCGGCGTT
The DNA here is from genome assembly GCF_014529385.1 of Adiantum capillus-veneris. Taxonomy (NCBI): domain Eukaryota; kingdom Viridiplantae; phylum Streptophyta; class Polypodiopsida; order Polypodiales; family Pteridaceae; genus Adiantum; species Adiantum capillus-veneris. Next base: position 75,210,744 of record NC_140955.1, on the reverse strand, counting down.
GTAGGAGCATGAGGCTGGGCAAGGGAGGAAGATGCCAGCCATAGTCTCTCTCTCTCTCTCTCTCTCTCTCTCTCTCTCTCTCTCTCTCTCTCTCTCTCTCTCTCTCTCTCTCTCTCTCTCTCTCGCGTGGGTGCGTGCGCGACTGGCTGCAGGGGTTTTCCTGCTTCGTGCGTGGGACTGTTGCCTTTGTCTGTGAAGCCAGTGTGCTGTGAGACCACCACGCTGAATGCAGATTTCCTGTTTGTCAGGGTTGTAAAAGGAGCACACTACCCAGGCATGGTTGGAAGCGGTTTGGTGTCTGCGGGCCAATGGAGTCGCCTGCGCACGGCGCTGGGAATTCTTGGGCGGCGTCAGTGACGCTAGGCTTAGGTGGACAGGTGGACCCCGTGGGAAGCGCAGCAGGCACGAGTTTTCCTTCTTGCGATAATCTCGTGAGGGAATCTCATGTATTAATAAATTAATGTACGCAAGCCAGACCCAGTAGGGAACATTTAGAACATTTTTTCTCTTGAGTGTCATGTGAAAATCACGCACGAGTTATGGTCAAAAAACAGTTTGCTACCCACTACACCTAGTGAAATTTTTGGACCCCAAGCTCCTTGGAGAACCACTATATAGATTCATTGGATATGCAAACCCACTCAACCAGATAAAAATCTTGATTAAAATTTATGATAAATGTATTTAGGTCTCCGATGTCACTTCAAAAATGCAAGCTTTTAGCTATTCCATAACCACGTTTACCTACACGTTGTGAGCGGGATGAAAACACACAGAGCGCCTCTATAATGACCCGACACACACTCTTGGGAAGATACACACACACACTATGGGGCACCACTCGGCTTACACAACACACCTGGCCGAGACAGGGAACACACCTCTGGAGTGAGAGGAGAGAGACTATCCACTTGCCCACTCCACACACACACACACACACACAAAACTCAGCTCAAAGGAGGAGAATTTCTAATGTTTAGATACAAATGAGCTTGGGCCAACACCAATGGGGCAAACAGCTCACACAATATGGGTAAAAGATACCAGATACAATCACAAACTAGAGCAGAAACTTCGCTCATAGGAGAAACTTACACAGAAAAACAGCAGGAAAAGAGTGAGGAATTTGGCAAAATGGACAGCGTCATCGCGTCCGGAACGGCCCAAAACCCCAGTCTACAATGTCAAAGTGCTCAAATCCGACCTCGGATGAGCAGTTTACGGCCTAAACAGGCTCCAAAAACCCAAAAAACACACCTGCGGCTGTTCCTCCTCTCTTCTCCATGTTTTTTCTGGTCTTCTCTCTGTTTTTTCAGTTCCCACACTTAGCTTTATTAGTTGGGCACCCTTGGCCTTTTAGATGACCTCAAACAGACCCCGAACAGGCCAAAAACTGACCTCGCAGTGCATAGTTGTCACCTTTTTGCATCATTTGCACACCTGGCACTCAGCTTTTTTCCAATAATGCATCTCGCCACCACGTGAAGTGGCCCGAAAAAGTGGTCCTAATGATGACCTTTCTGCATAACTCTCACAAGAAAAAACCCACGTTGTGTCCGTCCTCATCCGCGTGCAAATATTGACCTCGTTCGCCCTCCTGACGCCACTAGATTCCATCTGACGCACCTGCTGATCTCACGTCGTCGGCCCGCGGATAGCTTCCTCGAGAAGTTTTACGCGCTATAAACTCCTCATTATTGTAGAAAAAACATACTGGTACTGGTGATAGTGAAAATCGATGCACTATGTACACACTGTCCTACCTGTACACATGTGGGCCCCACATAACCACCTGGCTAAGGAAAATGGGCAATCCTTTATTTGATGCACCATGCATGTATATGTATATATGCGCAATCCCTTGCTCCAAAAAACTCCTGACAACGTGTAGGGGTGCTACCTAGGAGGAGTACCATATGACGTCGTGAGTTGACCGAGTTGTTTATATATGGTTTATGTTTTGTTTTTGTGAGTTGATTTCAAGTGTTAAATGTCCATAAACTTATATGGGGGTATATAATTAGTCAACCCGAACCGTACGGGCAAATTACATAAAGTGGCTTTCTTTTCGTGTTATTGTTTGTTGCATGAGTATCATATGAGCAAAGTGATGTGATAAGGTGTTATTCTATATTATGAGGATGAGATTGATGCATTTTTTTGAGGTCAAACACTTTCATTTGCGTGTTATGCATGCACCCAAAAATGAAAAAAAAATCACATATATTTGAAGTAATGATTTATGGTTGACCTAAGTGTCAGGGCTGTTTTGCATCATGTTAATGTTGATGGAATGATATCATACAATGTATGGAGCCTCATGGATAGATGAAGATGCCTCATGTGCATGTGTAATATTGCTTTTCACCTTTCTAGGTCAAAACTAGCTCTTATGTGCTAGAGAGGTGAAGTGCAGATATGGTGCATCACTTACTGCATAGACTCAGTTTTGTTCCACATGTGTACAATACCATATTAATGAATTTGGGAAAATTTCAATTCTAATTTCAAAATAAGCTTAAAATTTGACCACATGCCAAATCTTAGCCAAAGTTTTTAGAGCATATCCTGGAAGATTGTTTCAAGTACTACCTTGTGAAAGTCTTTGGCCTTCAAAAATAGTTTGAGATTTGTCCATATAGACAAATCTTCAAGACATTGGTGATTCCCAAATTGTGTCTAAAGTCTCAAACTCTCTAATATGGTGTTGTACTACTATGTCTTATCTCTCCGTGTCTTGTTTTTAGATGGATCTTCTTGATTGTCTAGATGAACTTCCAAAGTGATTCTACACAAAAAGTCTTTTTCAACTATGTGGTTAGATTCAATGTGGTTAATTGAAGTGGTTCGAGCTTCAAAGGGGACTAGAATAACACTTACAAAGTCGACCTCAAATGATGCCCATCCGTCGCTCCCCAAGTGGTGTGAGCTCCGTGCCTCTACTCGCGCTTTGGCCGTCTCCCTTTGTTGCTTCCACTTATCGAGATTCTTGCGCGTTTCTCACTTTGCAATCTTTCAATCTTCTTTAATAAGCTAAGCTGGCCTGCTCCACCCATGCTTTATTGATTTTTGCACTTTGGAGCGCTTGTGCTTGTAGTACCCACACATCTGCATCCTCATTAAGTCTTCATTGAAGCACTCTTCCTGATTTGCCATGGGAAACCTATCATGCACCATACTCGCAACTCTGTCTTTCAATTTATTGGGCACTTTGCTCCAGGTATTTAATATGTAGTGCCGAGAGACCTGAGAGCATAGATCGTGCATGCGCAAAATCACCTTCTTACAGTCCTCATCCAATATCATGCTGCCACCATTAATGTCAATCGAGTACGGAAAGCCTCATCGCCTATTGCGATTGAACCTAGGTGTCATTGCACATGTCACAATAGGGTCTCGAATGGCATCTTCAAAGGGGTCGCGGGGCTGCACGTGTCTCTGAGAGAGTCTGGGCTCCGAAGCAAGGAGTGTCGAGTGGGGTGAGTCTCAGAGGAGTAGCGAGTAGTGTGCAGCCAGGAGTGGCTGATGGTCGCACAAAATTCAGAATAGAGGGTGACACCATGGCCGGTGTGGGGGCAGGCAAAGAAGGGGGAGGTAAGGAGCCTTGACAGCTACAAGGCAGTGTGGAACTTTCAATGGAGCATTCTCCATAGTAGGCATCACCTCCACCACTAGAGCGTCGCTGCCTAGAGGAGTGTGAGTCCATCTAGTCAACATCGAGCTCTCAGAGTGTGTTGATTGCTCCAAAGCAAATGAAGACTCCAAAGGAGTGGAATGATGCGCATGTGACCCTCCATCATGGTGGACGCCGTACCACCTCCTCTGCTCGGGGTCCAAGGAAGTGTTAAACTGATTTGGATCCATTTCTTCATTCTAAAAAAAGACTTTTGAAGTTAAAACATGTGAAGGATAGAAGGAGAAGGAAAACTCGAACCGGTTACAATTTTATTCACAAGTTTAGTACAAAGACAAGAGGGGACAAAACTACTCAAATATAACTTCTATGACAAAAGGGAGAAAAATTTCTTAGATACAATGTCTATGACTTTAAGAGGTCTCTCTCTCTCATCCTTGCATAACTCAAAATAACTCCCTATGTCTATATAGAGCTCTCCATCTAAGAAAATGTCTCTATTTCATCTAGGAGGTCCTCTACATGCACCCCTCTTTCAAAAGCAGTTTTGGGCTCATTTGGCACCACATCCGTGGATTCTTGTTTTTTTTCCTCTCCGGTCTCCTCCACGGATGCCAAGGTGACTGGAAAATTGTACCCCTCGTACACCCATTCACTGCATGGGGCTACCTCTATAACATACCACCACTCTGGTTGTGACTTTGCACCTGCAAGAGAAATGTATCTTACATGAGTGGTCAAGGCACACAAGTCCTCTAAAGTCAAATGAGGCAAACTTTACTGACTTATTTGTTCACAATGCTCGGGTAATATGAAAGTGTCTTGAAGTTCGATCCACTTCTTGGTCAATTCTACCTCAAGAAAACCCAACTCTCCTCTGCGCACAGTAGCATTGTATCCCTCCATGTTTATCTTAAATCATTGCGCATCGTAACACGTCCACAAAAAATCCTTTGTAGTCTACTCCCGAAATTTTGTGTAGCGTGCCGAAGTAAGTGAGTTCTTCTACCACAAGATCTACATTGGTTGGAGGATCATCGTTGACTTGATTGTTTGAATTTTTCCATGACTCCATAATCTTGTATAAAACACTTTTTGTCGATCCGTTGTACCCTGAAATGTCGATCTTTACACCATGCTGTTGTGTACGACTTATACTACAACAAACAATGATAATGAGTGGCAATCAATACAAAAAATATGTCGCGGGTCTAAGATTATAAACATACCTTGGGGCTGCATCCTTGCAACTACTCCCACTCCTCCTTTAGTCACCTATTTGCCATGCTTTTGTGCGCTTTTCAAGGCGTTGTATAACCATCTTAAGCTTATGAATGTTCTTAGGCTCTCAAGACCCACTGGATAATACACCAGTGGTCGTCTTCCCTGTCTCCGACCACTCAAGTTTTGCCCTTTATCACTCTTGCTTTGCATCCTTGTACTCTAAAATCCACTTTTGCATCATTGGGTTGTGAAGCATGCAAAATTGATTGACTAAGCCTCTAGATCCTCCGTCTAGATCCTAAGTCATGTTCTTTTCCACATTGAGATTGCACATCACAATCCCAAATATACACTCATCATCAATGGTGCACCAAAGCATATCTCCTACATGATTAGCTGTAGACTCTCCAATGTACACAAGGGACTTAAAAACTAGGAAACCCTCTACCATGCTACCCTCTGGACATGCCTTTTGATGCACATATCCCTTGAGCATTTTCATGAAACGTTATAAAAAGAATATCCACGTGTAATGCACTATGCCTTCTATTTCCAGCTCGCCAACTACATGAATGAGAAGATTTACTTGAATGGTCAGCATGGTAGTAGGAAAGTGTGTCTCAAACATGCAAACGGCCTTCGTAGTGTTTTGTTTGGCAGATGGTATAGAAACTGCATCAATCTCCTTCTAGGAGATCCATTGCACCAATTTTGCAAGTTTGTATATTGTTTGGCAGACGCTGTGGGGGGACAAACAGCCCTCAATGGCCACCGACAAAATAAACTGCAAAACAAGTTTAGCATTGGGATCAAAGTCCACACACGGGTAATACTATGCACATCCTACTATGATATATTTCACTTCAAACATACCTGATACATTTTATGCCAATCGTGTGACTTCAAATCAGTAAGCTTCCCTTCCTTTGTGAATGATATTCAAAGTGAGTGCATTATGCCTGTGTGCATATGCACAGATTGAATGATACCTTTCATTTTGCGTTCATGTTGTCCTATCAAGATCCATGGTGCTTTAGGAAACTTTATTGATCCATTGTTTTTTGTCTACAGCCAGTATTGCTCCATATGACCAGCATCCCTAAGGTCAATTCTAGCTCCCAATGTATGTAACAGTATATGGCTAATAACATTGATTGTAGAGGAATTAGAGTGACAGCTGTGAGCATTTCCTTAAGAAAATCCTTGATAAGCATAGAGAGAGTACTTGATTAAAGGTAACATAATAAACATTATACCTAGTTATCTTGGCATGACCAATACTTGCAAAAGAGAGAGAATTTGAGAAATTGACAACAATTGAGGACCAAATCTACTTGGATCCGGTCCCCCCTCCAAAAGACTTTTGTATTATAGATTCTCCCATAAAGAGAGACTTGATACATTACATTCTTTGTGCTCCTTGAGACCTGCTTCGCGCACCAATAGTATGTCCGTAGTGAACTTGTAATAACATGAACTTGTCCTCGGCCTCAATCCTAAGATCTCAAACACCTTCAAAGGTGGAGAGAGCTAGGAGTGAGGGGAGGGAAGGGAAGAGAAGAAGATGTATTTTTACAAGAAAGAAGTAGTCTCCTCACATATCATTACTCTTAGAGCATAGCATAGCATAGTAATGGAGATGAAGTAGATAATAAGCATTGCTTTGAAGCTTGACTCTTGGTTGGATCTGCATTCCATAGCCAAGAGGTGTTAGTGTAGGCTCTCAACTTCTCAATCTTGAAGAAGGAGATGGAGTTCTTGTTGAACACATGAGAGAATGTGTGAGTGTGCATGTGAGAATTCCAAAAATGATAGCCCTTCCTTCCCTTGGTTGACCCCTCTCTCTCCTTACTCTAGCTTGCACCTCATTGGTCGGGGTCTAGCCAATCACAAGCTTTGGTCATATCAAGCAATAGAGGTAGCATTTGGGCAAGTGTCCTCCGTTCCCCTTTTGAGAGAGAAAACCTATTTAATTATTTTATTAATCTAAATTTTCATTGGACCTCCCTAAAGACCATACAATAGTGTTTAGGCACACTATGAGGGTAACCTTGCTAAGGGCTTGACATGTGTCCTTTATGCCTCTTGTGGAAAGGGTGACTCTTGAGTGTGTGGGAGTGTATTCTCTCTCATCCACTACTCTTAGGTCTCGCCCCCTCCTTTGTAGGCACCTTGTTGACTTTCAAGCACCTCAAGCACATGCCTAGTTGCCTAAGATCTAAAGTACCTAAAGGTGGTAGGTCTAAGAACTTTTAGCACTAACCTTTGGAGGTCTTTAATGAAGCTATCCCTAAGTTCTTTTAAGCTCCATTATTTGCTTATTTCTCTTTAGTAGACCGTCTCCTTTTTGACTCTCAATGAGATGTAGTTTGGAGATTCACTCCTTTCTCTTTCGTATGATTCCTCCTCTTCTCTCACCAGAGAGAGTCTTCTTTTGGGAGTCTCAACAAGAGGCCTCCTAAGATCTCTCTCTTCTTGGGGATTTTGGAGAATCCCATGTTGGTATACTTGCAATGCCCACCTCTCTCAGTTTTTCCACCACTATATATGCTGCACAGATTGTAAGGCTCCCATATGAGGAGAAGCCAATGGTGCACAAATATTTGGTGGATTCCAGCTTTGCACATTGATGAGATCTCTATTTGTGATCGTAGATGGTACAGAGAAAATTTGTCAAAATATTCATATCGTCAGAATATCTTGACGAGACTGCAGTCGGAAGACAATAAAAAAAAGGTCGTTCGATGGCCGATGGTCGGTTGTTCGTGGTCGATGGCAGGTGGACGGTAGCCGAATTTCCTTGGCCGGAGGCCGAGTTCTAGGAGGACGTGTCAACCCAAAATTGACTACACATGGGCACATGGGAGAATACTACTTGGACTTGGCTATCTAAGGGAGACCGCACATGGGCGTTTACAGGCTCCCCTACATCTATATAAGGAGGCCTTCTCATGAGTAATTTGGTAGAATGGTGTGCACACTTGATGCACACAATACATCCTTGTTGAAGGATTCTTAGTCCCTTGTATTCCTACTTGCTCTAGTTGTCTAAATCACCATCTAAGCTCTACCTTGAGAGCGCATGGGTGAATGATTCCATCACTTTGTAATAGTGTGCTAATATAAAGTTTTTGATTTTTCACTAATCTACTTTGAATTTTATCTCTCTCTCTACTCTCCTTGCTACTAGATCCTTATTGTATTCTGCATTTCTTACATCCCATGGGTGCGAAGTTTTGGGCAACTTTGGCTTGTAAAGTAGGATTACCCATGGCTTGTTGCAACCAGTACCTTCATGTGCAAAATCAAAGTTGTCAATATTCATTCTACTCTCTTTATTATTGTCATCCATGCTAACTAAATTTGTATATATGCTACTTTGTTCTTTGGCAACCTCAAAACTTTAGGTGCTACTCTTCTTAACTTTTGAAAATTAGCTCTCAAGCAACCACGCCCTTGGTTTGGAGATTGCTAATTGCAAAGAGTAGTGGAGAGGGTCTAACAGTGCTCAATTGATTATGGTTCCTGTTGAGCTTTCTAGTAGCTCAATAATGGTTAATCCAAAGGCAAGCCCCAAAAGACTCCATTATTAAGTCTATAGTTCCCAATAGTGTGCCTCAAACTTAGTTCACTCCAATTGGGATAATAAATCCTTGTCCCACTTACCCTCTTGCAATAAATAGCTCCAAACTTTCATGAATAACTTAAGGGACTCTCTTCTTAAGCAAGAAAACAGAAACCAATAGCTCTGATACCAATGTAATGGGATATGGCTAATAACATTGATTGTAGCAGAATTAGAGTGACAATAGTGAGCATTTATTTAAGAAAACTCTTAATGAACATATAGAGATCAGTTTTTGATTAGAGGTAACAAAATAAACATTATACCTAGTTAGATTGGAATGAACAATACTTGCAAAAGAGAGAGAGAGAGAGAGAGAGAGAGAGAGAGAGAGAGAGAGAATTAAAGAAATTGACAACAATTGAGGATCGGATTTACTTGGAGCCAGTCCCCCCTCCAAAAGGCTTTTGTATTATAGATTCTCCCATAAAGAGAGACTTGGTACAATACATTTTTTGTGTTCCTTGTTGATGCTATGAACATGGTAAGCTTCATGCACAAATATTATGCCTGTAATGAACTTGCAATAACATGAGCTTGTCCTCGGTCTCAATCCCAAGACATCAAACACCTTCAAAGGTGGAGAGAGCTGCCAGGGAGTGAGGGAAGAGAAGAGGAAGATATATTCTTACAAGAAATAAGTAGTCTCCTCACATATCATTACCCTTAGAGCGTAGAATAGGATAGTAATGGATATGAAGAAGGTGATAAGCATTGCTTTGAAGCTTGACTCTTGGTTGGATTTTCATTCCATAGCCAAGAGGTGTTGATGTAGGCTCTCAACTTCTCAAGCTTGGAGAAGGAGATGGATTTCTTACGCAACACATGAGAGAATGTGTGTGAGAATGCAAAAAATAAGAGCCCTTCCTTGCCTTGGTGGACCCCTCTCTCTCCTTACTCTAGCTTGCACCTCATTGGTCCATGTTAGGGCTTGGCCAATCACAAGCATTGGTCATATCAAGGAATAGAGGTAGCTTTGGACAAGTGTCCTCATTTATGCTTTTGAGAGAGAGAGCTTGGTTAATTAATTAATTAATTTAAATTCTCATTTGACCTCCTAAAGGACATCCAATAGGATTTAGGCACACTATGAGGGTAGCCTAGCTAAAGGATTGACATGTGTCCTTTATGCCTCTTGTGGAAAGGGTGACTCTTGAGTGTGTAGGCGTGTATTCTCTATCATCCCCTACTCTTAGGGTTTGTCCCCCTCCTTTGTAGGCACCTTGTTGACTTTCAAGCACCTAAGCACATTGGTCATCAAGCACCTTAGTCAGCTCAAGCACCTTAGTCAGCTTGAGCACCTCAAGCACATGCCTAGCTTGCCTAAGATCTAAAGTACCTAGAGGTCCTAGGTATCTTTCTTGTTGATGAGATGGTCCCACAACAGATCATGGGCATTGGATCCAACAACTGATTGATCTTGAGTCTGGGCTAGTATGGAAACTCATACCATAGAGAGAATCTATTCATCCCTGGGGGTAGACTGTCACCTCTCCTTCTTCTCTTCCGATGCTTGAGCAGCTATCCTTGGTGGTTCTCTTCCCAAGAAACCATCTCATAACTCATGATTCTTTGGAAGATGTGCTCGATGACCTTTGTAGGTTTTCTTTTTGAGTGAGGGTGCTCGACGTGCATTAAGTCTAGGGCCACATGTGACACATGTGTTGTAACCGCTTGTCTGAAGCCCTATACCATACACACGACAATAAAAACCACTAAAGCCTTGCACCCATACACATGACAATAAACCTAGCCACACGAGTTTGAGCCTCACCTAAGCATTCTGTTAGTATTCTGCATTTTACACACTCATGTATGTTGCTTGAGTAAAGAGCCTGTGAACACGTCTATTAGGTTGCAGGATTTCTACTTGTTGGCCAACATTAGAGTTCAATGAGTTGTAATCAACAACAAATTGATCTATTATAGATGGGTCAAACTTGACAAACTAACGAACGTGCTGCAAAGAAACATGCCTTGTCCATCACACAACATGTTTGCATTGATTACAAGGACATAAGATCCTTGTTGCGAGATAGGCGTCTCGGTTGGACGGCCCCACATCATCATCACTACTCATAATGACTGTGAAAACCCTGAACCCTACACAAAAATTTATTCTTCTCTCGTCTCTCTCTCCCTCTCCCACTCTGGTAGCAATCAGGAAACCATATATCACATTGTAAACTACCTCAAATTCTCTATCCATGCATGATCCTTGCACACCTCGATCTAGAGGTGCATAGAGATTAGGACCCTTGGGTTATAATCTTGTCTTTATTGGTCAATGCCTATATTTGTGGGTGCAGCAATTCTGCACACCAACGTCTACATGACAATGCATGTAGTGGGAAAATTCCCTTTGCCTCTTGCTCAACTCTAGCCATGCCCTAGTATAAACAACCTCAAATTCTCTAGCCCTAGTGTAAACTACCTCAGATTCCCATAAAAGCTTCATCCTATGATTAGCATTTTCTTGTAATAAGTCTAACAAGCAAGGAATTTTCTACGCAAGTGCATGCAAAAAATTCTTATCCTGAACAAAAATATCACCACAAAGGCATCGTAAATTCCTTGCAACCTCTTTAACCTCCAAGTTTCTACTGGCTACTTTCTCATGAATCACCAGGTTAATCGTAGCCCCACCCACATCCATAACAACAAACTTGTCCCCATCTTGCAAGAAGTCATACCTAGCTCTATTGAAGCAATGGAGCGACAAAGCCTCTAGCTTTAAAATGATTCTTAAAGGACGGGGAGTTGGACCATCTCTACTAGAGGTATAATTGAGCACACCCTCTGAGAGCCCCACCTTGTATGCGTATTGTTTCCATTTCTATTTTTCTTGTTCTTCCCACATGGCAGGCATGGTGAGGCACCATTGAATATCATGCCTTTGAAGTTGAGGTACATACCTGCCTCTAAGATGCCAAAAGGCAGAGTCAGAGAGATATTTAAGACAATCTATCATAAGGGAATCGATGTCAAGACCATCATGAACATGCTCACATCTCCATGTGGGTGAACATGGTGTGCCAGCTTGGTGGGCAAGGTAGAGCTTGAACAAGCCAACAAAAGAACCACCATCTAGAAGCACGTGAGCACATGTAATTTTATCATGGCTAACAATAAATCACATTGTAAACTACCTCAAATTCTCTAGCCATGCCGGATCCCCACACATCTCAATTTAGAGGTGCACGAAGGTCAGGACCATTGGGTTATAATCTTGTTTTTATTATTCAGTGCCTATATTTGTGGGTGTGACAAATTTGTAGACCCACGTCTACATGACAATGCATGTAGTGGGCAAAACCTAAACCCATGTAAGCTAAACTAGCAAGTCATTTGTGCATGTGAGCTTGCAAACGACTACATGTATACCTAAACTCATGGAAGCTACATGCAAGCTAGTTACAAGCTCACATGCACAAATGGCTCGTAGACAAGCCACTTTTGAAGTCTGCAACGTTTTTGGGATGCAAAAACATAGCGCACTTTAGAAACGAATTTCTTGCGAGCCATTTGTGCATGTGAGCTTGCAAACAACTACATACCTAAACCTAAAAAAGCTACTTGCAAGCTCACATGCTCAAAAGGCTCGTGGGTAAGCAGTTTCTGAACTTTGTAGTGCTTTTGGGATGAAAAATGCAGTGTACTTCAGAAATGATTTTTCGGCGAGTCATTTGCGCATGTGAGTTTGCAAACGACTACATACCTAAATCTAACAAGCTACATGCAAGCTACTTCCAAGCTCACATGTGCAAACGGCTCGCAAACAAGCCGTTTCCAAAGTCCGTGCTAAAGGAAATAATCCTAAACCCTAAACTTAAAGCTAAACATACATATATCTTGAAGTGGTCGTCACATATATATCTTGAAGTGGTCGTCACATACATAACTCTAAACATACATATACATAAATCTAAACATAGATATACCTAACCCTAAACTACATATACCTAAACCTAGTGGAGTTTATGGCCGTTTAATGGTTGTCAAGAAGTTTTAGTTTGTTTTTGTATATGTGAATCTATACAAGGGTTGAGAAGGTAGATTTATATTTCTTTAGCACAAGCCCCAAAATTTACTTTTAACTTTCATTTGTCTTTATCTACTTCTATTGCTCTCTCAACCCTAGATCCCTTTATCTGCTGCGATGTAGGCCAGATGGCCGTGGAAAACCATCCTTACTCTTACATTTCCCTAATCAATATAGGGAGACAAAGTGAGAGAGTTAACCTCTCTCACTTTCCTCTCCACTAACCCAAACTCTTTTTGCTTCATCCCCTTCCCTCAATTCTCTTCTCCCCTCTCTTGCATGCATTCCTCAGATGCACAATCCACCAAGACAACCCCCACAATTGGTATCAAAGCTTCGGCTAGGTGATGGTGACGGTCTCTCAGCGGCAACAAAGCTTGGATGGTGCTTGATGCTTCCTAACATCGGATTGGAGTGATTCGTGGTAGATCTAGAACGGATCGAGCGAGATTGCGAATCTTCATGTTTTTTGCATGCACAGTCCCTTTCGAGGAGAAGAGGGAATCTTTGAGAGAAGCAATGTCATGTCTCTAGAAACAATGATTCCACATATACAGAAAACAAAGCTTTTTCTTTTGCTTTGAAATTTGAACTACAATGTTTGATCTTGGAAAAGCTTAAAGGATTCTGAGCTTTGAAGCAAAAAGGAAAGTAAGCTTGGAAGCAAAAGAGGATTTTTTGGAGGTCTATTTGTCTGCAGAAATGGAAGCGAGAGATTTTTTTTTTGCCTTGAAGCTAACCTTAAGATTTTGAAAAGCTTGGAAGCCATTTCAACCAAAGTAAAAGGCTTCAAAGGGTAACAAATCAAGCAAGAGAAAGAAAGTGTGTGTGTGTATCACACACACATTCATAGAGGTTTTTTTACAGTAAGCAAAGAAGTGAAGCCATTTTTTTTTAAAGAAGAGTGTGTGCAAGGTGTGTTCACACACTTGGGCATGAGTGTGAAGAGCTAGTTCTAGAGATAGAGAGAGAAGTAGCGAGCAAGTGAGAGGTAGAGATCGAGTTCTCCTCTTTTGGCTCCTCTTTTGGTGTGAACTCATGCACATAGGCAAGCACGTGTAGGTACCGATAAGTAAGATCGAACATCACCCGGCATCGGCCCAATTTTGTTGATTTTTTTGACGATTTTTCTTCCTCTTCTCGACTTTGGTTTTTGGCGACCCGATGGTTTCAACACCGATTTTGACGTTTTTTCTCGGCGTCTCGGCATTCCTCATCTACGGCATCAAGCATTGATGGCTCATCAGCTTAGCGCATCAATTTTGACACCAATCTACGGCTATTTAGCTAGACACTCCCATCCGATGGCGGGAGACGACATAGACATTGGCGATTAGAGTCGTTTCAATACCGACTCTCACGTTTCAACATCGGCTCGACATTACTCCCATTACAGGTGGATTTTTGACATCTTACCCGACACCAATTTTGCACGGACGACTCTCTCTCTCTCTCTCTCTCTCTCTCTCTCTCTCTCTCTCTCTTTCTCTCTCTCTCTCTCTACGCGTCCTAGTTCGCATCCAAAACTAAGTGGTGCCCCAAATTTGTGTAGGGTTAGGTTGCGGGTTTGTGTGTGTGTTGTTGTTTTTTTCCAACCCCAACCCAATTGAGCACCATAGGAGCCTAGAAGAGTGCTTGGAGGCCACTCTTCTTGTTGCCTGCCCCGGACCGCCTCAAATTGGTGCCCCCACTGAGGACAGGCTTGTGTATGTTTTGTGAAGGCTCAACCTTTAGCATAATCAAGTAGCTTGCATGAATCACGAAAATCTGTATGATCCCTTCATTCCCATTGCAAGGCAAAAGGTACACATAATTGTTAGTACTAAGTTGCAATTTCAACATGTCATTCGTAGAATTTTAGGTCCTCTTAGGTTGGCCGAGATAAACGCTTCAGTAAATCCTTTTATTTTGCCTCTCATTAGGTACGACCTTAGTTTGGACGTCTATATTTTTGTTTTGTTTTAAGCATTAGGTCATGCATAGACCATGGATAATAGCCCAGGAATAGAGGTTTTCCCCTTCCATTTCACTCCACACATTAGAATAAACATTGCAATTAGTAGGAAAATCCATTTTCAACAACGTATGGTGTTCATGTTTGGTGCCCAAAGAGTAGGAGAAATTCTTGCATCACCAAACCCTGTCATTCTACCTCTCATTAACTACCACACTTCTTTTGATGTACATGTGTTCATTTTATTTTAAAATGAAGTGCAGCCCGGCAAAATAGTGTGTATGTTTGTTTTTTCTTTGTCCAAGTTGTTACAAGAAACAAAAAAACGATCATTTGTTTTAACTAGGAATGTGTGTGCAGTGAAAGTTCAATCCTTAAAGATCTAGCTCTATTACCAATTGAGTTGCAGGAGCAAGTAGTAAGGCGTCTCCCTCATAACAAGAGGGTGGTGAAGTTAAGACGGAAGGTCCTACGCGTGGATTCCATTTTCCTCTTGTTGTTGGGCACTAAGGAAGACCACGCATTCATCCAACTAGTGTGTGCCCTAAGATTGGTGAATAGAGTGAAATTTGGCGTTTGGCGAGTGCATTTCACCATTGAGGAAGACTCTTTAGGAAACTTGCGGCCAGAGTTCATGCTTCATAGACTCACATTTGGTGAATTTTTCCCTCCTTTGCGTCTTATTAATAGTCTTCCTTTCGCTTTCAACAAAGGAGATAGGGAGCTATTCAGAGCTTGTCTTAATAAAGAGAGCATAGAGAAGATTGCAAATTTGTATAAATTCTCATCCTTCTCTACTTTCTATGACACTTTGTTCATAGAGACATTGTAAATCTCTTTATGCTTTTAAATGATTTAACCATAATCCTAAGGAGTTTTTGTCCAGGAATTTTGTAGCACAAGTGGAGTCTTTAAATCTTGCAAACTTGATTGGACTTGATGAGGATGTTCTTTATGAAATTGTGAGAAGGTTGCCTCACTCCGACTGTGTGGAACTCGAAGGAAAGGAGCTCCTAGTCAATTGCTACTTTCTCACGGCCTTCGACGAGCATGAAGATCTAGTTTTTATACAAACCGCTTGTGCATTGGGAATTGTAGAGCAAGTGCAATTTATCACTTGGGACGTGGTTGCTCTTTTGCATCTAGAAAATGAAGTTCTAGAGATTTTTGTTTATCGCCTTAGCTTTGAAGAATTTCAACCCTTCTTAGAGCTCATCAATAGTCTACCTTTTTGTTTTGATCAAACAAATCGAGACCTTATTGAAGCTTGGATAGCTGAAGAAGAAAACCTAGAGTGGTATTTTCATACTTCTTCATTTGTAGGCGAGTGGTTCTAAATCTCTATTGTATCCCTTATTGTAACTCGTGTTGTAATCTTTCATAATAATGGAGAGCCAACGCCAAATGTCTAGATATCCTCTTTTCTTTGGAGAGCTTGGAGAGGATGCAGAATTATTTTTAGCAAATTTCAAGATGTCTTGCTGTATCAAGAGGATAGTAACCGATCAAGAACGTGTAGAAATGTTTGAGGTGGTCCTTAGGAAAGATGCTAGTACTTGGTTTGACTCTTTGCCTAAGGAGGTTAAGGGGAATTACACAGAAGTTTTGAATCGTTTTAAGAGATACTTCTTTGATCCCCAAAACACTCAAAAACTATGGCAAGACATTGTTTCTCATAAGCAAAAAGACTTAGATGACTACTACTTGTACAAGCAAGAGTTTCTACGTCTTTGGGCTCTATGGATACGAAATGTTGCTAACCCTGGTGATGGTGCAGAATTTTTAAAGAAAGAGAGGTTCATAGCCGGACTCTTTCCTGACCTTAAGGTAAAAGTTGAGGCGGGTGCACCTGCTACTTTTGATGCAGCGGAAACTAGGGCTGCTGAGAAGTATAGGAAACTCAAGTGCTTAAGGGGAGAGGTTCCAATAGAAGTTCTTAGACCCAAAGGTAAGTCACAAGCATCAACATCTAGGGAGCTTCCTGAGGTAACGGCAGAAGTGATTGAGAAGTTAAATCAATCTTTAAGCAGCCTATCAATTCACCTTGCACAAGCTGTAGGTCCAAAGAGACAAGCAAAGAAGTCAGAAGAGAGAGAGCCACGAACTAGGAGAGTCTTGCAATGTTGGAATTGCGGAGAGTCTGGACATTGGATGTATAATTGTCCTTGGCCCCGTGGAGAGCCAGGGAGACCTAACTTGAATTACCCAGTGATGAATGCAGGAGAAGGAGCTGGTCAACAACCAAGGCTTCTACAAAGGCCAAATGGACCAAGACCACCTCCACAAGGGGTAGAAGGAGTTCCACCTTTGCCAGATCCAAATGTGCATGTGGTAGAGGTGACAAATTCAAATGAGGTTGACATGGAAGCCAATGGCATTAAGCATGGCCGAGGAAAAGGTAAAGAGAAATAAGGAGTCACATCATAGAGTGACCATGGACAAGGCCAGAAGGCAAAGGAGACCAAGGAAACCAAGAGGACTCGACGTCGTATCAACCTCCAAGACTTCCCTCTTGGACATGGTATGGCTCCGTACAACTTGTTGGAAGACATGAGAGGTAAGGGTCCTGATATTTCATGGCCTCAATTTCTTGCATTATGTCCACAAGTAAGGAGGGATTTAACAAGGGCAGTTAGCACTAGGAGAAAGGTAAAAGAGAGTGTGCCTATTGTAAAAATTGCACAAGCTGAAATGAATGAGGACATTACACCGGTGCTAGACTGTTACATCAAAGGAAGATTGGTTAGGAAAGGTCTAGTGGATGGGGGTGCACAAATTTGCATCATGATAGAGGGACTCATGCAAAGACTAGGCATGCACATCCAGGAGACACCTGAAATCAAAGTCAAGATGGCAAACAATAGCAAGGCTAGGTGTGTAGGAATTTGTAAAAATGTCTTTGTAGAGGCCTTTGGAATTAAGAAGGCAGTGGATTTTTATGTTATGTCGACCAAGGGAAGTGGTTATCCATTTATCCTAGGAAGACCATGGCTAATGAAAATGCGAGCTTTGCAGGATTGGGAGAGTGGGAAATTAATTTGCAGGAATGACAATCATAAGAAGGTTGTCTTTGACATGAAGGAGCAACGCCAAGAGGAGCTCCATGAAGAATCATCTCAAAGTGAGACGGAAGAAGGTTGGATCGATAGCACTTCAGAAGAAGAAAGTAGCAGCAGCATTACTGAAGAGGAGTCTTCCATCGAAGTCATGGGGGTAAGGTTTAAGCCAAGCAACCAAGAGACCTCTTGTCAAGGCTTGGAGGAGGTAGGTCCTCAAGAGAACGAAGGTGTTCAAGATGAAGGGATGCTGGAAGGTATTCTATCAACAACACTTACAAAGGATGAAAGAGAGGAGTTCAAATGTGTGCTAAGGAAATTTCCTAGGATTTTTGCTAAAGACTACACCGATGTGCGTGGAGTAGATGCTGTTCAACACAAAATTGAGTTGAAGCCAGAGGCCACACCTAAGGCTCAGAAGCTACGAAGGCTAGGAGTCATCAAGGAGCAGGCTTTACTCAAGGAGGTAAGAAAGCTTCTAGCAGCAGGTTTCATTTATCCAGTGGAGAATTCAGAGTGGGTCTCTCCCGTTGTTGTCACTCCTAAGAAAAATGGAAAGTGGAGGGTGTGTGTGGATTACCGTCCACTCAATGAGGCAACAAAAAGAGATCACTTTCCCCTCCCATTTCAGGATGAGATACTAAATGAGGTAGCTGGTCATGAGAAGTACACTGTGTGTGATGGCTACTCAGGCTACTTTCAAATAGGTATCGCATTGGAAGATCAGTTGAAAACAACCTTTATCACTCCTTGGGGTTGTTATGCTTTTAGAGTCATGCCATTTGGTCTGACAAATGCTCCTGCAACATTCCAACGTTTCATGAACATGGTGTTTCAAGCATTCTTTGGAAAGTCAATTAGGGTGTTCATTGATGATTTCTGTATTTATAGCTCAAAATCATTGCATCTACAAAGGGTAGAAGAAGGTTTAAAGAATCTCTACGATATGGGAGGTCAACTCAACCCCGACAAGTGCCACATAGGTGAGGATGAAGTGATCTTGCTCGGTCACAAGGTTTCCTATAAAGGCATTGAGGTGGATCCTTCAAAGGCAAAGGCTCTTATTGAGCTCCCATCACCGAAGAGTCTTAAGGAGGTCATCTCTTTCATTCAGAAAGTGAAGTATATGTCACGCTTCATTCACTTAGCCTCGGAGTTGCTTCATCCTTTGCAAAAGTTGACACAACAAGTAGAATTTGCATGATCTGATGAGCTTGAAGAGTATTTTTGTAACATTAAAGTCATTTTGTCAGAGCTACCAACACTCATGCCTCCTTGTTGGGAGTACACATTCTTTGTTAGCTCTAGTGTTGGAAGGGAAACAATTGGTGCTGTGTTGCTACAACAAGATCCCCACAGTACAAGGATGCGACCCATCTACTTTGCTAGTAGGGTCATGAATGCTTTGGAGAGAGACTACACAGAAGCAGAACTCATGATGCTTTCTCTCATGTTTGCGGTGAGAAAGTTTAGATCCTACCTGCTACAAAAACCTTTTGTAATTCTCACTGCAGACAATTTGTTCCCTTGGGTGTCATCTCAAATGAATCTTAGTACTAGGATCTCAAAGTGGATTATGGAGTTGCAAGAGTTTCAATACTCTTTCAAGGTAGAAGATAGTGTGCGTGCACAATTGGCAGGGATTCTCACTTATAGGGTGCATGAAAAGGAGATTAAGGTGCCTGAAGTAAAGACCCTACCATTGCCACCACCAAAAAGTATTCCTAATGCTTTTACCTTGTTCTTTGATGGAGCTTTTTGTCGAGCCACAGGGAAAGCAGGGGGAGGGCTAGTATTGCTCAACCCAAGTGGAGAGGTGGTCATGAAAGAGAAGGTCAATCTACCACGTTCAACTAGCAACAATGAAGCAGAATATGACACACTACTTCATGGTTTAAAAATATGTATTGGCCATGGTATACAACGTCTCATGGTAAAAGGGGATGCACTTCTCATTGTGAAGCAGATTTTAGGCATCTGGGCATGCAAAAATGAAAGACTAAGGGCCAAAGTTCATACCATCCGTAGGCTATTTAATCAATTTGAGGAGGTGCAATTATATCATATTCCTAGGAAACAAAATGAAGATACTGATTTACTTGCACAACAAGCCGTTGCATGTGTAAAGAAAGAAGTGCAGGTCATCATGGTGGCTCCCATCATTGGCTACATTTTGGAGGGTGAGTTTCCACCAGACTTCACAAAAGCTCAGAAGAGGAGACTCATGAAGAAGGCAAGCGCATATCTCTTCCTAGAAGGCTCCCTCTATCAAAGAGGGAAGGATCAAGTGTGCAGAAGAGTACCAACTATCGAGGAAATTCCAGCCATTCTAAAAGGTTTGCATGAAGAGGCATGTGGTGGTCATTTTGCCCAAGAATCAACTATGAAGAAGATTTTGCTTGCGGGGTATGTTTGGCCAAGCTTGCATGTGGATGTTCAACATTGGTGTAAAAGCTGTCACAATTGTCAGATAAATGGAAATAGAAGATTGGTGCATGGCCCGAGGCAAATAGTGCTTGCAAATGGACCCTTTGAAAAGTGGGGCATTGATGCTATGGGTCCTCTGCCTAGGACAAAAAATGGTAAACTCTACATTCTAGTGGCTGTAGACTATATGACTAGGTGGGTGGAAGCTCAAAGTGTGGCAAGAGTGAATGAGAGGACAGTTAGCAAGTTTGTGTACAATCACATTTGTTGCAGATTTGGCACACCTTTGGAGATTGTTTCTGATAATGGTCCAGGGTTTAGGAAGGGCTTGCTCACAGAAGTTTGTGAAGAACTTCACATTCTACATCGTCATAGCACACCATACTACCCACAGTCAAATGGATTGGTGGAGAAGGCTAATGGTGTCGTTGCAGGAATCATTAGAAAGACGGTGCAAAACAAGACAAAATTATGGGATGACTTCTTGGATGGTGCCTTGTGGGCATATCGAACCACATATAGGGAAGCCACGGAGTTCGCACCATTTCACTTGGTCTATGGTCAAGAGGCTTTGCAGCCTATCGAACTAAACATTCCAACAATGCGACTTCATGGCAAATCAGCACAAGATGATCAAGAAGCATGGATGGATCGACTTCTTACCTTAGCTGAGCTTGAGTGGAAAAGAGAAGCAGCATACGAGTGCTATAAGAGGAAATCCACACAGACAAAGGAGAAGCTCGACAAGAAACTGAAGGACAAAGGCATCAAGGAAGGAGAGCTTGTGCTAAGGTATGACAATCGACTTGACAATCGTTTTGATGCCAAGTTTGAAACTAGATGGCAAGGGCCATACATAGTCAAGAAGGCTTTCAATTCTAGTTACTATCAGCTTATGGACTTGAATGGTAAAGAGCACTCCAGGAAGGTAAACGGGTATCGCTTGAAGCCCTATTTGAGTCGCCTTCTACCAAAGGATCTACCAAAGATCTATCCAAAGGCCGTTGTCTCATGTAAGTATTGTTACATGAAGCATGAGTGTAGCTCCAGCCAAAATTCTGAGGGGCCAAACAATGAAGATCTTGTCAAGGACTCTGAAGCACTCTCTTTGGAAAAGATTCTTTATGATGGTACATGAATATACCATCATCCTGGGGGAGGGCTAATGATAGCCGTTTTTTGGCTCTTTGTAATTGCCATAGTGAGTTATCTCACCCTATCAAATCACTCAAACACTGTGGTTACCCTCACCCTTTCACTGTATATAGGTGCGTGTGAGTTAGGGAACTTTCCCCATATTTTCTTTAAAACCCTCAGCTAGCTAGTCACTGGGCTAGTTGAGCCAAAAAAAATTAAAAAAAATAAAAATTATAAGTATATTATGGCCCATTTGTGTGTAAATATTTCATTGTATATAGGGCCTAAATAAAAGGATTTTTCATAATTATTGTGGTATTTATTTAAATATTTCTACCTATGGTGTGTTATTTATGCTATGTACATTGACTCACCGTTACCATATTTTTTCTTATCATTTTGCATACTCTTTATTCCATATAAAAAGAATTTCATACAAGCTTCTCTTATTTTGGGTGTAACTCCATCCCAACAAAAATCCAAAAAAACTAGTTCTATTTATGTGTATATTGTTTTCACTATTGTGATTTTTTCCTTCCTACATATATTCTCTATTACTCTCATAAATTAGACCACCAAAAATATTCATCTTTTTATGGTAGACTTATAATGAGAGAGATTTATTTTGACCCCTTTATATTTTTCCACCTATAGTATTTATATTTGACATGTACATATTTTTTAGACCCCTCAATATTTGATTTTCTTAGTTGTACTATTCACTTATATCATGATCTCAACAATATCTTCAATTATAGACCTACCAAATAAGGTCAAGGGTAGGTGGCATGCATACATGCACTATGGAGGGCTCACTCTTGGAGGTATTCAAAAGAATCATCCAAAGAAGGACACCACAAGGACCTTGTGCAGTGGAAAAAAACGATCGGTTTTGCTGAATTTTTAAAGTTCACTTGCTCTCCGAATTTGAAAAGATGATACAAACAAAAGTTGTAGCTCGTGGGCTGAACTTTTGCCTCAAATGTTTTCATATTTTTTTGAGCTACGAGCTGTGAGCTATGATTTTATTAGGGGACCCCAGTTTTCCCATGTTATGCAGCCACACTCTCTCTTCCACTTTATCATTTTCCTCTTTCACACACACTTCTCCACTCATCATCCCCACCTCTCTCACCCCTCCTCTCTGCACCCTACTCACCTTCTCCTCAACCTTGAAGAATAAGAGAAACCATGGTGAACTCATACCTCCCACACACAATTCCATTCCAAAATTGACCACCTAGTCTCATTTTTCCTCCTCCAAGTTACCCATATCTTTCAAAAAAACCACAAAATTCAGCCTCTTCTCTTAAAAGACAGCATCATGGTGGTTGATTACTCAGCTTCAATTACCTTGTCTCTCAAGGAAGGTCAAGAGTGGAGAAAAAATGTACCGTCAAAGCTAGTGGACTGTCAACAAGCGTCAAAATCGGCCCTACTCAAGACACTTGGAGCATCAACCTTGTAAGAAATCCACCTTTTCTTACCTCTTAAGAGTTTTTCTTCCTTATTTGTATCCTACATGGATACTCCCATTGTAAATATCCAATTCCATTTGTAAATTAATACTAACTCTACTAACACTAACCCACTATGAAAAGTATTATCACCTCCATTTCTCTCCTCTCTCTTTCCCCACCAACTTCTTGATAATTCCAAGCAAAAGAAATTAGATAAATTGCTGAAAATCTAACCCAACCATGGTTAGAGGAGTAACCCTAGCCTTCAAAATTGCTATAAAAGGAGGGTGTAGCTAGCACAAAAGGGGGGAGCCATAAGCAAGAGCACTATGCTATAGCTTGAGAAGCCAAGCTCAACCTCTCTAGAAGGAGCTCTTGAGTGGAAGCTCATTATCTTATGCATGTGCATGTGTTGTAATAGGGGATTAGCAAGGGAACTCTATGACATTGTAAGAGAGAGAGTGATCATTCAATTGAGAGTAGGAAATCTATCATTTCTCCTACTAGTATAAGCCCAACATTTGCTGAATCAAGGAGGGTGGATTTGGACTAAGCTTGGATACATTGTCTCCCATCCAACGTGAAGTAATGGACAACAATGATGCGTAAGTGTCTTGGTGTTTTTTGTTAAGTTCTTGATAGCTTGTCTCTGGTGTTGTCATCAATCTAGCCATAAGTCCCACATACTGTAAGAGGGCGACAGGGTGGAGAGGACTCCCCTGGCCTTAAGACAGTGATTGGGGTGGCTTTTCTTGTGATGTGTTGTGGTGAAATTTACGTAAGCTATGTTGAACAAATACTAATCTCACTTTGATTTGTCATGACAGATTTGTAAGAAGGTATTAATGCAACAAGCACCTCCTCGCCCTTTCTCTCTCTTTCTTAAATATATAGTTGTGTTTGCTTGATCATTGCCGATACGTTTCAAAGTAGCCCGAGCACTCTCTCTCTCTCTCTCTCTCTCTCTCTCTCTCTCTCTCTCTCTCTCTCTCTCTCTCTCTCTCTCTCTACGCGTCCTAGTTCGCATCCAAAACTAGGTGGTGCCCCAAATTTGTGTAGGGTTAGGTTGCGGGTTTGTGTGTGTGTTGTTGTTTTTTTCCAACCCCAACCCAATTGAGCAGAATGGGAGCCTAGAAGAGTGCTTGAAGGCCACTCTTCTTGTTGCCCGCCCCAGACCGCCTCACTAGTTTCTTGTCCAAGAACGTTGCAACCATACTTGTAGCTGACTCCAATCTCTTTTGTGCTTCTTTGGAAATACCATGTCTCCACTTATGCTTCCTACTACTGGAGCCTCCTTGTGTAAGAGCAGCAATTGTATTGTTCATGCGTCGTAGTGGTGTTGCAAAATCTGCAAATTGAAATCCACTTTGTACCAAGCTATCACTCTCTTCCTTTGATAAGTTGGTTCCAATATCCACTTGCCAAAAAGTAGGAACGGCAGGTGAGAATTTAACTTGCCTCTCTAATTTTTGTGTGCGGCCTACTTCATAATTGCAGAACCATATCCACTGTGCAATTGTATTATCTTTAAAAGTTCTCTCACACCAAAAACAGGGAGCAACCATTCTCACATGACGGATTTGTAATTTGTTACCACAACTTTTCTTCCCTACCATTCCAAAACATTTCCTCATACAATTGGCTGGCATCCTTCGTAAAGACCACTCTTCGCGGGCACCAATGGAAATAATCATGCCTTTGTCAAGCAAAAGGTTCAGGATTTTACATTCAAAGATCTCTATACTCAAAGATAGGGTTGGCACTCAAGCTAATCTCTCAATACTTTCAAGTGTCAAAGAGCCAAAGGTATGTAAACTCACTTAGACACATTGTGCAGTCATAGCATTGGGGCTATCAAAAAATAGAACCATCATGTGCAACTTTCGAGGCTATCTGTGGGAGAAGCTACTAGAGGGACGATGTTAACCCTCACGGCTCACGGACACCCTATCACCTACGACAGACGTTCTAACCTACGGCGGACATTGTATTATTTATTTGGTAGAGTCAGGTACCGGGCTTGTCGGTCCAATAGGAAAAGGGTAAGAGTGATCGCCGATGAGAGGCGCACTCTAACTGGAACATTCAAGGGATTATTTGGCTAAGCATGGGCGCCCAAGTGTGAATGGGACAAGCTCATATAAAAGTCAACTAAACCTAAAATTCACTCATTCTCTCATTTGTGCAATAGAAGAGTACTCTTGCTCCATCTCCTTCTTCTTCTTCTTCTTCATCTCTTTGTGTGTGTGTGTGAGAGAGAGAGAGAGAGTGAGAGAGGGAGAGAGAGGGAGTGTGTGAGCGATCGAGCATTACGAAGGCACGATGGCGGTGAAGCGATTGAGCGCGGAAAAGCGGCGGCTCCTTCTTCTTCGCGGCGAGGAATCCTCCACGAAGCAAGCGTAGAGCGGTGAGTGACACAGCATCGCCTTCTTTGAGCTTACTAGTTTAGGCTTGTTGTGTGCTTGGAGCCATTTGTGGCTCGTACACGGTGTATCGGCAAGTTCCTTGCATTGACACGTGCGACATACGCACACATTTTTGGCGCTGCTGCCGGGGAATGCCATACATGAAGCTCGAGTAGCACTCTGTGCTTCTCCGTGTTGCAATTTCTATTGTAGGAAAGGTAAGAAAGGAGTGTGTGTATGTTGAGAAGAGGGATTTGGTGTTATATTGTGTGTTTTTTTTGTTAATGGAGTTTTCAAAGGTTCTGTGTTTATTCTCTCTGTATTAAAGTAGTTAGTTTTCTTTGTTAATAGAGATTTCAAAGGTTCTGTGTTTATTCTCTGTGTATTAAGGCAGTTAGTTTTTTGTGTACAGTAAGTAGGAAGTAGATTAGTGAGAGTTAATAGAGTGTGTTAGTGTGTAAGAGTAGGTGTATTAGTTAGAAGTAGATAGATAGAGTGTGTGTGTGCTCTCGCGCAGGCCGCGGCGACCTTATCCTTTTTTTTTTTTAATGTAAAAATAAATAAAAATAATAAAAAAATTTAAAGGTAGGACTGGGATCGGGAATATCTCCCAGACCCAAGCCCAGACCCAAGCCCAAGCTCACGCTCAGGCATAGGCCTCAGTCGCCTTTTTAAAAAATGAATTTTAGCTTCAGACGTAGCTAAAAATCGATTTTTTGAGGACCAACGGAACGTCAGATGCCCGAAAATTGTGTTGTAAAGCACACAGCAACCCTCCAAGTGATACGCTCGTTTCGAGATATCACACACTTTAATCAAAAAAATCAAACATTAAAAAAC
This sequence comes from Adiantum capillus-veneris, assembly GCF_014529385.1. Lineage (NCBI taxonomy): Eukaryota > Viridiplantae > Streptophyta > Polypodiopsida > Polypodiales > Pteridaceae > Adiantum > Adiantum capillus-veneris. Next base: position 75,184,940 of record NC_140955.1, on the reverse strand, counting down.
ATCAAAAACAAGAAAAAATCAAGTAAAAAACGGGGTGCAAAACACCCACAAAATAAAGCAAGTAACCTTTGAGGGTACTTGCCGACACTTGTAGGGCACCCAAAGCACATGTATCTACGCTCTGGTCGTGTGCTAGAGTCCAAACAACTAGCTAGTGCTTCGATTTACGAGGGTACTCACTATCCTTCCACGCTAGGATCTACGCCCTCGGCGGGGACCCAAGGTAGTGCAACCCAAGACCCAAGTATAGCGGCTAGCGACTCTTCCTCTAACTACGATATTATGGAAGAGCATCTTACACAAACCCCGAGGGAACAAATAAAACCGTACCTAGCTGGGCCCAACAACCTGGAACTAGTGTCTTTAGCCGTTTGATGGAAACTTTTAGTAGAGCCACGCGCTCTGAACCTGCGGCTAGTGAAGTAAACGAAGGGGGTGGGGAAGTAGAATCACCATTCACATCTCCTATATACCCCACACTCCCTCAGAGTGTCCATGTGGACATTCTACCTACCTCATTTAATGAGGGCCCTACCGAGCTACCACCTTCCAAAGTCGCCTCTAAGGTAGCGGAGACTAAAAGTCAAAACACGGGAAGCAACATTGCATCCACCTCACGGCAACCCTCTAGTACACCAAGTTTGGACGGGGTATTTCTCAATGAAAATTGGGAATATGACCTACACACGGAGACTTTGACCGACCTATACGTGGGCTACACTTACCATGTGGGTTGGTTAGAAGCTGTACAATCTACATCTAGGGCCACTAGTCTAGAGGAACAACAACACATGATCTGCAATGTCATTCATAGGATTATCTAGTCCGAGAGGCAAAATCGAGGAATAAACATACCTTCGACGGGTCCTATGCGATTTTTAGACACAGGCAAAGGGAAACAACCCACTCTATCACAAATGGAGACTCCCCCAATGAGTCCCATCAACCCCCCATATGTTGTTTCGCCAGGGGTCTCAATGCAATCTGAGCCCACAAGTGATAGCTTTACTTTTCCAAGTCTAGCTCATCTTTCCCTGAATGACACCACGGATACTATGCCTACCCCAATGATGGGCATGCCAAGAAACACACCATGGACCTCGTTTGTTAGTAAAGCACCACTACATGGTAGCTCAATGCCTGCAATAGTACCTACAAGTGTGTACCAATCGTATGCACCTATGGGTCATCACACTCATGTAGTCCCTACCCCTCCCATTGTTTCAACTACCTATGCTCCACAACCACAATACAGAAGTTCTTATTTCCATGGGACTATACCGGCTAGCATTAGCATGTCACATCCAACGTCTGTTATGCCTAGGGCCACCCATATGAACTATGGACCACCACATGGCACAACATCATACCCAACGTGGAACCCAAGGGCTTCCTATGCGCCAAGCTCAATGCCAATACCTAATGGACATGTAGTCTCTGGAGTGCCTTCACCCACGGTGCCTGCTCACTTAGGTGACTTGGCAACATTTGCTCAAGCTATTGGTCGATCTATTGCTGAGAATATGCATAACACGCCTGATAGAGAGCCTAGAAGTAAGGCAGTACAAATAGCCAAGCTCACACAAAAATTTAGTGGAGACGGGGATGTGAGAAAGCATATCGAAGTGTTTGAACAAATATGCGATTCTCTAGGAGAACACAATGACCTACATAAGAGCAATGCTTTAAGCCTAACCTTAAGTGGAAAGGCTGGGGATTGGTATAGAACCCTAAGGGTGGAAGAAAAAAAGATTTACCCTACTCTTAGGAGACTGTTCTTAAAAGAATACATACGAGAGGGAGTGCTCTGGGGTGTAGCCTCTCAGCTCCAGAAATCCCAACGAGAGGAAGGAGAGTCGGTGAGAGACCTTATAAGTCGCTTGAAGCATTTGAATTCTCGTTGTAATCCAAATGAGCGCTTCAACAATAACCAATTGCTTGATAGATTCATTAGGGGATTACGCAATGAGGATATCTACAATGGTCTAGTCATTAGAGGTATCACCACTTGGGAATCAGTCACCACCGATGCGATCCAATTGGAGGATAATTTAATGATTCAAGGAGAAAGAGTGTCTGTTGAGTCTAAATGTATCAGCTCGCAAGCATCAGGGCCTCAACCAATGACCCTAAAGCCTATTGCTAAAGAGCCAAAGATATCTGAGATGACTTTAGCAGATCTCACCAAGGCTATTCAAGAGAGTCTTAGAGACAATCGTGCTTCGCAAAACAATCATATGTATCCAAGAAGGGAGCAACAATGGTGCGCAGTATGCTATGGACCGCACAGTACCAGTGAATTCCCTACTTTTAGAGTAAAATTCAATGGGAACTGCAATGCTTGTGGGAGGTATGGTCATCAAGCTAAGGATTTCATAGTATTTAAGCGCGCAATGGCCAATAGACCAACCTTAGCATGGACAGACACACCTCGAGTGCCTGCATTGATGCCGGCCCCACCTCTTGAACAAACATCACAACATATGGTCCCTAGGGCCCAAAATGTTGTTCAAACAACACCCTTGCCACCTCCAGTGCTAGGACCGCAACCACCACATCCGAGAATCACTTATGTGAATCAAGTGGTTGTGAGTCATCTATTTCTTGTTTGGAAGGCTATGAGGAAGATATAGATCATAATATCGCCTATGGGATGGATGTGCTTGAAGAAAGTCCACAATACTACATGGAGGACTATTGGGGACAAGTCAAACCTGTATATCAAGTAGCTGCTCTTGCGGCAAGAGGCCAAAATATCAACTACACTGCTAAGAGACCGCCTCTTCAATGCTATGAGTGTGGAGGTCCACATCGTGTAGCCGAGTGTCCTATTAGGCTACAAAAGAATGCCACACTAATGCAAACCAATCAAGCGAGCACGTCTACAATGCCGATACTCATGTGTAATCGATGTGGCATAGATCATTGCCCAATGTCCAAATAATCCAAATGCACCGAAGATCACACCATTAAACTTGATTGAAGTTACCAAGGAGCCATCACAAAGTACACCTATGGTACCAGTAAATGTACTCACACGATCGATGCTCCAAAAACAAAATTATATTCTTGAGGAAAGAGACACGGTATCAATTGCCCAATCTCAGAAAAAAATAAAATCACAAAGAAAGAGATCGCAAAAAGTAGCGAAGTCAGACCCCAGTTCAAAGACCAACATAGGGATTGGTGACGACCCCGTATATATGAACTACGCTAATGAAGATTCTGATTCAGGTGAAACCATGGAGACCAAAAAAACCACTAACATAGGAACCAACAAGGAAGATCTTCATGAGCCACAATGGCTAGGATCCAAATAGAAGATAGGAACTTACCCAAACCCTACAGAGGAGATTGAGCGAGTCAAGCAATTAAGGAGTTTGATAGAAGATACCCAAAGGGATCTAGAACCAGCACCTAGGAAGATCCAGATTACAGACACCGTGTTTCCTACACAACAACAACCTCACCAAGTCCATAGACCCTTGGACATACCTAGTGTCATCCAAGAAGAAAGTGACTTAAAGTCATGGGAAAGTGGACATACTCACTTCTTGATGGAAATAATGTTTACAGAGGGACTACCTGATCTTATCGAAGAAATGGAGATCCCATCTTCCCCACGTCAAGGGACTCAAGGCCAAAAGGTGCCGTTAAACATTGCCAAATTGATAGATTTCATGTCTTCAGAAGTTAGAACCACCATCATGTCCAAACTATATAAAGACCCCGAGCTAGTCTCAGCTCTTCAAGCCTTCCTCAGTGGAGAACTGAAGTTTGGGCTACCACAATTTTCACAGATGGATGGAGCTGAGGAGATGCCAATAGAGGAGGAACACTTAGATCCACAACCCAACCTAGATGAGAACCTTGTTATAGAAATATATGTTAACAAGTTGGGACAATACTTTGAGGGTGATGAATCTAATGCGACTATACCAATCACTACTAAGGGATTAACTATGAAAGGAATCCTTGATGGTGGCGTTGGGGTTAGCATTGTGACTAAAAATTTCTGGGAAACTATGGGAAGACCTCACCTTGCGACCACAACCATAGTAGTGAAGATGGCCAATGGGTCTATTGTTAAACCTATTGGGATGCTAGAAGATCTCAAGATCAAGGTCTTTGGACATAAAATAAGAGTTACCTTCATTGTTATGGACTTCTCCAAGCACACTATGGCATCGGAGATGATCTTAGGACGTCCTTTCATGAGGGAAGCGAAAATGGTGCACGACTGGTCTAAAAACCATGTCTACCTGCAGTTCCAAGATTTTGTCATTCGAGTGGATCTTGTGGCGGGTCGAGAACATCCTCTAGGAAACAGGTTTATAATTGATCATAGATCTGACACCACAGTTCACTCGGCCCCATTGTAGTATTGTTACACGTGTAAAGCGGACTTTGATGTTGGGGAAGATTCTCCTTATATGGATGTACTACCTGGGATGACTGAGTCGGACAATGTGGATTGGGTCCACCTAGCAGCCACCATAGACACTTGGGGGAATAGGGGGACAACCTGGGTAACACCTGAGGGGGATGAAATGCCCGTACCCTTAAATATGCTACAAGCAATGCATACAGCCTCTGCCAAGACTCATCCTAATATAACGAATAAAACATACAAGTGGGTCCCTAAAGCTTCTTTAGCGACCATAGCTAGTGCTAAAAAACAAAAGCCTTGTAAGAAACGTTCCACTCGCTCCAAGAAATGTAAGAAAACGTGGCGCTGGATTCCTAAATGACTATTGGAAGCCCAAGGCTACTAGAAATGATCAAATTTGGGTGCCAAAACATAGATTGTGTTCTTACCTGTCACCTGATCCATATGAACCCACTCTTGTAGCTCCAAAACAAATCGACAATCGCGGAAAGAAAAAAATCACAGAATGCTACACACCCGCTCCAGAGCTAGTTTGGGTACCAAAGAAAGAACGATTTGTTCCACCTAGCTCAATAAGGGGTGAGTCCCATGAAGCTTCTAGCTCCTCATGTAATGCATCCATAGAGGTAAAAGCTTCTCCACATCGTCGACCTACAATAGTGGACCTCCATAAAGCTACAAAGGAATCCACACCTCCCAGTGTTCAAGAATCACCTGATGAACCACTTCAAGTTCGATCTTGGGAGAGTACCTTACCACCCTTGCAACTCGATGAGGCACCTAAGGTAATAGAAAACTATTGGCAAAAATCCTCACCTATTATCGACTGGAACAATTGGTTTCAAAGGGTGACGAGCACATTTCAAACGATATGATCCACCCAAGGAAGGGGGGAATGTTTGCTGACAGTCATCATTCACTTACTCCCCTCTCAACCTTCCTCCCTGACCTCTTAATCTCCAATCTTAGGGAATGTATATATAAATCCTTATACTCACAAAAAACAAAAATAATAAAGAGCAAGAGCAATTAGCAAACAAGTATGCACAATAAAAGTCAAAACATTGACTCCGACCTACACATTCGCATTCGGTACACTGAAACAGAAACCTATGTCATCAAACACCTTTGATCCTAAGCACTCAAGTGATGGAGGGTAGGTAAGATTAGTACGATAGGTGTGTTTCTGTTTTAGAGTTGAGTGATTAGCAAAGTTCTTTTTTCCCACTGATGTGCCTCCTAGAGGTATTCCTTGTGTTTCCTAGTGTGTACAGGAGCGTGTTACTCTTGTTAGTATTTGGACCTTCATGGAATCTTTATCTAGACTCACTCTTCAAATCAAGCGCGACCATCGACACAAAGAGGTGTTTCTTGTCCCCATTAGCATTGCCCCTTATTTTTTTTGCATCTATGATTGTCTGCTTTGATTGTGATTGGTAGCATAATATCCAACACATTTGCTTAGTAACAAACATTTAATTCAATGTAATTTTTTGTCATAATCACTTGTCTAGGTTTAAAAATCAAGCAGTCCGACTAAGCTAGTTTGACCAAGTTAGGTGTTAGAGATCTTCTCTTAATACCATGGGGAATGCCTTTCTAATAATCAATGGTTACTTAGGTTCTTAATCCGATTTAGGCAGCATTGTGTGAAATGTACTAGGGCTTTCTAGTGGGCTTGACCCTATTGACCTTTAGCTTAAGTATTATAAAGGGAGTTTGCTAGTGTGATGAGCCTGGGGAGATGTATCAGTGTTATATGACACCCCAAAGTTACAAAATTAAAATGTTGAAAACGAACAAACAAAAACAAATCAAAGTGCCACAATGTAAAATCTTAAGCTGGAAGAGAAATCTCAGCTTGATTGGGTACTTCACTCACATGTATCGCCTATGGTACTAGAGCCCTAGAGGTTCCCAGTGTGGGCGCTTTTCCTTTAAAAGAAAAAAACCCAAGGCATACAAAATAAGCACACACATAAAAATTGAATCACTGTGAAAAGACTTTGGGGGGTCAAAGAAAAGGAAATAAGTCAGGCGATGATTTCATGAGCAATTCCTTTTATCGTAGCTTAACTACAAGGTCTTCTAGGTATAGCCTCTAGTCAGCCCTCGAACATGAAATACTTAGCTCTCGCGATTAAACAACTTAATTGACCAGAGAAAATTAAGAAGCTTACCCATGGTATTAATAGTTGATCTCTAGTGCCTTTCGACCGTTAAATTAGTGACCCCATACTTGTTTAATTTTTTACCTTTACATCTATTTATTCATTTGATTATATTGCAATTTAATGTTTATTGCTGACAAATTGTTTAAAATTCTGTTACCAATCAATTTGTCTGCCTAAAACTGCATATGCTTTTTAATCTCCTATGAGAATGCAATTACTGTGCCAATGTTGTTTGATTTTGCAGTGACTGAAGAAGGCTAAGGACATTCATCTCAAATGCTCTTCCACCTCGACGAACAAGCTTCAACTCAATAGCTTCCAAGGACGGAATCTACATCAGGAAGGGGGGCATGTTAACCCTCACGGCTCACGGACACCCTATCACCTACGACGGACGTTCTAACCTACGGCGGACATTGTATTATTTATTTGGTAGACTCAGGTACTGGGCTTGTCGGTCCAATAGAAAAAGGGTAAGAGTGATCGCCGATGAGAGGCGTACTCTAACTGGAACATTCAAGGGATTAGTTGGCTAAGCATGGGCGCCCAAGTGTGAATGGGGCGAGCTCATATAAAAGTCAACTAAACCTAAAATTCACTCATTCTCTCATTTGTGCAATAGAAGAGTGCTCTTGCTCCATGTCCTTCTTCTTCTTCTTCTTCATCTCTTTGTGTGTGTGTGTGAGAGAGAGAGAGAGAGTGAGAGAGGGAGAGAGAGGGAGTGTGTGGGTGATCGAGCATTACGAAGGCACGACGGCGGTGAAGCGGTTGAGCGCGGCGAAGCGGCGGCTCCTTCTTCTTCGCGGCGAGGAATCCTCCACGAAGCAAGCGTAGAGCGGTGAGTGACACACCATCGCCTTCTTTGAGCTTACTAGTTTAAGCTTGTTGTGTACTTGGAGCCATTTGTGGCTCACACACGATGTATCGGCAAGTTCCTTGCATTGACACGTGCGACATACGCGCACAGACAAAAACCCAAAGAGGGGAGATACATATTGAGTGTACATGAATGTTGGACCAAGATAGCCTACCAAGCCTTAAGCATGACAGATCAGCCTTCACCAACCCAAACTCAATTGGAGCCCATCCCAAAGATCAAGCACCAAGCAACCTTTATAAATGTTTTGAAGCCATAACGCCAAAGAAAGTTACATGAGGATCTAGCTCTCAAACACCTCCTAGAGAGAATAAATACTCCATCACAATAGAGTTTGAAGATGAGGGAGAACATGAAGATGTTCACTCTAAATATCAAGAAAGTGAGCCAAAACCACAAAGGAAACATCAAAGGGAAAAAGGCTAAAGAATCCAATGTAACAAAGAGTCAGAAGGGCAACAGATGGAAGCAGCAATTAACACAGTATAAGAGAGGAAAGCAATGAGAGAAGCTGCTACAAGTGCAAGAAAGATGAATGATGAAGAAGAGATGATGATGACGATATAGGTTTAGTGACTAGAATGCAAAGACTGCAAGAGAAAAATAAAAGAAAAGCAGAAGAAGATTTGAAGTTAGTAAAAACTCAAAAATAGAGGATTAGAAATGTGCTAAAGAGGAAAGTTGAAGAAAGAGAGGAGACCTCAAAGAGGCAGAGGCTAGGAGAAGTGTGTCTAAAGAGTTCTTTGATATCCTTATACAATCTCCAAGGGAAGCTACAGCCATTCAAGTGGAAAAGCAACACCATCCTCTCAAGATAAAGTAGAACAAACACTTTCTTTAACAATGGAAGAACCCTTTGTTGAACCAAGAGAAGAAGAAGCAATGAAGGCGACCCAAGGAGTTGAAGAAGCAAAAACCACTGAATACACAAAAATGGAAGACAAACAAGGGAATGAACCTAAAGTGTCTGAAATCCCTCAAACCCAAGAAAACATGGACACTAAAAAATTCACCCAAAGATCAAGTGCCGAATCCAATTGAGCTAGAGTCTCCAAAGTAAGATCACCATGCAAAAGTATAGACACCATTGAAGTGGCTTGACCATCTCAATGCCATGGAGACGCAAGCATACAACTACCACTCAATTTGAGGAAGTAGAAAAATGCTATATGAAAGAGAACTTCCAAAGACTTTGATATGGAGGCTACCTTGGGAATGCTGGAAGCATAAATTATTATCCACAAATCTTCCATCTGTATTCGAGAGAGAGAGAGAGAGAGAGTTGTGTAAAGGTGAGAGAAGCATGTTAAGCCAAAATGACTGAAGAACATAGCTTAAAGATGAGAGTACTAGAGCTGGAGAAGGAGACAAACAAGCTCCAAAGGGAAAATGAAAAGTTGGAAAGAGAGTTGTTACACACACACACACACACATGCACACATAGGATAGCCAAAACTAAGAGACATCTAGAGGTTGAAGACAAGGACATAGAGAACAAACAATCTAGAGGTTGGAAGAAGAGAACATAGATAAAAGAAAACAATATGAAGCATGAGTGAACACCTATGACTCTATCAAATCCACATTTGTCAGCACTATTGCTTTATCTAGTGTCACGAGCTTCAATGGACACTCCCTTACGCTCAAAAAATGATTAGAGTCTCTCATAGCATAGGATAGCCAAAACCAAGAGACAATCTAGAGGTTGAAGAAAAGAACGTAGAGCACAAAAAATCTAGAGGTTGGAAGAAGAGAGAATAGATAAGAGAATACAATCATTTGTCGGCACTATTGCTTAATCTAGCGTCCCAAGCTTCAATGGACACTCCCTTAAGCTCAACAAATGATGAGGATTCGGCAAACGTTAGGAAAGAATTGGAAGAAGAAAGGGTACAAATACATCTTCTAATAAGTGACAATGTGACCACATTAGCTCAAAATGAACTCACAATCAAAGAAATGGAAGAACGGCTCACCAAAGCCAAAGCAAAAAATGGAGCCACAAGTTGCAAAAAAAGAAAGAGACTTGTAAGAGAAATAAGATCAAATTTATGTCAAAGAAATGAAAATTAGAAATTTGTCGATAGCTTAAGATAAAACATACTAACCATCTTGGAAATAGTGCTTTTTCCTACAAAGCCAATGGAATTGCCAGAGGCTTGGTCAGATATATCAAGCACCTCTCACGTGGTTACTATCTATGAGTGACAGACTGAGGGGATACTAGTTGATGCAAAAGAGGAGATGGCAAAGTGGATTGAAGACATGACAAAGGGCACCTCCAAAGATTCATAGGATTTGAAGTTCATGTCTTCAACTACAATTAGCAGGTAAAGAACCTTGGTCACCAATTGGTTCCACACCTTGGAAAAAAAAGATGTTGCCAACCCGAGAACCAAATGCACAGGAGATTACAAAGGGGTCGTTCCTCAGTTTTTCAATCGTAGTTGCTTTGGAATTTGAAACATTTAGGATGGCCCAAATTGTGACCACTTTATTCCCGCACCCCAATAGCTTCCACTATGACTATTTATTAAACTCTTTATCTGTGAATTTTTGACAAATAAAATACACGCTTTTTTTTTCAATCTGTGAATTTTTTTCCAAATTCCATTTGATGATACCCTTCTGTATGTAAAAATGTGAGAACAAATTAAATTTAATAAGCCCTTCTGTTGCACTCACGTGATAGTCAAATAATTATTAAATGACCCCCTCGAGTTTTGCAACTCCATGGGGCACAATAGGATCTCGATAGCCTCAATCAACCTCACTCTCTTGCATGCAACTTCCTCAACCAAACCGCATGCACCTTCTTGTTGCCTATAGTACAAGCTTTATAAAAATTGAGGAGGAGAAGTGCTACCTTAAGGACAACACTCAAAAAGAAATGTCAAGGTGAAACTTTGCAAGGGTGCAAATGCTTTTGCATTTCCAGCCATAATTTTTGATTTACTTGGAATGTGTTTGTATGTCTAATGGTTTTCAATTGTGTGATTGCCACAAATTATAAGGGTAAGAAACTGCTCTTACACCCAACCAATAGCTCTCAAAGAGGAAATCATATTTGATTTTTGTTGTGCATGTCAGTGCAAGCATTGTATGCTTTCTTTAGCGTGCACTCCTCATCTTTGCCTTCAAATCTCTTCAAGGTGCATCGTTGTGATTTTGATGATCAATAACAGTGCTAACAATTGCATGGCACAAGCATGATTCCCAATGCCTTGGAAATTGAGTTGTGATTTGGATTCTATTTTTGAATGGCTCATAACTATATACAAAGTGGCACAAGTGTGGAGGTAAAACCAATAGACTAGGAGGGCAAAAGATGGTTGTAAGGGTGGAGAGATTTATGAGGGTAGAGAGGATTCTTCACTTAAGAAGGTCCCCAACTCCTTGTGTTCCCCAACTCCTTAAGTTGAGGTCTCGGGAGGTCGCTATGTATAAATTGTGTATATCACATGCGTTCAAGGAATATTTATAAAACTCCTTACGTGTGGATTTTTTATAAATAGATTACACGTTTTTCCTATTCAATTTATAATTTTTTTTTCCAATTCTATTTTATGGTACCCTTCTGTATGTGAAAATGTGAGAGAAAAAGAACTTTAATAAACCCTTCTGCTGCACTCACGTGATAGTCACATAATAATCAAGATTTACTTGCAAAAGCCCGCTTTTCTCATCAAAATTGTCCTGTCAGCTCAAAAGAAAAACCATAAGGCAACACTTGTAAAGATCGACACCAAGATACAGGCGATCTTATAAGAATGTTCGCTACAAGAATCTCTTGGCTTCAAGGTCAAGATTGGGGGATTCCACCCGCAATGGTGCACTAGCCCGGACACCCTTGAAGAAGAAATCAACAAGCTCAATGACATTCTTTAACCTGTCCACATCAAGTCCGAAACAATTTCTTGGATCATTTACACACATAAGGATGTGCCACCCAAGCATTGCATCCTCACTTTTAAGGACAAAAACGAGCGGATGAAGTTGCTACGCCAATCCCGACTTCTCAAGGGTAAAAGCTTTTGGATCGCTAAGGAATTGATCACAAATCAACTCAAGAGTAGTGCAAGTGATCTCAAGAAGATTTTAGCATGCAATCAAGGTAAATGGTCAGTCTATCAAGGTGGCAAAGCCATCATCCAAGAGTTTTGAACCCCCAAAACGGCTCTTCTCTCAATCGACCCCCCTTAGGTTTTTCTCTTCCCTTTCTTCTACCCTCCAAATGGACCCTCGGTCTCTAACTGATATGTATCACGATCATCTTCACTTAGAAGGAACCATTGTAATGTTTTGCTTTGGTCCCATGGGTCATATATGACCTGAGTGGATGATAACTCAATCTCTCTCTCTCTCTCTCTCTCTCTCTCTCTCTCTCTCTCTCTCTCTTCCTTTTTCGTTTATATTTAAATTTAGTTTAACTCTTTATTTTTCATAAATGTATGTTTACGATTCTTTTTTTATTTCCCACTCTTTCGCCGTCTTTGACAACGTCTTGTAGCAAGAGAGGAGAAGGGGGGAAAACCACACTTCAAAAACGAGTAGTCACAATGCTTGTGTTTAACATTATTAAGTGCAGGCGTAGGTTGAGGCAATAGATTTATAGAACATTGGATACTAGAGAGAATAGAAGGCCCATTAGCTACAATATCGCTCAAGATTGAGCTTCAATCCTCCCATGTAGCTTCAAATTGCAGAGACGATCAAGAGCAACATCTTGATGCCTAAATAGGACGGGATCGAATCCTTCAAGAGCCCTAGAAAGATATGGAGAGAAGGAGAGAACAATTGTAGCATAAAAATAATCTCGATTTTCTTTCTGAAAAAAATTGGAAGCTAGCAAGTTACTTGCTTAAGTAGAAGGAGCATCACAAATTTACTTGTGGTGTGCGAGGTGGTGTGAAGCATGCATGCTCCTTCAGAGAGAGCACCTCAACCTCGGGGGGGGGGGGGGGGGGGGGGGGGGGGGGGGGGGGGGGGGGGGGGGGGGGGGCTTAGAGAGAGAGAGAGAGATTTACAAAAAAAGGGAAACTTATATAAATGCCCCTCTAATTTGTGGAAATTCCCAAAATACCCCTCAAATTTCTCAAAATATGTCATAATAACTAATATCTAATTCTCCTAAATGATTTTCTCATGTTAAACTAATCATTTAATATGGGAAAGTGCAAGGGGAGAAAAAGCTAGAATATTGGTTAAGCTGGCAGACCAGCCAAGCCACAGTAGGGATCCAAAGGAGGGAAAATAGGGATCCAAAGGGGGGGCCATCTGCAAAAGAGCAATGTGCAACAATGGGCTCCAAAGATCTTAAGCTTCAGCCCATTAAGACTTCCAAAATTCTAAGGTTCCAAAATTCAAAGGTAAGTCCAAATGGTCAAGCTTAGTGAAATTGGATACTTTGTGAGTGTACAAAAAGTCTTCAAGTGGTCCTAGATTGATGGGGGTGAGCCCTTTTAGTAGGGGATGAGAGAGAAACACACACACACACACACACACACACACACACACTTATGCAAGCCCCTTTACACAAAGGGAATAAGGGACACATGTCAGCTCCCTAGCCCAACTGCCCCCAAGGTGCACTCAAATCCTATTGGATTGCCATAAAGGTGGACCGATGAGAATCATGCTAGAGTACTTTTAGTTTAATTCATTTAAAAACATTTACTAAAAGAACCAATAAGAATTAATCTCTCTAGAAGACTATTGGACAGTCTCCCAAGAGGTCCAATGAGCATTCAGAGCCCAATGGCTTGCCTGCTTCCTATTGGCAGAAGACAAAGGGGTCTAACGAGAGTTTAGTTGCATAATTTAATTACCTAAAGCTCTCACAAAAGGGAAAATGGGGACACATGTCACAAGGCTATCACTTATGCCTCTTACTTCCTATTGGCTAAGCTTGGAAAGGTCCAACAGGAAGCCAGCACGAGGAATTAGCAAGAGGGCGCGACCAAGATGACAGAAGCAAGAAGAATCTCTCTCTCTCCTTCTCAAGCTTTAATGGAAAGCTCATCATCTACTCCAAGCTTGGAGAAGGGAGGCCTACACCAACAACTCTTGGCTTCGTCATGCAAATCCAACCAAGAACCAATCTTCATTGCATGCTCATCTCCTCTACCATGCTAATTACTAAGCTATGCTATGCTAATATGAGTGATTATGTGAGGAGATGTACTTATTTCTAGTAAGACTACTCCTTCTTCCTCTCAATCTACTCTCATAACCCACTAGCTCTCACCATCTTGGAAGGTGTGTGAGGTCTTGGGTCTAAGACCGTGAGGGAATTGATGTTGTGTTTTAAAGTGTTTGCTAGTTCTTGAAGCTTCCATCTTCATTGCACTAGCTAGTTATTGAAGGAACACGCAGAATTATATTGTAAAATGTCTCCCTTGATGGGGGAAACCTATAATACAAAACCTTTTGGAGGGGGGACCGACTCCATGTAAATCCGGTCCTCAACTGTTGTCAATAGCTTGGTTTCTCTCTCTTTTGAAGTATTGTTCATTCCTATCTAACTATGTGTGATGCTTTTTGCTGCTCTCTCCACCCAAGCACTCTTGTTATGCTCATCAGCAATCTAATCTAATGAAATGCTCACTATGTTCATGCTATTTTCCGCTACACACAAGTTAATAGGCCATTAAATGTTACATTGGTATCAGAGCACAAGGTTTCTCTTATCTTGCTCAAGAAGGGAGGTCCTCAAGCTAGCTATAAATGGTTGGTATTATAAATTGCAATTGAGTAGGTAGAATAGGGATTTTTCAGCCTTGCAGTGCGCCTGCCTTTGTGTAGATAACGGGGCATCACCGCCGAGAGCTATGGTCTTAATAGTGGATTCCTATGGGGCTTGCCTACAGCTTAACCACTATTGAGCTATAAGAACCTTGATAGGAGCCGGTGCTATTTTGGTGTTGAAAGACCCTTTCTTCTATTCCTTGAAATTAATAGTATTCAAGCCACGGGTACAGTAGCTTGAGTGCTTTTCTAAAGAGGTAAAGAGGAGTAGCAACTAGGGCTTCAAGTACCAAAGTACACCTAAAAACGTTTACACCTAAAAGTTGTTAGAATGGCTGACAATAGTAAAGAGAGTAAAATTAACATTGATAGCTTTGATTTTGCTAATGAACAGGCTACTAATGATGCCCCTACGCTTGTTAACTACCTTGTTTCCAGGCTTCAACAAGCCATGGGCAATCCATCCCTCCAAAGTGAAGTGCAACGGCAACTTCATGATCATGGGATTCTCCAAACTCCCCACCATGACAAGAGGTACTGATAGCCGTTTTTTGGCTTTCCATAGTGGCCATAGTAAGCTACCTCACCCTATCAAATCACTCAAACACTATGGCTATCCCTACCATTTCACTATATATAGGCGTGTGTGAGTTAGGGAACTTTCCCCATATTTTCTTTAAAACCCTCAGCTAGCTAGTCACTGGGCTAGTTGAGCCAAAAAAAATAAAAATAATAAAAATTATAAGTATATTATAGCCCATTTGTGTGTAAATATTTCATTGTATATAGGGCCTAAATAAAAGGATTTTTCATAATTATTGTGGTATTTATTTAAATCTACCTATGGTGTGTTATTTATGCTATGTACATTGACTCACCATTACCATATTTTTTCTTATCATTTTGCATACTCTTTATTCCATATAAAAAGAATTTCATGCAAGCTTCTCTTATATTTGGTGTAACTCCACCCCAACAAAAATCCAAAAAAACTAGTTTTATTTATGTGTATATTTTTTCCACTATTGTGATTTTTCCCTTCCTACATCTATTTTGTTTTTTTTCTAAAAAATTAAAACACCAAAAATATTTATCTTTTTATGGTAGCCTCATAATGAGAGAGATTTATTTTGACCCCTTTATATTTTTCCACCTATATTATTTATATTTGACATGTACATATTTTTTAGACCCCTCAATATTTGATTTTCTTAGTTGTACTATTCACTTATATCATGATCTCTACAATATCTTCAATTATAGACCTACCAAATAAGGTCAAGGGTAGGTGGCATGCATACATGCACTATGGAGGGCTCACTCTTGGAGGTATTCAAAAGAATCATCCAAAGAAGGACCCCACAAGGACCTTGTGCAGTGGAAAAAAACGGTCGGTTTTGCTGAATTTTTAAAGTTCACTTGCTCTCTGAATTTGAAAAGGTGAAACAAACAAAAGTTGTAGCTCGTGGGCTGAACTTTTGCCTCAAATGTTTTCATATTTTTTTGAGCTACGAGCTGTGAGCTATGATTTTATTAGTGGACCCCAATTTTCCCATGTTATGCAGCAACACTCTCTCTTCCACTTTATCATTTTCCTCTTTCACACACACTTCTCCACTCATCATCCCCACCTCTCTCACCCCTCCTCTCTGCACCCTACTCACCTTCTCCTCAACCTTGAAGAATAAGAAAAACCATGGTGAACTCATACCTCCCACACACAATTCCATTCCAAAATTGACCACCTAGTCTCATTTTTCCTCCTCCAATTTACCAATATCTATCAAAAAAACCACAAAATTCAGCCTCTTCTCTTAAAAGACAGCATCATGGTGGTTGATTACTCAGCTTCAATTACCTTGTCTCTCAAGGAAGGTCAAGAGTGGAGAAAAAATGTACCGTCAAAGCTAGTGGACCGACAACAAGCTCATTGTCTTATGCATGTGCATGTGTTGTAATAGGGGATTAGCAAGGGAACTCTATGCATTGTAAGAGAGAGAGTGATCATTCAATTGAGAGTAGGAAATCTATCATTTCTCCTACTAGTGTAAGCCCAACATTTGCTGAATCAAGGAGGGTCGATTTGGACTAAGCCTGGATACTTTGTCTCCCTTCCAACGTGAAGTAATGGACAACAATGATGCGTAAGTGTCTTGGTGTTTTTTGTTATGTTCTTGATAGCTTGTCTCTAGTGTTGTCATCAATCTAGCCATAAATCCCACATACTGTAAGAGGGCGACAGGGTGGAGAGGACTCCCCTGGCTTTAAGACAGTGATTGGGGTGGCTTTTCTTGTGATGTGTTGTGGTGAAATTTACGCAAGCTATGTTGAACACATACTAATCTCACTTTGATTTGTCATGACAGATTTGTAAGAAGATATTAGTGCAAGAAGCACCCCCTCCCCCTTTCTCTCTCTTTCTTAAATATATAGTTGTGTTTGCTTCATCATTGCCGATACGTTTCAAAGCAGCCCGAGCACTATCTCTCTCTCCCTCTCTCTCTCTCTCTCTCTCTCTCTCTCTCTCTCTCTCTCTCTCTCTCGTGTTTTAGTTTGTGAGAGTGCTCCATTGGTGTTAGGGTTAGTGTAAATTCGTTGCTTGTTTGTGGGTTGCTCTAACGATTCTCCTCTTTTGCGTCCTAGTTCGCTCTTAAACTAGGTGGTTCTCCTGGTGTAGTTGGGATTTGGCTGTGGGTTCGTTGTTTTGGTTTGTGTTGTGTTGTGCCCCAACCCCATTGAGTAGCACGGGAGCCTTGAAGGGTGTCTAGAGGTTGCTCTTCTTGTTGCCTGCCCCGGACCGCCTCAAATTGGTGCCCCCACTGAGGACAGGCTTGTGTATGTTTTGTGAAGGCTCAACCTTTAGCATAATCAAGTAGCTTGCATGAATCACGAGAATTTGTATGATCCCTTCATTCCCATTGCAAGGCAAAAGGTACACATAATTGTTAGTACTAAGTTGCAATTTCAGCGAGTAATTCGTAGAATTTTAGGTCCTCTTAGGTTAGCCGAGATAAACACTTCGGTAAATCCTTTTATTTTGCCTCTCATTAGGTACGATATTAGCTTGGACGTCTATATTTTTGTGTTATTTTAAGCATTAGGACATGCATAGGCCATGGATAATGGCCCAGGAATAGAGGTTTTTCCCTTTCATTTTACTCCACACATTAGAATAAACGTTGCAATTAGTAGAAAGATCCAAGTTCAACAACGAATGGTGTTCATGTTTGGTGCCCAAAGAGCAGGAGAAATTCTTGCATCACCAAACCCTGTCATTCTACCTCTCATCAACTACCACACTTCTTTTGATGTACATGTGTTCATTTTATTTTAAAATGAAGTGCAGCCCGGAAAAATAGTGTGTATGTTTGTTTTTTCTTTGTCCAAGTTGTTACAAGAAACAAAAAAACGATCATTTGTTCTAACTGGGAATGTGTGTGCAGTGAAAGTTCAATCCTTAGAGATCTAGCTCTATTACCAATTGAGTTGCAGGAGCAAGTAGTAAGGCGTCTCCCTCATAACAAGAGGGTGGTGAAGTTAAGACGGAAGGTCCTATTCGTGGATTCCATTTTCCTCTTGTTGTTGGGCACTAAGGAAGACCGCGCATTCATCCAACTAGTGTGTGCCCTAAGATTGGTAAATAGAGTGAAATTTGGCGTTTGGCGAGTGCATTTCACCATTGAGGAAGACTCTTCAGGAAACTTGCGGCCAGAGTTCATGCTTCATAGACTCACATTTGGTGAATTTTTCCCTCATTTGCGTCTTATTAATAGTCTTCCTTTCGCTTTCAACAAAGGAGATAGGGAGCTATTCAGAGCTTGTCTTAATAAAGAGAGCATAGAGAAGATTGCAAATTTGTATAAATTCTCATCCTTCTCTACTTTCTATGACACTTTGTTCATAGAGACATTGTAAATCTCTTTATGCTTTTGAATGATTTAACCATAATCCTAAGGAGTTTTTGTCCAGGAATTTTGTAGCACAAGTGGAGTCTTTAAATCTTGCAAACTTGATTGGACTTGATGAGGATGTTCTTTATGAAATTGTGAGAAGGTTGCCTCACTCCGACTGTGTGGAACTCGAAGGAAAGGAGCTCCTAGTCAATTGCTACTTTCTCACGGCCTTCGACGAGCATGAAGATCTAGTTTTTATACAAACCGCTTGTGCGTTGGGAATTGTAGAGCAAGTGCAATTTATCACTTGGGACGTGGTTGCTCTTTTGGATCCAGAAAATGAAGTTCTAGAGATTTCTGTTTATCGCCTTAGCTTTGAAGAATTTCAACCCTTCTTAGAGCTCATCAATAGTCTACCTTTTTGTTTTGATCAAACAAATCGAGACCTTATTGAAGCTTGGATAGCTGAAGAAGAAAACCTAGAGTGGTATTTTCTCACTTCTTCATGTGCAAGCGAGTGGTTCTAAATCTCTATTGTATCCCTTATTGTAACTCGTGTTGTAATCTTTCATAATAATGGAGAGCCAACGCCAAATGTCTGGATATCCTCTTTTCTTTGGAGAGCCTGGAGAGGATGCAGAATTATTTTTAGCAAATTTCAAGATGTCTTGCCGTATCAAGAGGATAGTAACGGATCAAGAACGTGTAGAAATGTTTGAGGTGGTCCTTAGGAAAGATGCTAGTACTTGGTTTGACTCTTTGCCTGAGGAAGTTAAGGGGAATTACACAGAAGTTTTGAATCGTTTTAAGAGATACTTCTTTGATCCCCAAAACACTCAAAAACTATGGCAAGACATTGTTTCTCATAAGCAAAAAGACTTAGATGACTACTACTTATACAAGCAAGAGTTTCTACGTCTTTGGGCTCTATGGATACGAAATGTTGCTAACCCTGGTGATGGTGCAGAATTTTTAAAGAAGGAGAGGTTCATAGCCGGACTCTTTCCTGACCTTAAGGTAAAAGTTGAGGCGGGTGCACCTGCTACTTTTGATGCAGCTGAAACTAGGGCTGCTGAGAAATATAGGAAACTCAAGTGCTTAAGGGGAGAGGTTCCAATAGAAGGTCTTAGACCCAAAGGTAAGTCACAAGCATCAACATCGAGGGAGCTTCCTGAGGTAACGGCGGAAGTAATTGAGAAATTAAACGAATCTTTAAGCAGCCTGTCAATTCACCTTGCATAAGCTGTAGGTCCAAAGGGACAAGCAAAGAAGACTGAAGAGCGAGATCCACGACCTAGGAGAGTCTTGCAATGTTGGAATTGCGGAGAGTCTGGACATGGGATGTATAATTGTCCTTGGCCCCGTGGGGAGCCAGGGAGACCTAACTTGAATTACCCAGTGATGAATGCAGGTGAAGGAACTGGTCAACAACCAAGGCTTCTACAAAGACCAAATGGACCAAGACCACCTCCACAAGGGGTAGAAGGAGTTCCACCTTTGCGAGATCCAAATGTGCATGTGGTAGAGGTGACAAACTCAAATGAGGTTGACATGGAAGCAAATTTCATTAAGCGTGGCCGAGGAAAAGGTAAAGAGAAAGAGGGTGTCCCATCACAGAGTGACCATGGACAAGGCAAGAAGGCAAACGAGACCAAGGAAGCTAAGAGGACTCGACGTCGTATCAATCTCCAAGACTTCCCTCTTGGAGATGGTATGGCTCCATACAACCTGTTGGAAGACATGCGAGTTAAGGGTCCTGATATCTCATGGCCTCAGTTTCTTGCATTATGCCCACAAGTTAGGAGGGATTTAACAAAGGCAGTTAGCACTAGGAGAAAGGTAAAAGAGAGTTTTCCTGTTGTAAAAATGGCACATGCTGAAATGAACGAGGATATTACACCTGTGCTAGATTGTTACATAAAAGGAAGATTGGTTAGGAAAGGTCTAGTGGATGGGGGTGCACAAATTTGCATCATGACAGAAGGACTCATGCAAAGACTAGGCATGCACATCCATGAGACACCTGAAATCAAAGTCAAGATGGCAAACAATAGCAAGGCTAGGTATGTAGGCATTTGTAAAAATGTCTTTGTAGAGGCCTTTGGCATTAAGAAAGCGGTGGATTTTTATGTTATGTCGACCAAGGGAAGTGGTTATCCATTTATCCTAGGAAGACCATGGCTAATGAAAATGCGAGCTTTGCAGGATTGGGAGAGTGGGAAATTAATTTGCAGGAATGACAATCATAAGAAGGTTGTCTTTGACATGAAGGAGCAACGCCAAGAGGAGCTATATGAAGAATCATCTCAAAGTGAGACGGAAGAAGGTTGGACCGATAGCACTTCAGAAGAAGAATGTAGCGGCAGCATTACTGAAGAGGAGTCTTCCATCGAAGTCATGGGGGTAAGGTTTAAGCCAAGCAACCAAGAGACCTCTTGTCAAGGCTTGGAGGAGGTAGGTCCTCAAGACAACGAAGGTGTTCAAGATGAAGGGATGCTGGAAGGTATGCTATCAACAACACTTACAAAGGATGAAAGAGAGGAGTTCAAATGTGTGCTAAGGAAATTTCCTAGGCTTTTTGCTAAAGACTACACCGACGTGCGTGGGGTAGATGTTGTTCAACACAAGATTGAGTTAAAGTCTGAAGCCACACCTAAAGCTCAAAAGCTACGAAGGCTAGGAGTCATTAAGGAGCAGGCTCTACTCAAGGAGGTAAGAAAGCTTCTAGCAGCAGGTTTCATTTATCCAGTGGAGAATTCAGAGTGGGTCTCTCCCGTTGTTGTCACTCCTAAGAAAAACGGCAAGTGGAGGGTGTGTGTGGATTATCGTCCACTTAATGAGGCAACAAAAAGAGATCACTTTCCCCTCCCATTTCAGGATGAGATACTAAATGAAGTAGCTGGTCATGAGAAGTATACTGTGTGTGATGGCTACTCGGGTTACTTTCAAATAGGTATCGCATTGGAGGATCAATTGAAAACAACCTTTATCACTCCTTGGGGTTGTTATGCTTTTAGAGTCATGCCATTTGGCCTGACAAATGCTCCTGCAACTTTCCAACGTTTCATGAATATGGTGTTTCAAGCATTCTTTGGAAAGTCAATTAGGGTTTTCATTGATGATTTCTGTATTTATAGCTCAAAATCATTGCATCTACAAAGGGTAGAAGAAGGTTTAAAGAAGCTCTACGACATGGGAGGTCAACTCAACCCCGATAAGTGCCATATAGGTGAGGATGAAGTAATCTTGCTTGGTCATAAAGTTTCTTACAAAGGCATTGAAGTGGATCCTTCAAAGGCAAAGGCTCTTATTGAGCTACCATCACCCAAGAGTCTTAAGAAGGTCATCTCATTCATTCAAAAGGTGAAGTATATGTCACGCTTCATTCACTTAGCCTCGGAGTTGCTTCATCCTTTGCAAAAGTTGACACAACAAGTAGAATTTGCATGGTCTGATGAGCTTGAAGAGTATTTTTGTAACATTAAAGTCATTTTGTCAGAGCTACCAACACTCATGCCTCCTTGTTGGGAGTACACATTCTTTGTTAGCTCTAGTGTTGGAAGGGAAACAATTGGTGCTGTGTTGCTACAACAAGATCCCCACAGTACAAGGATGCGACCCATCTACTTTGCTAGTAGGGTCATGAATGCTTTGGAGAGAGACTACACAGAAGCAGAACTCATGATGCTTTCTCTCATGTTTGCGGTGAGAAAGTTTAGATCCTACCTGCTACCAAAACCTTTTGTAATTCTCACTGCAGAGAATTTGTTCCCTTGGGTGTCATCTCAAATGAATCTTAGTACTAGGATCTCAAAGTGGATTATGGAGTTGCAAGAGTTTCAATACTCTTTCAAGGTAGAAGATAGTGTGCGTGCACAATTGGCAGGGATTCTCACTTATAGGGTGCATGAAAAGGAGATTAAGGTGCCTGAAGTAAAGACCCTACCATTGCCACCACCAAAAAGTATTCCTAATGCTTTTACCTTGTTCTTTGATGGAGCTTTTCATCGAGCCACAGGAAAAGCAGGGGGAGGGCTAGTGTTGGTCAACCCAAGTGGAGAGGTGGTCATGAAAGAGAAGTTCAATCTACCAGGTTCAACTAGCAACAATGAAGCAGAATATGACACACTACTTCATGGTTTAAAAATATGCATTGGCCATGGTATACAACGTCTCATGGTAAAAGGGGATGCACTTCTCATTGTGAAGCAGATTTTAGGCATTTGGGCATGCAAGAATGAAAGCTTACGGACAAAAGTTCATGCCATTCGTAGATTGTTTATTAAAGAAGTGCAACTATATCATATTCCTAGGAAACAGAATAAAGATGCCGATTTACTTGCACAGCAAGTAGTTACATGTGTTGAGAAAGAAGTGCAGGTCATCATCGTGGCAGCAACTGTCAAGCAACCGAGATACCAGGGATTGGAGTCATTGACTCCCATTATTAGCTACATTTTGGAGGGCGAGTTTCCACAAGACTTCACGAAGGCTCAGAAGAGGAGACTCATGAAGAAGGCAAGCGCATATCTCTTCCTAGAAGGCTCCCTCTATCAAAGAGGGAAGGATCAAGTGTGCAGACGAGTACCAACTATCAAGCAAATTCCAGCCATTCTAAAAGGTTTGCATGAAGAGGCATGTGGTGGTCATTTTGCCCAAGAATTAACTATGAAGAAGATTTTGCTTGCGGGGTATGTTTGGCCAAGTCTACATGTGGATGTCCAACATTGGTGTAAAAGTTGTCACAATTGTCAGGTAAATGGGAATAGAAGATTGATTTATGGTCCAAGGCAAATTGTGCTTGCAAATGGACCCTTTGAAAAGTGGGGCATTGATGCTATGGGTCCTCTGCCTAGGACAAAAAATGGTAAACTCTACATTCTAGTGGCTGTAGACTATATGACTAGGTGGGTGGAAGATCAAAGTGTGGCAAGAGTGAATGAGAGGACAGTTAGCAAGTTTGTGTACAATCACATTTGTTGCAGATTTGGCACACCTTTGGAGATTGTTGCTGATAATGGTCCAGGGTTTAGGAAGGGCTTGCTCACAGAAGTTTGTGAAGAGCTTCACATTCTACATCGTCATAGCACACCATACTACCCACAGTCAAATGGTTTGGTGGAGAAGGCTAATGGTGTCATTGCAGGAATCATTAGAAAGATGGTGCAAAACAAGACAAAATTATGGGATGACTTCTTGGATGGTGCCTTGTGGGCATATCGAACCACATATAGGGAAGCCACGGACTTCACACCATTTCACTTGGTCTATGGTCAATAGGCTTTGCAGCCTATCGAGCTCAACATTCCAACAATGCGACTTCATGGCAAAGGAGCACAAGATGATCAAGAGGTATGGATGGATCGACTTCTTACGTTAGTGGAGCTTGAGTGGAAAAGAGAAGCAGCATATGAGTGCTACAAGAGGAAAGCCACACAAGCGAAAGAAACGCACGACAAGAAACTGAAGGACAAAGGCATCAAGGAAGGAGAGCTTGTGCTAAGGTATGACAATCGACTTGACAATCGTTTTGATGCCAAATTTGAAACTAGATGGCAAGGGCCATACATAGTCAAGAAGGCTTTCAATTCTAGTTACTATCAGCTTATGGACTTGAATGGTAAAGAGCACTCCAGGAAGGTAAACGGGTATCGCTTGAAGCCCTATTTGAGTCGCCTTCTACCAAAGGATCTACCAAAGATCTGTCCAAAGGCCGCTGTCTCATGTAAGTATTGTTACATGAAGCATGAGTGTAACTCCAGCCAAAATTCTGAGGGGCCAAACAATGAAAATCTCGTCAAGGACTCTGAAACACTCTCTTTGGAAAAGATGCTCTATGATGGTACATGAATATACCATCATCCTGGGGGAGGGCTAATGATAGCCGTTTTTTGGCTTTCCATAGTGGCCATAGTAAGCTACCTCACCCTATCAAATCACTCAAACACTATGGCTATCCCTACCATTTCACTATATATAGGCGTGTGTGAGCTAGGGAACTTTCCCCATATTTTCTTTAAAACCTTCAGCTAGCTAGTCACTGGGCTAGTTGAGCCAAAAAAAATAAAAAAAATAAAAATTATAAGTATATTATGGTCCATTTGTGTGTAAATATTTCATTGTATATAGGGACTAAATAAAAGGATTTTTCATAATTATTGTGGTATTTATTTAAATATTTCTACCTATGGTGTGTTATTTATGCTATGTACATTGACTCACCATTACCATATTTTTTCTTATCATTTTGCATACTCTTTATTCCATATAAAAATAATTTCATGCAAGCTTCTCTTATATTTGGTGTAACTCCACCCCAACAAAAATCCAAAAAAACTAGTTTTATTTATGTGTATATTTTTTTCACTATTGTGATTTTTCCCTTCCTACATCTATTTTGTTTTTTTTCTAAAAAATTAAAACACCAAAAATATTTATCTTTTTATGGTAGCCTCATAATGAGAGAGATTTATTTTGACCCCTTTATATTTTTCCACCTATATTATTTATATTTGACATGTACATATTTTTTAGACCCCTCAATATTTGATTTTCTTAGTTGTACTATTCACTTATATCATGATCTCAACAATATCTTCAATTATAGACCTACCAAATAAGGTCAAGGGTAGGTGGCATGCATACATGCACTATGGAGGGCTCACTCTTGGAGGTATTCAAAAGAATCATCCAAAGAAGGACCCCACAAGGACCTTGTGCAGTGGAAAAAAACGGTCGGTTTTGCTGAATTTTTAAAGTTCACTTGCTCTCTGAATTTGAAAAGGTGAAACAAACAAAAGTTGTAGCTCGTGGGCTGAACTTTTGCCTCAAATGCTTTCATATTTTTTTGAGCTACGAGTTGTGAGCTATGATTTTATTAGTGGACCCCAATTTTCCCATGTTATGCAGCCACACTCTCTCTTCCACTTTATCATTTTCCTCTTTCACACACACTTCTCCACTCATCATCCCCACCTCTCTCACCCCTCCTCTCTGCACCCTACTCACCTTCTCCTCAACCTTGAAGAATAAGAGAAACCATGGTGAACTCATACCTCCCACACACAATTCCATTCCAAAATTGACCACCTAGTCTCATTTTTCCTCCTCCAAATTACCCATATCTATCAAAAAAAAACCACAAAATTCAGCCTCTTCTCTTAAAAGACAGCATCATGGTGGTTGATTACTCAGCTTCAATTACCTTGTCTCTCAAGGAAGGTCAAGAGTGGAGAAAAAATGTACCGTCAAAGCTAGTGGACCGTCAACAAGCGTCAAAATTGGCCCTACTCAAGACACTTGGAGCATCAACCTTGTAAGAAATCCACCTTTTCTTACCTCTTAAGAGTTTTTCTTCCTTATTTGTATCCTACATGGATACTCCCATTGTAAATATCCAATTCCATTTGTAAATTAATACTAACTCTACTAACACTAACCCACTATGAAATGTCCTATCACCTCCATTTCTCTCCTCTCTCTTTCCCCACCAACTTCTTGATAATTCCAAGCAAAAGAAATTAGATAAATTGCTGAAAATCTAACCCAACCATGGTTAGAGGAGTAACCCTAGCCTTCAAAATTGCTATAAAAGGAGGGTGTAGCTAGCACAAAAGGGGGAGCCATAAGCAAGAGCACTATGCTATAGCTTGAGAAGCCAAGCTCAACCTCTCTAGAAGGAGCTCTTGAGTGGAAGCTCATTGTCTTATGCATGTGCATGTGCTGTAATAGGGGATTAGCAAGGGAACTCTATGCCATTGTAAGAGAGAGAGTGATCATTCAATTGAGAGTAGAAAATCTATCATTTCTCCTACTAGTGTAAGCCCAACATTTGCTGAATCAAGGAGGGTGGATTTGGACTAAGCTTGGATACTTTGTCTCCCTTCCAACGTGAAGTAATGGACAACAATGATGCGTAAGTGTCTTGGTGTTTTTTGTTAAGTTCTTGATAGCTTGTCTCTGGTGTTGTCATCAATCTAGCCATAAATCCCACATACTGTAAGAGGGCGACAGGGTGGAGAGGACTCCCCTGGCTTTAAGACAGTGATTGGGGTGGCTTTTCTTGTGATGTGTTGTGGTGAAATTTACGCAAGCTATGTTGAACACATACTAATCTCACTTTGATTTGTCATGACAGATTTGCAAGAAGATATTAATGCAACAAGCACCCCCTCCCCCTTTCTCTCTCTTTCTTAAATATATAGTTGTGTTTGCTTGATCATTGCCGATACGTTTCAAAGCAGCCCGAGCACTATCTCTCTCTCTCTCTCTCTCTCTCTCTCTCTCTCTCTCTCTCTCTCTCTCTCTCTCTCTCTCTCTCTCTCTCTCTCTCTCTCTCGTGTTTTAGTGTGTGAGAGTGTTCCATTGGTGTTAGGGTTAGTGTAAATTCCTTGCTTGTTTGTGGGTTGCTCTAACGATTCTCCTCTTTTGCGTCCTAGTTCGCTCTTAAACTAGGTGGTGCCCCTGGTGTAGTTGGGATTTGGCTGTGGGTTCGTTGTTTTGGTTTGTGTTGTGTTGTGCCCCAGCCCCATTGAGCAGCACGGGAGCCTTGAAGGGTGTCTAGAAGTTGCTCTTCTTGTTGCCTGCCCCGGACCGCCTCAGTACCTAGGAAGCCTCCTTGTGAGATTTCCAAAAGAGGCCCCTCTCCGATTCGAGAAGAAGAAGAGGATCCATATGAAGGGCTCAAAAATTTGCTTCTTGATGACACATCTCCTTCCCAAAGGAGAACTCAAGAGCCCCCACCAAAGGAACGAGAGAGAAGTGAGTATCCTACCACCTCGGTGAAGATGGCTCCACGAACACGGCGAGCAAAACACTCACCATCACCTCCTTAACGGAGAAGACCATCGCACACTTCTCCACACCATAATTCAAAGAGGGATGACAAAAAGCAAGAGAAGAAAAAGGCGAGAAAGAGGTCACCCTCTTCTCCATCTTCCTCAAATTATTCATCTTCTGAAGAAAGCGATGGTGCAACTTTTGAACCATCAAAAAGAAGAGGCCATATTAAATCCTATGCCGCGTGGAAGAGATCGTCCAAGCTCAAGAAATTCAAAGAGGGAGGAAAGAGCATCTCTTTCCTTACCTATGATTGCATCTTTGGTGCTACAGACGAAGTCTTGGCTTTCATCCAATAATTCGATGCGACGTTTGGAGATGAGGGCTTCACAGAGTCTTCTAAGCTACACCATGTAGCTATGCACTTTCAAAAGTCCACTAGGCAATCGTGGTCTAGCCTACGGCCAATGTTGAAGCTCCACGAACATGGAAAGCTTAACGAGCTTCCATCATGAAGCAGTTTTTGGCCATTGATACCAAAGAGAAAGTACTCACCGAATGGCGAAACATGAAGCTCTCTCCCTAAAATCCATTTGCAAATATGTACTCAAAGCCATTCTCTTCAAAAAGATGAATTTTGGAGAGCAAAAACAACAATTTTCTGCGGGCTTAACTGAAGAAATGGTGGATTATGTCAACTCCCAAAGGCCATGCACCACATCTGCAATTATACACCATACTATGGTGGCTTTTTGAATCAATTTCCAAACAGGGGCTAAGAGAATTCTTAAGCCCACGAAAAATAAGGGTTCCTATGAGCCTAAGGGGAAGGACAGTGTCCAAAAGTCTCCTAGGGGCAATTCCAATAACACCAAAGCTAAGGAGAAGGGAGTTTACAAAGGCAAAAACAAACACTCTTTTGAAGAGCTTGAGTGTTATCGCAAGGATAACCATTGTTTCAAGTGCAGCGAGCAAGGGCATGCGAACCACACTTGTCCCCAAAAGAATACCCGCCATGAGCCTCCTAGAGCTACCTAGGTCGAAATCCAAAAAGAGGAAGCTCAGCACAAAGGATCTCCTCTATGCCATGCTTGGGGAAAGGTAAGAGAACATGATGCATTTATTCTCTTTGACCCTTGTTCTACTCACAATTTCATATCCACAGAGTTGGACGCCAAGCTAGGCATACAAGCTTATGAGATGGGAGATGTCCTACCTGTGCAGATGGTGCTTTCAAGGGGCAAGAAGCTTCAATCACTCCCTTAATCGAGAAATTGAGGCTCCATGTCCAAAGCTATGTGGACAAAGAAGACTTCTTTATCTCTCCTCTCAAGCATGAAGATGTAATCCTAGGGGCACCATGGTTTGATCGCATGGCTGCCAATGTTAAATTCCTTGAAAGAAAAATCTACTTTAAGTAGAGGGAAAAAGATATGTGCATAGATGCTAAGAAGTTGGGTAACACCATACTCATTGTACATACGCAAGCTTTCAATAAGTCAATAAAGACTCTATTTGTGTGTGCATGATTTTTGTTAAATATTCTCAAAATCAACCTAATGCTTTAGCAAAAGAAAAAAAAAACAATCACAAGGAATTAGAGTTATCCAATTTTCTCAAGGGGTTTCAAGATTTTTTTATTGACGACATCCCTTGTGAACTACCTCCTAAACGAGGCAATGATGACCATGCAATTGAACTTCTTCTCGGAAGTTCATGGCCTAATAAACCTCCTTATAGAGTTTCTCTAGCTCAACAAAAGGAGATTATGTGGCAAGTGCATGAGTTAGTTGAGAAGGGCATGGCTCATCTCCATTTTGTTCACCTATGCTATTAGTGCAAAAGAAGGATGGCACATATCGTATGTGTGTTGACTATAGAGCACTAAATAGGATCACTATCAAAAATAGGTTTCCCGTTCCATGGGTAGAAGACCTATTTGATAAGCTACAAGGGTCGACCTACTTTAGTAGAATTGACCTAAAAAGTGGATATCATCAAATAATGATAGTTGATCAAGACATTGTAAAGACCGTATTTTGCACCACATTTGGTCTTTACGAAGACATTGTCATGCCTTTTGGCTTGACCAATGCACCAGCCACATTCAACCACTTGATGGAGAATCTATTCAGGCCTCACCAAGCGAATTCACCAAGCTATTCAGGCCTCACCAAGCTTAACATCTACTCTAATTCACTAGACGAACACAGGCAACATCTCCAAGTAATTTCAAGTCTTAAGAGAGAATAAACTTTATGTTAATTGAAAGAAAAGTGAATTTTTCTTACAAGAGATTCACTATTCAGGTCACATTATCTCTCAAGATGGCATCCAAATGGATCCATCAAAGTTAGAGGTAATAAAAGGATGGCCTAAACCAAGGAATCTTCATGAACTAAGAAGATTTATAGGTATGTGTGCATACTATAGATGCTTCATAGAAAAGTTCTCACTAATATAGCAGGACCATTACATGACCTAACAAAGAAAAACGTTAGGTATACATGGTCTCTCAAGGAGAAAAATGCTTTCAAAAAGCTTAAAGAAAAGCTTATCTCTCAACCTGTGCTTACACTGTTGGATCTCTCAAAGCCATTTGAGGTCCAATGTGATGCTCTTGGTGATTCCCTTGGAGCTATTTTGCTCCAAGAAGGGCACGCCATAGCTTATGAAAGTCAAAGGTTCGACCCTGTTGAGCAAGCTCTAGGCATATATGAAAAGGAACTCCTCGTAGTTCTACATGCCTTAGAGTCATGGAAACACTATTTATTGGGGACTCCTTTCATTGTGCAGACGAATCACCAAAGCCTTAAGTACTTCATGACACAGACCAAGCTCTCCAACAAACAAATGAGGTGGGAAAATTTCCTTTTGCAATTTCATTTTCATACTGCTCACATTGCTAGCAAGCATAATCAAGTAGCCGATGCACTCTCAAGACGGCCGAGAGTGAATGTGATTTCCATAGCAACTCACAATGATCTATCTTCTATGATAGATGAGTATGCTATTGATCCCGATTTTAGAGATGTGATTTCAGCTCTTGCACTAGGGAAGAAAGAAGAACCGTTTACTTTACAAGATGATTATCTTCTCTATGGCAATAGACTATGCATTACTAACTCACTACGTGAGAAAGTAATGTATGAATATCATGCTCCTCCTTATGCGAGGCATAGAGGGATGCAGTCTACCCTAAAAGGTCTACCATGAAAGCAAACATACAAGAGTATGTTTCTAAACGTGTGGTATGCCAAAAGAAGAAGTTTGATAGAGGGAAGCAGCCCGGATTGCTTCACCCTTTGCCAATCCCTAATTCACCATGGGAGAGCATATCCATGGATTTTATCTTTGGATTGCCTAAGTCTATACATGGGAATATGGGAATATGGATGATAGTAGACAGGTTTACTCAACAAGCTCATTTTATACCTATCAAAAAGACTATCAAAGCCCATCAAATGGCAGCCCTCTTCATTTCACAGATCTTCAAGTATCATGGATTGCCGATGTCCATAGTGTCGGATAAAGATCCTAGAATGACCAATAATTTTTGGAAGTGTCTCTTTGAGAATTTAGGGACAAGGCTAAACTTCTCTCCGGCCTATTATCCACAAACAGATGGCCAAAGTGAAATAGCTAACCTAACAATTCTTGATATACTAAAAGCCTATGTAACGAAAGTAGATCAAAGGTCCCAATGGGAGAAGTACTTACCCTTAGTGGAGTATGTCTACAATAACATTGTACATACTTCCACGGGAAAAGCACTTTTTGAGGTAATTGAGGAAAGATCTAAAATTCCCCTCCTACTTAAGGTACATGGGAAGATCTTCGCTGCAAATGAGTATAACCTACAAGAATCTTTCCAAAATATTAAGGATGCTATCTCTATCTCATAGAAAGGGCAAAAGGCTGGTGCTGATAAGCACAGAAGAGCCCTAGATTTTAAAGAAAATGATTGGGTCTTACTTAAAATTCCCAAGGCTCGATTAAGGCACACAACGAGCAAGAATCCTACAGGACATCGAAAGTAATTTGCTAAATTAGCAAAAAGGTACTATGGTCCCTTCCAAATTCTTAGACCAATCAATGAGATGGCCTATCAACTAAAGTTGCCCAACCATTTGGCTCATACACAATGATTTCCATGTGAGCCTTCTAAAGCCTTACAAAGGGGAGCCACCTCAAGAACCAACTATTGAAGACCCAATGGAGATTGAGGACCAAGAAGAGGTGTTGTAGCCCGAATCCATTCTCCCACATGAAGACAAGGTATTAAGAGGCGGTAAGACTATCCGACGATATCTTATTAAGTTTAAGAATTATCCTTTTGAAGATGCTAGATGGATACCAAGCATACAATTAAAGGATAACCTAAACCTTGTCAATGCTTACAATGCTTCCCTAGAGTAAGCAAATGTACAAATGTTTAAAATAAAAAACGTTTTTGTCTTGTAAGGCTCTCTTTTTCTTTATTGTGCACAATGTGAAGTAGTATGCATGCTTAGAATCAAGTTTGCGGAGATGACTTCTTCCAAACACCAAGTAGAGCTTGTCACTCTACTATGGAAGATTGATAGGACTAATGTGCAAACATGCTTGCGGCAGCCTTAGGCTCTCAAGCGCCATGTGGATTAGTCATCCATTCTAGAACGATGTCGTAGGGTAAGATACGGATCCTCTACCCGCTAGAAAAAGGACTAATGAATAGGCTTTATCTTCTCTACCCCATAGTCGCGGACGACTATGATTTCAAGAGAGAGGTAATGTCATAATAACTAATATCTAACTCTCCTAAATGATTTTCTCATGTTATACTGATCATTTAATATAGGGAAGTGTCAGGGGAGAAAAAGCTAAAATATTGGTTAAGCTGGCAGACCGCTGGCCATAGTAGGGATCCAGAAGGGAAAATAGGGATCCAAAGCGAGGGCCATCTGCAAAAGATCAATTGCAACAATGGGCTCCAAAGACCTTAAGGTTCAGCCCATTAAGACTTCGAAAATTCAAAGGTAAGTCCAAATGGTCAAGCTTAGTGAAATTGGATTCTTTGTGAGTGTACAGAAAGTCTACAAGTGGTCCTAGATTGATGGGGGCGAGCCCTTTTAGTAGGGGATGAGAGAGAAACACACACACACACACACACTCATGCAAGCCCCTTTACACAAAGGGAATAAGGGACACATGTCAGCTCCCTAGCCCAGTTGCCCCCAAGGTGCACTCAAATCCTATTGGATGGCCATAGAGGTGGACCAATGAGAATTAGGCTAGAGTACTTTTAGTTTAATTCATTTGAAAACACTTAATAAAATAACCAATAAGAATAAGCTCTCTAGAAGACTATTGGACACTCTCCCAAGGGGTCCAATGAGCATTCAGCAGCCTAGTGGCTTGCCTGCTTCCTATTGGCCATAAGACAAAGGGGTCCAATGAGAGTTTAGTTGAATTATTTAATTACCTAAATCTCTCACACAAGGGGAAAGGGGGGCACATGTCACAAGGCTATCACTTATGCCTCTTAATTCCTATTGGCTAAGCTTGGAAAGGTCCAATGGGAAGCCAGCACGAGGAATTAGCAAGAGGAGTCGACCAAGACGAGAGAGGGGGTTGATTTGTGAAGGCATTATCACACACACACTCACACAATATCATATGTGAAGCAAGAAGACTCTCTCTCTCCTTCTCAAGCTTTAAGGGAAAGCTCATCATCTACTCCAAGCTTGGAGAAAGGAGGCCTACACCAACAACTCTTGGCTTTGTGATGCAAATCCAACCAAGAACTAAGATTCATTTCATGCTCATCTCCTCTACCATGCTAATTACTATCTATGCTATGCTAATATAAGTGATTATGTGAGGAGATGTACTTCTTTCTCGTAAGAATACTCCTTCTTCCTCTCAATCTACTCTCATACCCCGCTAGCTCTCATCGTCTTCGAAGGTGTGTGAGGTCTTGGGTCTGAGACCGTGAGGGAATTGATGTTGTGTTTTAAAGTGTTTGCTAGTGCTTGAAGCTTCCATCATCATTGCACTAGCTAGTTATTGAAGGAACACGAAGAATTGTATTGTAAAATGTCTCCCTTGATGGGGGAAACCTATAATGCAAAGCCTTTTGGACCGGCTCCATGTAAATCCGGTCTCAACTGTTGTCAATAGCTTGATTTCTCTCTCTTTTGAAGTATTGTTCATGCCTATCTAGGTGTTATGATTTTTGTTGCTCTCTCCACCCAAGCACCCAAGCACTCTTGTTATGCTCATTAGCAATCTATTCTAATGCATGCTCACTATGTTCATGCTATTTTCCACTACATACAAGGGTATAAGCATGTTAACTTGTCATGCTTTTTGGTGTCCCGGACAATGCTAGTAAGAGGTGCTTGTTAGCATCTATTCAAAACCAAAGAGCAAGTGAAGTTTGAAATTTTAATAACCATAAGATATATTATTTGTTCCCTCCCATATGGGGTGTGGACTCTGTTTTCGGTTACGACAACGACGTGGGGTGTGTCCTCTGTTCTCTCTCTCTCTCTCTCTTTCTCTCTCTCTCTCTCTCTCTCTCTCTCTCTCTCTCTCTCTCTCTCTCTCTCTCTCTCTCTCTATGCGGCGCAGACTCCCTCTCTGTCTCACTCTCAGACCAGTTTATAGTTTGCCCTGTTCCTACTCCTCTCTCTCTCTCTCTCTCTCTCTCTCTCTCTCTCTCTCTCTCTCTCTCTCTCTCTCTCTCTCTCTCTCTCTCTCTCTCTCTCTCTCTCTCTCGCATTGCTTCTTGCCTCGAAGTTGAGTTGTCAAAGCTTAGGAGACTTGCAGATATGGAGCAGACAACATTATTGCCACTAGAAATGGAGGCTGAAGGGAGCCATTACAGGAAATGAATCACAACTACCAGCATCCAGCTCTTTCTATTATCAGGAAATATGAGACAGAAAGAAAGCGTAAACAGCGAGAGCACCGACAGATGACAACTAAACGAGGACAGCATGCCATCGACGATGAGGAGAAAAGGAAAATATCCTTCGAGATTGTGAAAGCTTTCAAGAGCAGGACTGAAGGTCTCAACAAAGAAGCAAAGTGCCAAATCTGGAATCTTGTTGCTCAACATCCGCTTGTTCGGGCAATCCGTGATCAGTCTTTAGAGGAGGAGGCTGTTGTGCAGAGTGCAATTGTCTCCAATGTCCGCAACACACTAGCTATCGTCAAGCAGCCAGCTTCTAACGACGAGCTGTTTTTGAAGAATGCAGCATTGCGATGATGATAAATTCAAAGGAAAACATGCCTATTGCCAAATTCTCCAGGGTCCTAAAAGTCTCGACCGTCGCAGCTTGTTCAAAGCAAAATCACGGCAGGTGAAGTCTGGTGTCAATGCTCGACTGTTTTTATTGGCTAAATGTCACAAGCAACACCGTCATAGCCCTATCACAGATGAAATTAAGAAATTTGTCTACACATTTTGGATAGAGGAGACTCGTGTTTCACCCAACAAGAAGTATGTTTGTCGAAAGACAGTGAGAAGGAAAAGCTACATAAAACACCATGTGCACCTCCTGGATGAGTCTCAGGTGATCAATGACATACTTGCTCCATAACTTATGCATTCTAGCATGCTAGTAATCTACCTAGCATACAGAGCATGCTAGTTGTCACAATATGTTATGCTATGTATGCCGTGCTAGTTAGCATAATCTCACTCCTAGTATGCTGGGTATGCTGTCTAGCACAATATGTAAGCTACTATAACACCCTTTATGCTAGTTAGCATACCTATTATTCTAACTAGCATGCTCTATATGTTCTTTGACACAATGAGTATGCTAGCTACCTTTCGTAGTATGCTAACTAGCATAATGGGTAAGCTGGTTTATGGTATATGCTAGTTAGCATTCCTGTATGGTGGGTATGGTGTTCATCATAAATCTTCTGCTAGTTAGCATGCCTAATGATCTTGAGGACTACGCTGGTTAGCACAATATGTATGCTACTTTAACACCTTTTATGCTAGTGTGTTGGCTATGCTATTCAACATAACAAGTGTGCTGGCTAACACAATATGTATGCTAGTTAGCATACCTTCTATTCTTCTTAGCACACTTTGTGTGGTTAACAATGACTCATATGTTAAACTACACACTGATTTTGCTTGTTATCACAGCTAGTATGCTAGTTAGCATACTCAGCTGTTCTAACTAGCAATATAGAATGCTAGTAAGCATGCTATATTGCTGAGTATGCTAGTAAGCATACTCAGCAAGCTAACTAGCATGCTGAGTATGCTAGTTAGCACAGCTAAGAATGCTAAGTAGCATAACGAGTAAGCTGGTTTATGCTAGTATTCTAGTTAGCATATTCAGCTATGCTAACTAGCATACTCAGCATGCTAACTAGCATGCTCATGAGTATGCTAGTTAGCACAGCTAAGAATGCTAAGTAGCATAACGGGTAAGCTGATTTATGCTAGTTAGCATTCGTAGTGTGCTGGCTATGTTGTTCAACATAATAAGTGTGCTGGTTAGCACAATATGTATGCTAGTTAGCATACCTTCTATTCTTCTTAGCACACATTCATGTGGCTAACAATGACTCATATGCTAAATTACACACTGATTATGCTTGTAAGCACAGCTAGTATACTAGTTAGCATATTCAGCTATGCTAACTAGCATACTCAGCATGCTACCTAGCATGTTGATGAGTATACTCAGCATGCTGATGAGTATGCCTCGTATGCTAAACTACACACTGATTGTGCTTGTTAGCACAGCTAGTATGCTGGTTAGCATACTCAGCATGCTAACTAGCATGCTGATGAGTATGCTAGCTAGTATGCTAATGAGTATGCTAGTTAGCACAGCTAGTATGCTAACTCAGCATGCTAGTTAGCATACTCAGTATGTTGATGAGTATACTCAGCATGCTAACTAGCATGCTGATGAGTATGCCTCGTATGCTACACTACACACTGATTGTGCTTGTTAGCACAGCTAGTATTCTAGTTAGCATACTCAGCTATGCTAGTTAGCATACTCAACATGCTAACTAGCATGCTTAGTATACGATGTTATACCCAGTTACATGCATGTTAGGACCATACAATGTGTTGTTTAACACACCAATTTGTTTCTATGGTGGATGTATTAAGTAGCAATGCATATAGTCCTGTTTGGATTATTGCTCCTGGTAAACATACTGATAAAATATGGATATTGCAGGTTGAGCTCTTTCAAAGATTCAAACAAAAACATCCAGATTGTAAGATTGGCATGAGGATGTTTGAGATATTGAAGCCATTCTTTTGCAGGAGGCTGAAGGATAGGTACACATGTTGTTGCGAATACCATGTGCAGATGACCTTTTTGAAAGACGCACTGAACCACATGCGCTCTCGTGCTTTGGGGCTGCATGATACATGTTGCAACTGTGTATGCAATATCTGTGCTACAGGCAAGAACATTAGCAGCGGCAGCTGCCTGGCTTCACATCACACGTTCAAAGGTGTCACACAGATGTGGGAGTCCATTCTCTGTCCAAAGCCAGCAGATGCAGTTTTCCATAGAAGGGAATGCCTGATGGGAGACTGTAAGATATGTGGAGTAAAGAAGTTAGAATTATGTTTCTTAGAAATAGCAAAGCCAGGTAAGAGTATTAATGTGAAATTATTTGCGTATGTAGAAGCAAAAGACAGGCATGGAAACAGTAAGAAAAGAAAAGATCTTTTGCATAAAGAAATGCAGTGCTGGGAGTTTCTTCGACTGTTGCAGACCAAGTTAAAGCTCTTCATCACTCATAACTATGTGGCACGATGGTAAGGACAACAATTTAAGGATTGTATACTTTGCTTTCCGGATGATGTCATTGTCTCAGTTGTTGACTTTGCTGAAAATTACGCCTTCAAGGAGCAAAATGAGATTCAGTCAATGCATCGGCACTCTAGTCAAGTAACTATTTTTGTACACATAACGTACTACCGCAAGGCAGGGGAGGTAGTCAAAACAATCCACTTCTTCATATCAAATGATAGGGTCCATGACACACTGTTTGTGCAACATTGCTTCATGCTACACCATGACTGGTTACAACAAGAGGGTGTCACTTGTAAACAACATTGGGTGTGGTCAGATGGTGCGGCCTCGCAATTCAAGGGAGCCAGGCCTTTCTATTTTGTTGCAAGATATGGTGGACTCAGAGGGATTGGGATGAGCTGGTTCTTCTTTGGATCAGGGCATGGCAAGGGCGAGCATGATGGTGCGGAGCAGTTGTGAAAAGAACCTTGACCCATGAACAACTAAAACCTAATGGAGCTATATTGCAGTGTGCAGCAGATGTGGTTTCTTATTGCCAGGCCAACCTATCGCATGGAGCACTTGCATCATATCCTTCAAAAGAAAGGGAATGTGCTCGTGTGTTCTGGGACGTTAAAGAGGGAGATGTTAACAGGGAAGTTAAGTGGAATTGTGCCACTGTGGAAAAAACTCGCTCTTTGCATGCTATTCGTGGTCACAACCTGCAGGATCCAATTGCCCTTGCAACAAGAAAGTTGGCATGCTTCTGTGATGGATGCATGAACGGAAGGTGGAATCGCTGCATCAATAAAGCTCACGTGGAGGCTTGGGATTATCAGATTCTGCAGCCATTACTTGAGCAAACAGATGAAGTTTCGACAGAGGAAGTCGTTGGCTATGATGACTTCACATACAAAGGTCATCATGATGTGTTGAGTAGCGCTCTATGTTCTGGAAACACATTTGCTGTAAATCCAGATGCTTTAACCAACACCAAAGATGTGGATTCCTATCTGGTCAAGTGTGTTGCAGAAAAGGAGAAGGTGGAGAAGGGGTACATTGATGAATGGAGCAATGTAATTGACAGAGGCTCATATGTTGTGCAAGGACTGTATTACAAGCAATTGGATGCATACACCTTCAAGCTAGACCACAAGCAGCCTATCGTCCACCTACTTTCACATCTGGTGCGATGTGTCAAAATACCCATGGAGCACGTCCCAAGGAGAAGGCAGGTGTACACAATCACTCCAGAAAGCTATGAAGCAATCTGTAATAGCATGCCCTTCAGCTTTTAAGTTGTATCCACTAGATTTTCTATATACCACTTTGCTATAAGGGTATGCAGTTTTATTATAAAGTTGGTCAGCATGCTAACTATCAAACTGTTTACATTGATTGCCAATCTGTAATAGCATGCCCTTCAGCTTTTAAGTTGTATCCACTGGATTTTCTATATACCACTTTGCTGTAAGGGTATGCAGTTTTATTATAAAGTTGGTCAGCATGCTAACTATCAAACTGTTTACATTAATTGCCAACATGCTAACTCAAACTGTTTACATCTTGTGTCAGCATGCTAACTATCAGACTGTTTACATTAATTGCCAACATCAAATTATTTACATAGGGTTCAATTTTACAATGACAGTCACTGCCCCAAAAACCCTTAAGGCCTCCTCAGAGGGCACTTGTAGTGACCGGGTTGTCCCCGTTGTTTGTCTTCTTCCTGCTTCCTCTTTTCTTTTCTCTCTGCTTCCTCCTCTGCTTCTAGGTTGGCACTATGCTGCTCACTTTCTCTTCTTTCCCTCTCCATCTTTTCTTTCTCTCTTTCTACTTCTAGGTCAGCTTCCCGCTGTTTGCGACGAATTTCTTCCAGTCTTTTAGCCTCTATATCCCTCTTTTGAATGTCAAGCAAACGTTTGGCGACTGCATCAGAAAACTCATCTGAGCCTGTCTCAAACACATTATCAGCAACATATGCTTTCCGATCACCCGTTTGCAGCCAAAGAAAAAGGCAGGACTTCAAAGTTTCTATAAGGAACTTTTCCCTCTGCTCAGCACTCTGGTGCTCTAGACTGGGAGTAACAAGCCAAGTTTGTGGTGGGTTCTGAAACACTTTATAGAAGCTATTATCGATTATAAGTGTGTTTTGCGCGTTGTACCCCGGAGTGTGTTTCCAGAACAAGGATAAGTCTTTCATAAACACAGGTTTTCTCTGGATCTGCCAGGATTGCTTTGTACAGTGCGCTTGAGCAAAAAACCCAGTAATCTTTGGCACCTGCTCTTTAAAAACAGTACGGCAAATACTCATGACTTTACTATGGAGGCTTGTGCTCCATATAAACACATTAAAGAATTGCAGGTACCAGTCCAAAAAAAAATGGTTGTCCTTGCGACAGAACACCTGCTTATCAAGTACATCGTATTTCAGCATTTCATCTGCATATGCCGGGGGCTTTTCACCAAAACGAGGCTCTACCACTGCCACCAAAAGACCGTTTAGGTCCAGCACCAGAGCCCTTTTTTCATCACATAAACGCTTAGGCACCCATATTAGGTCTGATAGAGGATACCATTCAGCAAAAATAACCGGCCCACTTGGGTGCACATAATTTAGGCGCTCAATAATACTACGGGCAAGCTGTGAATATCGTTCAAGGAATTTTTCAATCTCCATTTTCTGTCTCCTTAACTGCCTGGCTTTGTGGACTCGCCATCTCCGTAATTTCTGCCATTGCATGGCCGCAGTTGCATTAGGCATGACGATTAATGCCTGTTTCTCTTCCTCTGTAGGGAAACTGCGATACGAAATGAACAAGTTTAAAAAAGAAAAACCGCAAAAATTACAATGAACTATTACAATGAGCTGCTGCTCAAATTTATATTGCACAAAAATACATTTTCATTGGAAAACAAAATGCGTGTCTGTTACAATACGCATTTGGGTTTCAAAATGGTCTAGCATATACAGTGAAGGGCACAACTGGGTAGGGAGAAATAAGTCTTAACACAATTTTTTGCAAGCTCTTGAGCGGGTGGATTTCTTTTCACCTTTGGAGCTTTCAGCCTTGTCCGAACCACAGGCTGTGCTTGCAATGTCTTTGGGTACCTCTTCAAGGCCAACTTTTCTTTTCAGCTGAGCTTTACGCAAAAAACCCTCGAGAGGGCTATTTTCACCAACTTCTTGCTCATCTTCTATGTTGTCATTCTTCAAAGTTTCCCCTGAGCCACTAGCCACTATCCACTATCTACTGAGAAGCTTCTGCTTTGTCAGTTGCAGCAGGCATCGCTGGCACACGAGGCACACGAGGAGCCATGACAAAAAAAATCATCTTCTTTTTCATCTTCTGAGTTCTTGCTCACATCACCGCCTTCCTCAGTTGTTTTCATGCTTTCATTTGGCATCTGCTGGGATCCCTCATCCACCCCTTCACTCCTTGCATCCAGCTCAACACCCTTCTCCGTCGAAGGGTTATCACCTGTATCCAGCTCATCACTCTCCTCGATCGAAAGTTCCTCCATTACAGCCTTTCCCTTGCCCTTAGTGTCATTCACACTTCCCACATCACGGAGGGACTGCCCCAGGCCTGCAACAAAAAACGTGGATTAAGACTCATATAAGCATGTCATGTATGCTAGAAAATGTTTGATATGTCGTGACTATGTGTGCTGGCATACATTGGAATCCATTATGCTGACAAGCCCAGTATGCTAATTTGAATTTCTGAGTATGATAACTAGCATATCCAATATGCTAGTTTGCATCTGGAGATGGTAGCTTAGTTACTAGATTGCCATTATGACAAACTTACTCTAGTGTGTACACTGAGCACAAGTATGCTAATTAGCATACAAGATATGCTAATTAGCATATTGGGTATACTAATGAGCATACTGGGTATGCTAATTAGCATACTAGATATGTTAATTAGCATACTGGGTATACTAATGAGCATATTGGGTATGCTAATTAGCATACTAGATATGCTAATTAGCATACTGGGACTGGTGGTAGCTAGCATACAAGGACTGTCTTCAGTATGCTAATCAGCATATCCAATATGCTAATCAGCATACCCAGTATGCTAATCAGCATATCGAGTATGCTAATCAGCATACAAGATATGCTAATTAGCATATCCAGTTAACACACTAAATATTCTAATTAACACACTGGGTATGCTAATTAGCACACCCTGTACAATCTTACCAAATGTTGGTGTGATTGGATGTCTTTGCCCTGTGGGTTTCCAACACCATTCTTTTGGTATCCTTTGCTGGCAGGTCACAGCTCTACATTTTGTCGACAAGGAGCATGCAGCTGCAAAGCAGAGAAAGTGGTAGCTATGCCCACAGGACATCTTGACCGTGGCAGAGATTCCCTTTACTTCAAGTGGCAAACTGCAGCCACTGCACGGGTTGATCATCGTCCCATCGCATACCCCTTCTATACTTTCTATAAAAGTGCCCATAGCCATATTACACAGGGCAGTGGGAATGGAGGAGCCTTGTAGCATCTTTCTCATGTGCATTAGGAGCTGCAGTTGACCTTCACATGCATTCACTTTTGCTTTCATAACCTCCACATTAATCTGCACACCAAAAAAAAGAGGAGCATGGTAAGTACATAGGTTTTTTGTGCACACATTCCAATCATACGGTAGATGCATAAAAGTCACGCACTTACACGCTGACAAGTTGAGTCAGCAACAAGAGTGTCCTCACTGTCAGGAAATGCCAAACCTTCCAATGTCTCTTTAAATGTCTCTATTTTTACTTTACACTCTATTTCCCTCTTTGCATCCACGTTGTCGCTCTGTAGTAACCTCTGTAATTCATTTTCATCATCGTGAAGCTTTTGTCTCATAGCAAGCACAATTGGGGTGACCCTAGCATTGCTTGCTTGGACAACCCTCGTAGCTTCAAAGTCTGATTTTGCAGTTAGAAGATGTTCTTTAGCATCTTGCAGTTGTTTGCTGAGAATTTCAGAGGCAGCCTTTATGTGCTCCAAATTCTCAATGCCAAAAAATGACAGGCTTTCAGCCTGCTGGTGAGTGTTGTGGTGAGGGATGGGTGTCTCCTTGGTATCCTCCTTCATTTCAGCTTGCGCCTCCTCGATGTTTAGACATACATTGCGCATCCTCCACTTTTCGACATGGGCCTCGTAGTATCCTTTCTCTCGGAGGTCCTGCAAATGCTGGACAGCGAATTCAGCCCAATTGAATTGCATGGCTGAGCTACTTGCAATTGCCGCCGGGTTGAATTCTTTTACAAACCCCTTGGCGAATGCAGAGTTGATCTCCATGTCTGTTGGGGGCTTCTAGTACACCTTGTAATGCAGCTGCATCACCTAGTCAAACATATCAGTACGCAAACAACTGCATTTAATGCGATAGTGACTACGATTCTTTGACTCTGAAAACACTGAACCACTCCACATCACTAATCTGATCCCACCTCACTAGTTTGGGGTTGGCACCAGCTTGGCACTAGCCAGGGAGAGGCCATGAACATCATTGAACTCTTCTGCTGTAATACAGAACTTGCTCTGTACTGGGACTGTAAACTTTGGAGCTTTCCATTGGCATGCACACCCCCAATGTCACAAGATTAGCAGTAGGAAAGTGCATTATTGAGCACTTCGTTCCAATTTCAAGGTTCAAATCAAACACTGGTTTGTGCTTCTTGAGCCAGACTTCGACTTGAGCGATTGTATTTCAAGTGACTATTCACAAGATGTCCTACTGCTAAAGCCGACATCAAGGGACAACTCTCCAGCCAAGACAGCACCAGCTACTATCCTCGCAAATCATAATGACGTAGAGAGAGAGAGAGATAGAGAGAGAGTACCTGAGTCATCCTTCCCCTTTGTATGCAAGGTCTTTGCCATTGGGGATGCTGGGGAATCAGAGAGCTTCACCCTTTTTTGGGGCGGAGAAGAAGCAGCAGAAAGTTCAGGGGTCGACTTTGTTTTTGGTTATCTCTTACCTCTGGCCCCTGCGCCCCTCTTACTTCTGGCCCCTGCGTCCCGCTTCTCTCCATGCATGTTGACTGGCCCACTCCGCTTCTCTCCACGCATTTTGACTGCCCCACTCCCCTCAGAGTAACACTACGTAAATGGTCAGGAAAGTGGATTCAGGGTGGTCTCCCTATTTTGAAATATTTGATGGATTCCCACACGTTTGAAAAGTTACACTCTCATTATGCTTACAAGATATGCTTGTTGCCACATGATAACTAGCACAAAAAGCATGACAAGTTAACATGCTTATACCCACAAGTTACTAGGCCATTAAATGTTACATTGGTATCAGAGCACAAGGTTTCTCTTATCTTGCTCAAGAAGGAGGTCCTCAAGCTAGCTATAAATGGTTGGTATTATTAATTGCAATTGAGTAAGTAGAATAGGATTTTTTAGCCTGGCAGTGTGTCTGCCT
Organism: Adiantum capillus-veneris; assembly: GCF_014529385.1. Taxonomy (NCBI): domain Eukaryota; kingdom Viridiplantae; phylum Streptophyta; class Polypodiopsida; order Polypodiales; family Pteridaceae; genus Adiantum; species Adiantum capillus-veneris. Next base: position 75,141,862 of record NC_140955.1, on the reverse strand, counting down.
TTGTGTAGATAATGGGGCATCACCGTCGAGAGCTATGGTCTTAATAATGGAGTCCTACGGGGCTTGCCTACAGCTTAACCACTGTTGAGCTATTGGAAGCTTGATAGGAGCGGGTGCTATTTTGGTGTTGAAAGACCCTCTCTTCTATTCTTTGCAATTAATGGTATTCGAGCCACGGGTACAATAGCTTGGGGGCCTTTATAAAGGGGTAAAGAGGAGTAGCAACTAGGGCTTCAAGTGCCAAAGTACACCTAAAAACGTTTACACCTAAAAGTTGTTAGAATGGCGGACAATAGTAAAGAGAGTGAAATTAATGCTGATAGCTTTGATTTTGCTAATGAGCAGTCTACTAATGACGCCCCTATGCTTGTTAACTACCTTGTTTCCATGCTTCAACAAGCCATGGGCAATCCATCCCTCCAAAGTGAAGTGCAATGGCAGCTTCGCGATCATGGGATTCTCCAAACTCCCCACCATGACAAGAGAGTACATAGGAAGCCTCCTTATGAGACTTCCAAAAGAGGCCTCTCTCCGATTCGGGAAGAAGAAGAGGATCCATACGAAGGGCTAAAAAATTTGCTTCTTGATGATGCATCTCCTTCCCAAAGGAGAACTCAAGAGCCCCCACCAAAGGAACGAGTGAGTATCATGCCACCTTGGCGAAGATGGCTCCAGGAAGACGGTAGGCAAAACGCTCGCTCTCCATCACGTCCTAAACGGAGAAGACCATCGCACACTTCTCCACACCATAATTCAAAGAGGGATGACAAAAGGCAAGAGAAGAAAAAGGCGAGAAAGAGGTCACCCTCTTCTCCATCTTCCTCAAATTCTTCATCTTCTGAAGAAAGCGATGGTGCAACTTTTGAACCATCAAAAAGAAGAGGCCATAAGAAATCCTATGGCGCATGGAAGAGATCGTCCAAGCTCAAGAAATTCAAAGAGGGAGAAAAGAGCATCTCTTTCCTTACCTACGATGGCACCTTTGGTGCTACAGACAAAGTCTTGGCTTTCATCCAACAATTTGATGCAGCATTTGGAGATGAGGGCTTCATGGAGTCCTCTAAGCTACACCATGTAGCTATGCACTTTCAAAAGTTCGTCAGGCAATGGTGGTCTAGTCTACGGGCCAACGTTGAAGCTCCACGAACATGGAAAGCTTAACGAGCTTCCATCATGAAGCTGTTTTTGGCCACTGATGCCAAAGAGAAAGTACTCATCAAATGGTGAAACATGAAGCTCTCTCCCTAAAATCCATTCGCAAATATGTACTCAAAGCCACTGTCTTCAAAAAATTGGATTTTGGAGAGCAAAAACAATAATTTTGTGCGGGCTTAACTGAAGAAATGGTGGAGTATGTCAACTCCCAAAGGCCACGCACCATATCTGCGGTTATACACCATACTATGGTGGCTTCTCAAATTAATTTCCAAACAGGGGCTAAGAGAAATCTTAAGCCCACGGAAAATAAGGGTTCCAATGAGCCTAAGGGGAAGGATAGTGTCCAACAGTCTCCTAAGGGCAATTCCAATAACAACAAAGCTAAGGAGAAGGGAGTTTACAATGTCTCTCTGGAAGATTTTGAGTGTTATCGCAAGGATAACCATTGTTTCAAGTCCGACGAGCAAGGGCATGTGTACCACGCTTGTCCCCAAAAGAACACCCACCATGAGCCTTCAAGAGCTACCTTGGTCGAAATCCAAGAAGACGAAGCTCACCACAAAGGATCTCCTCTATGCCATGCTTGGGAAAAGGTAAGAGAACATGATGCATTTATTCTCTTTGACCCTGGTTCTACTCACAATTTCATATCCACAGAGTTGGCCACCAAGCTAGGCATACAAAGCTTACGAGATGGGAGATGTCCTACCCGTAGATGGTGCTTGCAAGGGGCAAGAAGCTTCAGTCATTCCCTTATTCGGGAAATTGAGGCTCCATGTCCAAAGCTATGTGGACAAAGAAGAGTTCTTTATCTCTCCTCTCAAGCATGAAGATGTAATCCTAGGGGCACCATAGTTTGATCGCATGGCTGCCAATGTTAAATTCCCTGAAAAAAAAATCTACTTTAAGTACAGGAAAAAAATATGTACATAGATGCTAAGGAGTTGGGTAACACCATACCCATTATACATACGCAAGCTTTCAATAAGTCAATAAAGAGCTCTATTTCCGTGTGCATGATTTTTGTTAAAGATTCTCAAAATGAACCTAGTGCTTTAGCAAAAGAAAAAAAAACAATCACAAGGAATTAGAGTTATCCAATTTTATCAAGGGGTTTCAAGATGTTTTTATTGACCACATCCCTTGTGAACCACCTCCTAAACGAGGCAATGATGACCATGCAATTGAACTTCTTGCAGAAAGTTCATCGCCTAATAAACCTCCTTATAGATTTTCTCAAGCTCAACAAGAGGAGATTATGCGGCAAGTGCATGAGTTAGTTGAGAAGGGCATGGTTAGGCCTAGCTCATCTCCATTTTGTTCACCCAAGCTACTAATGCAAAAGAAAGACGGCACATATCGTATGTTTGTCGACTATAGAGTATTAAATACGATCACTATCAAAAATAGGTTTCCCGTTCCACGGGTAGAAGACCTATTTGATAAGCTACAAGGGTCGATCTACTTTAGTAGAATTGACCTAAAAAGTGGCTACCATCAAATAAGGATAGTTGATCAAGACACTGTAAAGATCGCAGAGCCACCTCAAGAACCAACTATTGAAGACCCACCCGAGATCGAGGACCAAGAAGAGGTGCTGCAATGCGAGTCCATTCTCCGACTTGAAGACAAGGTATTAAGAGGCAGTAAGACTATCCGACAATATCTTATTAAGTTTAAGAATTATCCTTTTGAAGATGCTAGATGGATGCAAGGCATGCAATTAAAGGATAACCTAAACCTTGTCAATGCTTACAATGCTTCCCTAGAGTAAGCAAATGTACAAATGTTTAAAATGAAGAAAGTTTTTTGGTCTTATAAGGCTCTTTTTTTCTTTATTGTGCACAGTGTGAAGTAGTATGCATGCTTAGAATCAAGTTTGTTGAGACGACGTCTTCCAAACACCAAGTAGAGCTTGTCACTCTACTATGAAAACAGACATGCTTACGATAGCCTTAGGCTCTCGAGCGCCAAATGGATTAGTCATCCAATCTGGAACGATGTCGTAGGGTAAGATAGGGATCCTCTACCCACTAGAAAAAGGACTAATGAATAGGCTTTATCTTCTCTATCCCATAGGCGAGGACGACGATGATTTCAAGAGAGAGGTAATGTCATAATAACTAATATCTAATTCTCCTAAATGATTTTCTCATGTTAAACTGATCATTTAATATATGAAAGTGCCAGGGGCGAAAAAGCTAGAATATTGGTTAAGCTGGCAGACCGACCACATAAGGGATCCAAAGGAGAAAAAATAGGGATCCAAAGGGGGGGCCATCTGCAAAAGAGCAATGTGCAACAATGGGCTCCAAAGACATAAGGTTCAACCCATTAAGACTTCCAAAATGCTAAGGTTCCAAAATTCAAAGGTAAGTCCAAATGGTCAAGCTTAGTGAAATTGGATGCTTTGTGAGTGTACAAAAAGTCTTCAAGTGGTCCTAGATTGATGGGGCGAGCCCTTTTAGTAGGGGATGAGAGAGAAACACACACACACACACACACACACACACTTATGCAAGCCCCTTTACACAAAGGGAATAAGGGACACATTTCAGCTCCCTAGCCCAGTTGCCGCCAAGGTGCACTCAAATCCTATTGGATGGCCATAAAGGTGGACCAATGAGAATTAGGCTAGAGTACCTTTAGTTTAATTCATTTAAAAACACTTAATAAAAGAACCAATAAGAATTAAGCTCTCTAGAAGACTATTGGACAGTCTCTCAAGGGTCCAATGAGCATTCAGCAGCCCACCAATGGCTTGTCTACTTCCTATTGGCCAGAAGACAATGAGAGTTTAGTTGCATTTTTTAATACCTAAAGATCTTACAAAAGGGGAAAGAGGGGCACATGTCACAAGGCTATCACTTATGTCTCTTAATTCTTATCGGCTAAGCTTGGAAAGGTCCAATGGGAAGCCAGTAGGAGGAATTAGTAAGAGGGGTCGACCAAGATGAGAGAGGGGGCTGATTTGTGAAGGTATTATCACACACACACACACACAATCTCATGTGTGAATCAAGAAGACTCTCTCTCTCTCCTTCTCAAGCTTTAATGGAAAGCTCATTATCTACTCCAAGCTTGGAGAAGGGAGGCCTACACCAACAACTCTTGGCTTTGTGATGCAATAACCAAGCTTCATTGCATGCTCATCTCCTCTACCATCTCCTCAATAGCTTAATTTCTCTCTCTTTTGAAGTATGTTCATGCCGATCTAACTAGGTGTTATGCTTTTTGTTGCTCTCTCCACCAAGCACTCTTGTTATGCTCATTAGCAATCTATTCTAATGAAATGTTCACTATGTTCATGCTATTTTTCGCTACACACAAGTTACTAGGCCATTAAATGTTACAAAATACCCCCAATGTTTTGACATTAATTCCAAAAATGCCCCTCAAATTCTCCAAAATTCCCAAAATACCCATGGTTGTGAGATAAAATTTCTCCAAAGATTAAAAAATTTGTAACTTTCCATAAGAAGACTGATTGTCTATCAATCCAAGATGCTAGAACTAGAATTTGAGTTGGTTATGTGGCTTTGGAGATGAATTGCTTCATTATTTTTAGACATTATTGCCCTTTTTTGCGAGATAGTTAGTGACAAATTACATGCTCTATGTCTTTGAACTGGTTTAAGCCAGATGTAGTCCTAGTCATTTTGTAAAAAATTTGCTCTTCTAATATAAATTTCATCGCACTTAAGGTAATTTTAAAAAAAAAGAGGCAGCTCAATTGTCAAAAAGGAATAAAGACAAGAAAATCTTGAACAATCCAACCAAAATAGATACAAGGGTATTTTGCGAATTTTTGAAATTTGAGGGGTATTTTGGGAAGTTTCCCAAAAAATAAAAAGACATTCTTGCAACAAAAACAGATAGAAAAAAGAGAGATAAAAAAAGTGGAAGAGAAAGAGAGATTTGACACACAAAAAAAAGCATCCTTGCATTCAAAACGTGCTACTCTAGAGGAAAACTCAAATAATCAATTCCATCTTTTTCTCTTGCATATGCACACACAGACACCCGTGAGGAGTTCTCTCTCTCTCTCTCTCTCTCTCTCTCTCTCTCTCTCTCTCACACACACACACACACACACACACAGATCGAAGGCGGAGTGGGACAAACCAACCAAGAAGCTTGTTTGGCCGACTATATTAGATAAATGTAAGCCTCTATCAAGATGTAATCCACTAATCCTACAATGTTTGCATCTTAAAAGCGTGCCATGTGTAATAGTTGACATGGGTAGAGTGATTCTTGATGACGTTCTTGATGACACTATTTTGAAGGAGGCAAGGTCCCATGATACCAAGCCTATTGTTTTGGAGAGGTAGGAACAATCTTAAGGGACCTCAAAGATCTATCCAACAAGTTCCCGACTCAAGCTCTCTCATTGATGAGAAAAATGGTTTAACCAATATAGCACACTTAAGGTGATAGAGAGGAGGCCAAATGGCAAAAGGCAAGAAGCCTTGAATTATCTAGAGGTAGAGTTTTTCAATTACATAGCTCCATTCAGAATAGATTTTAAATTGCAAACAAGTGATTTGGTTGATTTATGATCAAACAGTATGAATTATGGCTACCCTCTGGAGAAAGTTTGTAGGTAAATGCTTTCGAAGAAGAGAAGATAGATGGGTGGGTTGAGAGTGAACGAATCCATCAAGTCTGACATCAGTATCCAAGAACTCTCAATTGATCTCCTTCTATTTGGCCTATTGATTGTTGGGTGTAACCAATACTCGAAGCACAGAGAGAGAGAGAGAGAGAGAGAGAGAGAGAGAGAGTGAGTTAACGTACTTGAAAGTCAAATCTGACCAATGGGACCAAATGAACCATGTCTCATGCTCAACATCGAGTTGATCAATGACTCCCAATGCTTGAGGATTGTGGATATGAGGGTTCATGGAGATTGTATTATCATATTCGAAGGTCAAATATGACCTATGCAACCAAGTGCACCATGTCTCACACTCGATGCCGAGTTCCTTTAATAACTCTCAATGCTATGAGGGTGGCAAATGAGAGTTGGCTAGAAGGGAAAGGTATGTAAGTAATAATATGGGTTGAAAATGTGATAAAGCGCTCAGCACTCAAGTAGGGTATGATAGTCGGACTCTTGACCTTGCAAACAGCATACTATGCTGTCAGAGGTTTTGGATAAGGGAATTATAGGCTCAAGGATGTATGGATGTGTACGACCTTCTCTCTCATACAAGAACATGTTTTGATTGGCAATATTTCTTAGGCCATGATACATTGGTTTTGTGGGAAAGTATCATTCACTCTAGGGTTCAATGGTGCAGCATGTAGGTAGACATGGACGCTAGACATGGAAAGTATCATTCACTCTGGGGTTCAATGGTGCAACATGAAGATAGACAAACACATGGTGCACACACACACCCACGCTCGCCGTAGCATTGAGAGAATTTTGCAGATGCAATAGATGTGAATAGAGATCGTAGAGATTGAGAACCAATAAGTATGGGCTCACTTACCGTGATGATTCCGCATTTTGTGTATTTATCTTGGAGAATGAGTTCATGACATGTGCATTTAGAGAGAGAGAGAGAGAGAGAGAGAGAGAGAGAGAGAGAGAGAGAGAGAGAGAGCAATTCTCTAAGGACACTAAACTTCTAGGTGATTCATTGGAGTGTGAAGGGGATGGATACTTCAAATTGCCAAAACATGTCAAACCCTACTGCTAAACCAACGAACTCACTCTATTGAACTATGGTGACATGTTCCATGTCTAGCACTCTATCTCGATCAAGGCCTAGGTTGGCAACTAACGAGAGGTAATGGCACCTCCAAGCGCACAAAGCATGTCCAATGTATGTTGCTAAAAGAAGTGAAGCCAACATATTTAGCTATAGTAGCATGATGACACTCAAGTTCTCTCTCTCTCTCTCTCTCTCTCTCTCTCTCTCTCACACTCACTCACACACACACACACACACACAGCCCTATGTTTGAGGTAAGATAAAATCACACTTTTTGTTTCTTTGGGATCCAGATAGTCTGTGTGTAATGAGGCAATGATAAATATTCTCTCTCTCTCTCTCTCTCTCTCTCTCTCTCTCTCTAATAAAAAAAAGCAAAATGGTATAACGTGTATCACCCAAATGTGGTAGATTGGTTATGCCACTTCCCCCTTGAATAACAAGTCTTAGTTCAACTCTCCTGGTCACATAGGATTTTTAAGGTCTTGAGTTCAACTCTCCTGGTCACATAGATGTTTAAGGTCTCTTGGGATAGTTTCTTACGACTATAAAATTCTCCTCTCTCTCTCTCTCTCTCTCCCCCTCTCTCTCTTTGAGATCTATAAGTATACATCGAGAAGTGAGATACCAACATTTCTTTTAGTAATTAATTGCGAGCTTTTGTACAAGGGATAAGTATATTCAAATGACATCATAAGAACCATAAATATAGAATTTTCAACTAACAGCTGTCTACAAACTAGTGCTTTGCTATGATATTTTACTATCTGCAAATTATTGCTTTATGTATGACTCAGTTTAACCTTGAGCCGTTAAAAAAAACAATCAACCAATTGAAGGAAGGGGAGGAGGAGGAGAAAATCCACTTGGAGAATTTAAGAAAACATTCTTTTTTAAAATTTCCTGACCCTAAAGGGACTTGTGAAATCAACTTTCTTGAACAATGCGGTGCATACATGCAACTCAAAACTTATCGAAACCGGCAAAGACAAGAAATGCAGACGTATAGTAAAGATTCCCGCAACGTTTAAAACGCTAAAAATTGAAGTTCTATGGAAGAGGGCTAATAGATCGCTTTTGCGGAAGATGAGAGAGATCATGTGCATGAAGCTGCCATGGCGGTAGCCTCCGTTATTTCAAGCTACAAGTTTTTTCCCTTGCACAAGTTTTCATGTGCGCACTCTTTTAATGACGTAGTGGTGTGTGTGTACAGTGTTAGAAAAAAACCGGGGTATAAAGTGTCAGGGGGGAAAGGGGCCTGCAATGAAACCGGAGCGCACTGATAGCACACTAGGGTTCACGTTGTGGCCTACTTGACAAGTGGCTTGGAAAGCACATAGCTTCAGAGTGTGGCTGAGTTTCATTCCAGTACGGTGGAGACATTCTGTGCGTGATATTCCGACATACGGTGTGCTTATTGGGAAAGCCTTAAATCGGTTGGCATCATGCAGATCACGCATGCTGATTTGGTTTGGCAAGCATCTAATGATTGCAGTGTAGATTACGGCAGATAATGGCCACTAGATAAGACGGCCAGGATCAACAGCCCCCTGACCGCCGACCTTGACGATGGGAACAATGAAGTGATTCTTGGAACCTTACTGCTGGTGCTTGGATCGAGCTTACCCATTTGCTAATCATATCCCACATGCTTCTATATTCTTTCCAGTGCCAAATGGTTTCTCGCAGGGTTTTTGTACCAGTAAATTTATTAACCTCTTTTTGCAGGATTTGCATATTGCCATTTCGTAGTACAAGCCCAATTGAAGATGGATTAGTTGATCAGAACTCATCATTTCATTAGCCCTTAGTTTTCATATTCCTTTGCATATAATTTGAAGAAAATTGTAATTAAAAGCTTTTTACTGTCCTCTCTATATCTAAAACTGCTGGAAACAATTGTCTCAATTTGGAGTATAAATACAAATGGACATGTACATATGCCATATCCATTTCACATCACTCGGGGGCTTGAGACCGTTTTGGGTTTTTGCTCTTCAATGCTTCTACAAGGAAGGATTTACTCCTCCATATCACCGCCACTGCTATAACCTGCATAACATTGTGGGTAAGTTTCCAAGTAGTATATAGTGAGGAATGTAAGCCACGGAAGAGCATTGCTATGCTCTACCATGGCTTTCATTTGCCACCGTATTTTGCTTGCCATGCAATCTTTCTATAGATACTTGGCAAGCAAAAGCGCTCTTCTGCTGCCTACATGTCAGCCATCTAATATCATTGTGTTTCACCCGACCTTTCGTCAACGTCTCCAAATGTCTAGCATTTTTCCTCATCCAACAGCCTTCGCATTTTCCATTGCATATGTATCCCACAATCTAACCTGCCACTACTTATCTTACAAGCTTTGGTGACCTGCATTTAGTGCACTAGCTCTTTCTCGCAAAAGCCCAAAACTCTTGCTTACACTACCATCTTCCAAAGACAAGCCTCTTGTCCACCGCCGCATCATTTCTAAAGCCGCTTTTGGTTGATCCATGGGTACCATATGTCCAGCATTATACATCTGAAAAAAACATCATAATATAATCCTTTATATCTAGTCTGCAAATGCACATGGCATCACCAGCACAAGAACACAACAAGCAGAAATAGAGGTGCAATGCAACATGTGCAAATTTTTGCATGAGCTTGGGGTACAGGTACAGAAAGAGTGGATACAATCCACACAATTACCTTCATAAAAGAGAGGGCACCATAGCTTTTCACAGCTGCAAACTCTTCCCCATTAACCATGAAGCTTGTAAAATTCTTCTCAACGAAACCCTGTTGGTCTGACCAGTTCATTGCTGACACCCATCGGAAATTGCCTGCACAAATTAAACATGAGAAATTCCAAACGACTTGCCGTCGACTATTGACCATCGAAGACATGGAAGAGCTTGAATGTGATGTTTCGGTGACACAGAAAATGCGATCGCATTAAATCTATTGACACAGGTTTAAAATAATTGTCAGGTCTCGAGCACACTCACCAAGCCAGTTGCAGACCAAGTCATACTCTCCTGCGTAGACAAGCACTTGAATGTTATTTTCAAGGAGAGAAGGAATGCCCTTCTCAGCATTCCGCATCCAGTCAAGCATCATGGCGTCGTATACTGACGAGCTGCATGCTACCCACTCATAACCATCAGTAATCCCAAGGGTCTCTTGCACGTCGTCACTGTTCAGAAAGGTTGTTACATCCGAAAAGTCGTAACATAAACTTCCCTCACACTCCTTCCGAATATCATAGTACTGTTTACAATCATCCACAACCAATAGTCAGCTTCACCTTCTCTTCTCAAGATGGAAACTTCGTCTAAAAAATTTTACTTTAAGAAGCTTTACATTTGTGTTTCCCAGTAGCGAGATCACGGAATCGAAAATGCGATTGCAAGCTAGATATGCTGCAGCGCAAGCTACTCCTCCCCCTTCGGATTCTGCAGGATCAACATCACACATATCAGAAAAAGCAATATTCCTCATACCAATTAAATGCACTCCTGCACACATGTTTTATGGCATTTGTTTATGATGCACTAGTATATACGATATGGTTAAGTGGAATGCTATGTCAATTTTCATTTAGATTCTTTCTCAAGATCTAATGGAACTCGATTCTCTCTCAAGATCTAATGGATGATATTAGTTGCACATGGAGTAGACTCTTGTGTGCCCAAGTCATATCATCCATAAATCTTGGGTGAATCCAACAATAAAGATTGCATTTCACCTGTCAACCATACCATTACAATAAAGATTGTGTTGGACCTGTCAACCGTGCCATATATATTAGTGTATCATAGATAAATACCATATCATGTGGGAACATAAATTCTAGAGAACCTGCAATTTAACTCCAAGCAAAAATATGAACCTTACCGCACATATTCAAGCTGGTTTTACAGACCGCAAAGCGTTTTTCAATTCTCTTGTAGGCAGTATCACCTATCAAGCCCATCTGTAATGCATAGTCAGAATAGGCCTTATATTGTATGTCTGGCTGTGTAAGACCATTCCCCATGGCAATACCCTGCAAGTATCAAGCAGGAACAATAAAAATCCAGACCTAAGAGTTGAACCTACACCTTTCGTGCTAGTATCAGCCGAGCTAGCTCACACACCTTTAGGTTAATGTAAGCTTTTCCTTGCGCATTATACTCTTGAATTCGAGTAGCCAAAGCAGGTATGTAATGTCCAGCATACGACTCTCCGCTCACAAAAAAGTCCAGACTCCGATATTCTGGATGATAATTTAAGAATACCTGTTGTAGACAATCCTGTTTGAGAACAATCTATTCCAATGGTTTGAGATGTGCGGCTTGTTTGTACCTGCGTAAAGTCGTATAAATCTTGACTAACACCGATCTCATCATGGCGAATATCTCTGTAATCACTCGTGTAGCTGAATCCTGTCCCGACAGGTTGATCAACAAATATAATGTTGGAAATCTGAAGCATAATGAAGGCTCGTCAGTGCAACCAAAAAGATTTAGAACAAAAAGCGAAATGGAAGTAACTGACTCAAATCTGGCTGTGTTTCAATCTATACCTGGTCCCATCCATAGTCATTCCAAACCAGTGTAAGGTTGGAAGTGATGTAGAAAGGGCCGTTTTCGTAAAATAAAGCCAGCTCACTACCACACCCTGGACCGCCAGTAGTCCACAGCATCAGAGGATCGTCGGTGTTGTTACTGCGGGACTCGAAGAAGAAGTAGAACATCCTGAAGAGGGAAAATTGCCTTTCAGCATTACAAAACTGCACATGCCTTTCAGCATTACAGAACTACACAAATACAGCCTTTCTTGATGCTCCACAAATCACAACTAATGAAGCACTGTGCCAATCGCAGTACCATGTTTACTTGATATCAAACTACTTCATACGTGCACAACAACCAGCAAAGACAGCAGAAACGCACTTGGCCGAATACGTGCCGTTGAGGACGAAGTAGCCCGCACGCATGCCCAACTCGTCGACACTCACAACATCCTCATCTCCATTCAAATAGGCCTCTTTGCTCATTACCTTGAGCATTGTGCGTTTCTCCTGCAAGCGTGGCACCGCTGATGGGGCAGAGGTCAAATCGTGCCCCGGTGAGGGGTGCATTTCAGTGGGTATGAGGTTAAGAGCTCTGATGAGCTTCTCCGCAGGGCCGGGAGAATGGACTTCCTGCGCAGCGCCATGGCGAGGGAACGTAAGTTGGCGGCAATGGCAGGATTCAAAAGAGAGAACGACAAGGAAACAGAGGAGTGAACGACCCACATGAAGGAAGAGTGAAATGTACAACATTCCTGCCATCGCTTTTGAGAGAGAGAGAGAGAGAGAGAGAGAGAGAGAGAGATGGCCCAACACCTTGTGTATCTGTGTACCAGGAAAGTCATGTGTTAACCCAATACTTTGTATTGCTTTCTCATCTTTCTTGGCGCCACCTGTGCACGAGCAGTCCCACGTGGATGCCCCTCAACGCGCGGATTTTGTTAGGAAAATTTTGTGCTGTTTCTTGCTCCTTGCGCCACCTGCTGCACTCACAACCTCCCTTTTTTTCTCTTGTTTAGGCTAGACCATGCTACAGAGTCCATTTTCCGCAAGGCATCTCAAGGGTTTTGCACTAGTCGCAGCAACCCGGAGGCTAGCACACACTACATTAGTGAGGGGTCACGAAAAGGATCCACGATTAGGGAGACGAGCTTGCACGACCTTATTACGGTGGGTCTCGCTCGCTCTTTTCAACGGGCCTCTACGCGACCATCAACACAGTCATTTGCAAAGGCATGGTGGGATTATCAACCTCATTGTTTTATTTTACCTTATTCGTCAACTTTTCATGCTAAGAGAAAGAACCTGCTTATCACATCCCAGGCCGCTATAACCGGAATCTCCCTGCAAGATTGAAGATCCCTACAAGATTGAAGACACAACCCCCATACACTTCTCATTTGGGGTTGTTTTGATGTCATTTGCCACATTCAAACTCCCCACTTTGTGTTCAGGCCAGCCTCTTGCCCACTCGGTGCTCCAGCTTTCTTAATGTGATGCTCTATAGCCATATCGAGCCATCAAAACCATGCATAAAATATTCATGAAAATGGAGGCATAGTAGAGAATCGGCCATGCGCGCCTCCTCGGTCTCAACGTCCAAACCGATCTGCCACACAATAGACTGCTCTTGGGCAGGTATTGCGATAGAATTTGCAGGGATCCATGCTTTCACGTCCGTCCCACATACATTAATGTCCACCATAACCATTGGGCTACAGTCCGTCGTTTGCGAACAACACCTTATATGGCTAGCCCATTGTTCGTATCTGTCAAAAGACTCACAATATGGTAGCTCCTTCCATTGCACTACAGCTATTGTTGTCAGCCTGAATATGCCTGCCAACTCTCTTGCCACCATCCTCATCCTCTTGCAGCTGACCATACTGCCCTTGCAGCCCATCCCACCACCCTCATTTGTCAGTTTAGCCTACATTTGTGCCCCCCAACAACCCTCCCCTTATGTGCCACTACAACCATAAGATGTCACGTTTTGCATCACCTTCACCTATGGAGCCTCCTCACAGGTCCATGTGTCCTAGTACTTCACAAACTTTGTGAAACCCAAGGCTACAACAAAGCACAACCAACATTCTTGGACTACCTTCTGTTGTTTCTACACATCTGACTCTCTCTCATCAATAGCACATGGAGTCCAATGTTTGAGCTTGCTGGAAGTCAATAGTGGCAAAAGAGAATAGAGGTGCTAGCATCTGAGGATTGAGCTTGCTCCAAGAGCCTCCACTGTTGCTTTCTAGAGTTGAGATTGCTGCGAGAACCACTAGTCACCATCACACAAGGTAGTCACTGTCACACAAGGTGGACACTAGAGACAAGCATGAGATGGCATGGACAACAGCCTAACCTTTGCGGTGCAAGGATGATGCAGCAAGCTAATGACGAGGGGGTATGCAAGATGAGCAGTAAATTGTAGGGCAGATGAGGTGAAGAGTGATACCGTTGTTGGTGAATGATGATAAGGTTTGAGTGGGTGGCATTGAAGCAGGAGAGAGAGAAAGAAATTGTTGTTTCGAATGCCAAATGTAGCATGGAATGGAGCATGGATAGAGTGAAGGTCACTGCCCAGTTTAGTAGGCAGTGGCTTCATTTTTTTGACTTGGATTTTCCTTGTTGTTCGCAATTTGTCACACGTGGCAAAGGACTCCCACTGCCATTATGGAATAGTTTTAGATATGAGAAATGTAAAAGGTAAATTGACCATGTTATAAGGTTTTTACATTAAATTTCTCAAAAAATTGAAGGTCTTTACACTAAATTTCTAAAATTTGCAGGGTTTCTCTCCACCGAATGTGGCTAGAGGATACTTCCATTTCAAATTTGCTCCATATTAGAATAAATTTCTTGAAATTTTGAAGGCTTTACACTAAATTCTCAAAAACTTGCCGCGCACTTATAGATTGTTGTTGTTGTTGTTGTTGTTGTTGTTGTTGTTGTTGTTGTTGTTGTTGTTGTTGTTGTTGTTGTTGTTGTTGTTGTTGTTGTTGTTGTTGTTGTGTGTGTGTGTGTGTGTGTGTGTGTGTGTGAGAGAGAGAGAGAGAGAGAGAGAGAGAGACGTCTGTGTGACTGTGTGATGTCTGCAAGAGGAAAATTGATCATATAAGAAATTTCTTGAAATTATGAAGGTTTTTCTCCAAAAAAATCTGCACTTATGATGTGTCATAAGCGAGAGAGAGAGAGAGAGAGAGAGAGAGAGAGAGAGAGAGAGAGAGAGAGAGAGAGAGAGAGAGAGAGAGAGAGAGAGAGAGAGAGACGTGTGTGACTATGTGTTGCATTGCAACGGTGCTCGAAAAAATATTTTTCCCAAAGACTTGGCAAACCTACATATGAGAAACTTTAATTTGGAGGTAAATTGATTAATGAAAAGTTTTAACACTAAATTTCTCACCTTCAAATTTCAAATTTTCACCTCATTTGCACGTAAAATTCAAAATTTGTAGGTGGGATTACACTAAACCTAGGTTTTTTTTTGGGCACTAATAATTGCTAGAATTGGAGCTGATATCTTTTAGATAGCTGATTCCAGTGTTAGAAGTTTACAGCTACTAGTGATGTGTTAGTTCAAACAGTAGACTAAACAAAGAAATAGAAACTGAACTGGAATACATCTACTGGAATGAGAACCAGACTGAAGTACTGAGAATGATATTCAGATTCAGATTCAGACTCAGAGAGAATGAGGACAAAGTATGTATGACTGGAACATACTGTATTGCTATATTTGGGATTATAGATGAAAGATTACAATGAAGATGATGTAGCTCAAGAACAACTTAGGGCTAAGGATTATGAATCAAAAGCTTAACAGAGGTATAGCCGACAAATGACTCAATTCATGCCCGCGACTTATGCCAGCCCGATTACAATGTAGTGGGTCCTATTTATATGCTTTGGGAATTATTGTGGTAACTCCCGTGGTAATTACTGACTGATCGACTGTGCGTCTCACAGGAGCCGGTTCCCACCTAGTGAGACTGTCTCAGCCATCTACTCCATTCTTGAATTTTGGCAAGATTCCAAAATTTCTGAGAAAAAAAATCCACCATTTGATTTTGCTGGAAAGATTGCCATACAAAGATTGCGAGAGGCAGCTGAAAAGGCCAAGGTAGAGCTCTCATCATCTACACACAGTGATATCAACCTTGCAACTGAGAAGAAGGAAAAATCCTTGACCAAATTCTGAGATGGAACTACCCAGTATCCTTCCACTGAACCCGCTTCCATTTACCCTTTGTCCTGGATGGCATCTGAGAAGTCCCAGTGCCAGCATTCTCCTTCTGAATGAGTCTGTAAATGGCCTCTTGCTCAAGCTGATCCCGCCTTTCTGTGGTCATCTCCATTTCATAAGGCGTGAGAGGATGATAGGTTTTGGTGTCGGGATCATAGAGCGTGCTTTTGCCTTTGGTGATCCTATTTCTGGCCATTTTGTGACAATGCGAGGCTATATGGATCCATCCTTCCGGGAGAGGCTGATTGGTTTTGATCCAAGCTTCAAAAAGAATCTCAGCCATCTCTCTATACTGTGGTCCCAGGCCTGGTTTAGCTGTAATGTCCTTTTCAGGCAGTGTAGAGGACTCAACAGTGAGTTGCAGCAGTTGGTTGGTAATCTTAGTGAGGCCTCTGATCTGAATTTTCCACTGGCCCATACACAGTTTGATCCTCTGCACCTTCTCTTTCAGCTCCTAGAAATCATTCAGTTGGAGAGCTTCATTGAACAACGTTTGCCAAGTTTTCCATTCCACAGTCAATCGCTCATACTAATCCTGAAGTTCATCAGTAATCCTAAAATATGTGAGCCGATCGACTGGTTCAAGATGTTGAGGGCAAAGTGCTGGAAAAAATCTTGGCAACTCTGCCTCTCTTGGCAACTCTGCCTCTCTTGCTGGTAAAGCATACAAGAGAAGTGGGGAATCAGGCACAAATTCTAAGAAGTTAATGACAGCCTGGTTCTCTTGCTGCATCATTTTTTTGGTTACTCTAACCAGCTGAAAGAGTCTGCGGAGACCAGTTGCCTGTTCTCCCACTGACATTCTAGTTTGAGGTCCCTTGCTGGTGGCAGTTTGGTCTTCAAGAATGGTCCGCACCCTTTGATCTTGAACTCCCCTAACAATCTGCATTTGCACTAAAACCTCTTTCAATTGATTCCTGACATCCTTCATGCATCTATATGTCGGCTTGTTTCCTAGCAGAAGCTCTAATTCCATAGCCAGAGAGCGACAATCTGCAGTAGACTGTCATAGCCAATGTGGATTTGTTACTCTCTCTTCAACAGTTAGTATCCATTCAGGCACCCTTTCCAACAGTTGTATTGTGTTGTGATGCGCAAGTAATTGGAAGGCCTCTTGATCATAGAAAGCAACTGATTTCCAATGCTCAACCATTTCCCTGGCTCCGACATACAGTCTCGCTGAAAGCGTTCCAGATCAGAGATAAGATCATCAGCCTCCAGATACCGCCTGGTTACAGGAGCCTGCTGATGTCTCAATCTCTTGTTCAACGTGATGAGTTGTAATGAATGTTTCTCATCACCTGCTGGTCCCTCAGTCACAGCTTTGCTTTTCCCTTTAACACCCTTGTTGTGTTGTGACTGGTGTGTCAGTAGACTCCCAGTGTTGCTGGGTGTTGCTCTTCTGGCTGTTGATTGCGCGACTACTGTCCTTCATGCTGGTCTGGTTGGTCTGCCTGTGGGTGACTGATTTCCTCCAGTTGGCCATGTACCACCAGTACCAGATCCTGGAGGTGGAGATGGAGGAGAGGCATCATCATCATCATCATTATGCCCTTCGTCTAGTTCATCCTCCTCCTTCTTTGCTTCTTCTTCCTTATCCTCATCTTCTTCAATGGTAGTATGATGTTCAATGTAATCAAGGATAACTTGATTTGTCAGAGCACTGTTATATTCAGTAACTTTATTTTTCAAATCACTCTGCATCGTCTCAATAAGAGACTTCAAGTTATCCATATTGAAAACAGCATTGCCTGATGGATTCAAGATCTCGGCTAGGTTATTATAGATATATCTTTCTGTTAGGGTGGGCTTCAGAGCATTGTGGCGGAGTAGTAAAGAGTTGAACTCAACTCGCTTCATACTTAGCATGGTTTCGAACCTATCAGCAGCTCGTTGTGCTTCATCCTTTTCTTCCTGCATGGTCTGCATCTCAGACTCTATCTTGGCTAGCTTACTTTGTAACTGCTGAATGGTCCTGTCTAAGTGAGCTTCAAGGAGAGTGTGGTGTAAGTTCTGGGATGCTCTCACTTGCTCCAGCTTTTCAATCTGCTCCTCAACCTCCCTTAATTCAGCTTTTACCTTAATTATTTCATCTTCTGACCTTGCAGCATCCAGCATTTGTCCCATACAATTGACAATAGTATCATCATGATTACTGAATGAGTATTGAACATCCATCATTAACTGTTGTTGGGTCAGAATCAGTTGGCTCATAGACTGTCTCACAGGAGCCATATAAGGTAATGCAGCATAATCAAATTTCTGCAACAGGAGATGTTCCTTGAGTGGATGAGTTTACAGTTGCTGTAACCTGTATTTCTTAGTCAAGTGCAATGCTTCTTCACTGTATGGGATGGAGACTCGACCCAGTGGATTTGGAGGAGCTGGGCCTTTGCCCTTATCAACCTGGTCTACTGATTTCTTAGGATTAGCCTTTTTGTCTGATCTTGGCCAGTATTGGTGGTTACTGAAATCTGGCCTGCTGACTGGATGATTCCACTAGTGGTCTGGTCAGTCTGTTGTTCAGTCTGGCTAACTGGAGTCCTTTCGATAGACACTGTTTTGACTTGACGTTCTAGCTGCTTCAGAAGAGCACTACTCTTAGTCAGTGTCATCCTTGGTTTCTTGAATTGCCAGGTTCATCTTGTTTAGCCTTCCTTTTCAAACCAGTAGGAGTTGACTGACTTTCTGATCTGATGACAAGTCGATATTTTTGGATATTGGAAACGGCTTCTGACTCCAAGCCATTCTCACCTGATCATGGGTGTCTGGAGCAGCTGCCCAGTATAGAAATTGCCAAACATACCAAGCCTTGAATACACTTTGAGATTTCAGCTTGGCAGTTTGCTGAAGCACATTGTGCGACAATATCTGGCAAAGATTGATAGAGACTTTGGAATCCAGTCTTTTTGCTAAAAGCATGGCAAAAAGTTTCTCTGACACATATGTCGGGTTATTCTTCAGACTCACAGCTTCAGCCACAAATCGATAGGCAAAGGGAGCTTCCAGTCCTGCAACAACTGGAATCCCTTGCGCAGTGGCTTTCCTTTTCCTCTTAGCAGTATCATCCTCCTTCAAAGCTGCACTGATCTGCTCTACAATTGCCACAGACGGCTTGGGCCCGTTTGTAATACGAAACACAAAAGAAATGCTTTATGGTGTGACAGACACTTTCTGGCCATAAATCATAGCACTGCCATCTTTAGCATTGAAAGAGTCCAAGACTTGCCTTATGATGGTTGTGTCAAACTCAATCCTTGTGGCTTGCAGAACCACACGCAAGTCCCACAGTTGGAGTAGAGACATAGCTTGCTTAGTAAACACATAACGCTGAATTGTGTTGTACGGGATGAGTGGAAGAGTTTCCTTTGTAGTAGTAATAAGAGCTTGGGTTTTGTCGATAGTGTCCTGCATCTTTTATGATAGTTTCCTCCTACCCATGCACCGTGAAGATGATGAAGCAGGTGAAGAAGAAGAAGACTTACTTGATTCTTCAAAACCGTACCCAGGTGTGGCTGGCAAAGTTAGACGACAATCCACTGTCTCCTCAGAGGATGAAGTTTGCGGCTGCAATGAAGATACTTCAGAGCTCGGCGATGGTGAGTGTGGACAACAAGAGGTAATCGTCGCGCAAGGGATTTGTGAGGAAAAAATCCTACTCGCTGTACTGTTATACGCGTTCGCGCCATAAAAGCTCCACCACTTATCGTTCCTAGACTTCTGTGCACCACAACTGACGTGGCAGACATGCATTGGATAATACTTTCACCCATCATTGAAATGATTACCACTGATATTCCATCTGACCGTTGGTCCCCTAAAAGACGTTGTCCCCACTATTTTGGTCTTGGTATCAGCCTGGCTTGGTCGCGCTGGTAATGGTCTGAAACAGGTTTTGGAACTGACTGCACATGAAAAAGCCCCAAGATAGCTGATTCTGGAATTTCTTGGTCTTCAGCACCCAGATCCTCAGTACCCTGTTCCTCGCAAGGCTCTCTACCTTCTGAATAATAGAGATTGATTTTAGCTCCATTATACACCCCTGGCAGCAGTAATCCAGATAGGTCTTTCAGTCTTACCGTGCCATTGGAGAAAACCCATTCCACTTCAAATGGTCCCGCCCAGGATATCTTTAGATTCGGCTTCTTAGGACCCAATCTGAACTGATATAGTAGTACCAGATCCCCTTTCTGAAATTCCCGGACCTTAATCCTTTGGTCATGCCAGTGTTTCCTTCTTTGCCGAACAATCTCCTGTTCCAGCATAGCCCGTTGTCTGAGTTCATCTAACTGGGTAAGCTCCTCTAGTTGCTTCTTAAGATTGTGATTAAAATCTAACCCATATTCTACAGCCATTCTGAGACTCGGAATAACAAAGTCCATAGGGACAACAACTATTATGGAATTGATATTTTATTATTCATTGCAGATGTGACAGGTGGAAAAGACTAGACCGAGCTAGGACTTTCCGAATGAAAACATATACATTGTACATTTTATTATTCAAGTGCTCTTTATGAGTTTTGGCCATTTATGACTGGCCGGCCAGTTTGTACTCACATTGACCATTCAAGAAATCTATAAATGAAATACATGCAAGAGGGAAATGGTGACTCTTGCACGAGGGGAGATTGCACCCAGTGTCTGTGTTATTCTTCTCACCTCTCCTCTCTTCTCTCTCGCCGTGCCGACGTAGCACTCCATTCTAGGAGGTGCGTCTGCACGTGCCCTATTGCTCTATCTTGCACTCTGTCTCTCTCTCTCTCTTCGTGTATCTCGCGATTATGCGTCTATGTGGTTGCCAGGTATGTCGATTAGTCTGTTCTATGGTTTGTAGTATGCTATTTCGGCTTTTGTAGGGAACTCCACACCTCCGGCTGTAACAGTGGTATCAGGGCGTAGGCTACGCTCCAAGACTGAAGTTTTTTTTTACAAGTAGCAACTAAGTGTTTTGTTTCCTTATGCTTGTAGATTTTGTTAATGGCTTCAATTTATAATAAAAAGTGTCGATTGTATGAGATAG
Organism: Adiantum capillus-veneris; assembly: GCF_014529385.1. Taxonomy (NCBI): domain Eukaryota; kingdom Viridiplantae; phylum Streptophyta; class Polypodiopsida; order Polypodiales; family Pteridaceae; genus Adiantum; species Adiantum capillus-veneris. Next base: position 75,121,170 of record NC_140955.1, on the reverse strand, counting down.
ATAACGATCTTTAGAAATTGTAGAGAATCCTTTCGTTATTGTCATAATATAGTGCTTATATAACTATGTTAATTAAACATATTAATAGAATAAATTAAATTTAATCTACGATGATACTCGAGGATGAGAAAGGAACATTCTCATCACCTCACAAGGTAGTAGCTCAATCACATCAAATTTTGCCAAGTTGCAGCAACCACGTAGCATAACCACATAGGTGCTCATGTCCGCCACTCCTTTCGTGCTATTGTAAACGTTCAATGACACATCCATCTTCCCAGCTTTGATAAGCCCTTACAATAGACAGTTGCGGGCATCTATTGACAGGTTGTTACCATACTCTGCTGCCTTCTCGAATTCCTTCAGCGCTTTATCGAGCTCTTCAGACATGCTGAGATTGATGACAAAAAGTCTTGATGTCTCTCAAGTAGGCATGCAACCTTCAGCCTTCATAAGCTCCACATGTTGATGTGCTCTGTCAACTCTTTCTCCTCTTTCTCATCACCTCACAACCACACACAGTGCAGTCGAATGCTCTCTCTCTCTCTCTCTCTCTCTCTCTCTCTCTCTCTCTCTCTCTCTCTCTCTCTCTCTCTCTCTCTCTCTCTCTCTCTCTCTCTCTCTCTCTCTCTCTCTCTCTCTCTCTTTCTCTCGTGTCGACCGCAGTTCAACTGCTCGTCTTCAACCACCCCCCTCGTTGTCATTGGCGCCCCCCACTGGACGCAAGTAGAACAACCCATGTAGCATGTCGTCACCAATACTTTAGTGGTGCCCCGTGCCCACCATGCAGCAAACCAGCCGCTTGCCACGCCACTTTACCCATGCAGTAGAGCAGCGCCGCCACCTTCTTTCCAAACCAGTCTTTTTTTATAGCCGCCAACCACACTCATGCAGATGACCAGTCAAACTCTCTATCTATCTCTCTCTCTTTGGCCGCCAACTGCCAACCGCTCTCCATGAAAAACTGCTACCGCCGACATCGGCTCTGCGCCACCAGGCTTCGTATGCAGCGCCCAACAGAGGTCCTGTCATAGCCACACAACGTGGAGCTTTCCCTCCCATGTAGCAGCTGCACCACCTGCAACCTCATCTCCTCTCTTCTCTCTTGACTTCCTACAGAGGTAGACATTGACGATGCTCTGCAGAGCCGCTGCAATACCTTCTCAGGCGACACTCGATGTAGAGCATCCTTGGACATTGACGAGCTGACGATTTTTTTTGTTTCTTTGAGTCTTTAAATATTGTACTTCATTTAAATTTGTACCCAGACATTGTATCACATCCAGCCTCAGATGTAATTTTCACCTTTTCAACACAGTTAATGTCACACTTCATTTCATTTCTTACCCATATCGCAAAGGGCGTGGCAATTGAAGAAGGGGCTCTGATAGTTTGAGGCGTCAGGCAGTGCGATTGTGTGGAGATTCTGCTTTTGATCCCATACTCATTTGGACAGCGAGTACGATAAAATTTCATTTCATTTCTCTATCTCTCTTCCCCATCCCACCAGGATTCCTTACCATGACAGACATTGAGGAAGCTCCTTGATGACCATTGCAATACTTTCTCAGATAAATGTCCCTTGCCGAGAATCCACGAGAATGAACGACGATGATGACCATTTTAGTTTGACGCTTTTAGGGTTTTAATTTTAGTCTTTTATTTTACTTCATTTTATTTTAGTACCCAAACATTGGATTAGATTCACCCTAATTGTAATAGTTTTCGGCTCAAAATGTAATTTTGGCCTTTGAAGGCGTTTAATGTAACATTTTATTTCATTTCATTTCACATCTTTTTGCTGCATCTAACACCTCCACAATAGTCCCCCCCCCCCCCCCCCCGCGCGTTGCCCGAGACTACTTATCAAAGCGGACATCCACAAAACTCTTCCATGACTAATACAATACTTGTTGCGATGACACCCAATGTCGGGCATCCACGGGGCTTGACGACGACGACAACGATTTTAGTCTATTTTCGTACCTAGACATCGTATTAGATCCACAAGGATTGTCTCACTTTATTTTCGTAGGTAATTTTTGCATTTTAAAGACGGTTACTATAATATTTCATTTCATCTCTCTCTCTCTCTCTCTCCCCCTTTCCTTTGGTCGATGGTCGATGGCATGGAAGCATTCGACATCGACAAAGTTCTTCGGCGACCAATGCAATACTTTCTCAAACAATGCTTGCTTTTAGGCATCCACGTGCACTGACGATGATCATGATGTATTTAAACTGACGATTTCAATCTTTCACTATACTCCATTTTAATACCCAGGCACTGGATTTGATCCATAAGGATTGTATTAGTTTGATCTTATAGATAATTGGTATAAGCTACAGACTCTCATACTACATACCTAGTACAAGTTTAAAAAAAGAAGCTTAAGTTTTTGGTCTTGCCAGGCATTTTCTTGATGCATATTCTTTTACATAGTTTGACGTCTAACTAGCAATATCTAAAAGACCAGCTAAGGTCAAATCAATTTTTCATTGTTTTCTTTATTTGTTGGACCAATCTACTGTTTATAATATGGCCTTTACATGATGTATGCTCCTGATACCATGACTAGACACTATTATGCTCGTGATATCATAACCTAACACTAGTCAATGCCCTTTAAACAATTATAAATAATAATTTTTACAATATTAAGCACTTTAGAGACAGCAGTTTGCAATATCAAGGGGACTATTCCATTTATTCAAACAAAAACAATCTACAATATATTAATTCCATCTCACTTTCAAATTGATCCAAGTCTCATCATTGTAAATGAATTTTGCTAATTACAATTGTCTCCTACTTGTATCACTCTTCCACACACAAACTGGGACATATTTCACATGCATTACATCATCCAGAGTCTAATGATTTACAGAGAGCAAACAGCTACTCACATGAGCCGAGGTGCTTTCCGATCCATTAAATACCAATTTGTCAGTACTTTGTTACTCAACCTTACTCCAATGTGGTGTGAAAACAGGTTTTATGTTTTTATGCTCTGTCTAGTCCATTGGTCACATGCACACAGATTTGCCGATTTAAGCAGTGTGTAAATGCTCGTCCTGGTGTAGATTCGCCGATTTAGGCAACACTAGTTTATCGTGCAGATTTGCCGATTTAGGCAGCACATTGATAAATTGCAGATTCATGATTTTTAAACTTATACAAAATGCAGATTCGCCGATTTAGGCAGCATTAGTGGAGATTCACCGATTTAGGCAGCACATCTTATTGGTGTAGATTCTTTTATTTAGGCAACACCAATCACAAAATCATGCTACAGTGGTTGGCCACCACTGCAATTGGTATGATTTTGTTACCCGAGTATAGAAAATGAAACATATTTTGGATTTGGATTATATTGTGGACTTGGAATTGAATTGGAATTTCGTATCTGATGATTATTTTGTCACGGCAGTGTTTATATGATGGGACTTGACATTTATGAGATTGACGATGAGTGTGACCAATGATATCCTGATTCATCAGGGTATGACATATATTGCTTATTCTAGTGGTATGGGACACTAGAATAGGTAGTATGTGGATGACGGCAGGCATAAGCAATATTGCCTAATTTTATGTATTTTCTTTTACTGTTTGATACAGATTTCTAATCATTTTTTTTGACAAGTATGGTTTGCAGATTTTTTTCTTCGCAACTGAGGACAATTTCTTTCCAACGGAGAGGTATGTTATGGAATTGATATTTTATTATTCATTGCATATGTGACAGGTGGAAAAGACTAGACCGAGCTAGGACTTTGTGAATGAAAACATATACATTGTACATTTTATTATTCAAGTGCTCTTTATGAGCTTTGGCCATTTATGACCGGCCGGCCAGTTTGTACTCACATTGACCATTCAAGAAATCTATAAATGAAATACGTGCAAGAGGGAATGGTGACTCTTGCACGGGGGGAGATTGCACCCAGTGTCTGCGTTATTCTTCTCGCCTCTCCTCTCTTCTCTCTCGCCGTGCAAGCGTAGCACTCCATTCTAGGAGGTGCGTCTACACGTGCCTTATTGCTCTATCTTTCACTCTGTCTCTCTCTGTTCGTGTATCTCGCAATTATGCATCTATGTGGTTGCTAGGTATGTCGATTAGTCTGTTCTATGGTTTGTAGTATGCTATTTCGGCTATTTTGCAGGAAACTCCACACCTCCAACTGTAACAACAACTTCAGTGCCATATACCATTCTGAATGGTGTTAATCCCGTAGTAACCTTATAAGCTGTCTCGTATGCCCATAAAGGAGTCTGAAGCTTCAAATCCCATTGGTTTGGATTTTTCTGCACAATTTTAGTGAGAATAGTCTTAATGGTCTTGTTGCTGCTTTTGGCATGTCCATTGCATCTAAGATAATAAGGTGTGGATTTCGGATGCTTGACTGAAAGCATATCCAGAAGGATCTCCATAGTGTCATTGATGAAGGTGTCCCTTGGTCTGACACAATCTCCACAAGACATCCATAACGACAGACAATATTCTCAAATAAAAATCTCGCAGTGGATTTGGTTGTGTTGTCAGGAAGAGCCTTAGCTTCTACCCACTTGGTTACATAGCAGGTGGCCATCGTTATATACCTATTCTTCTTGGGAGTAACCTTCTTGAAAGGTCCCATAAAATCCAAACCCCATTTCATAAAAACACCCAGTGGTTGTACTGGTGTTAAGGGAGTCATGTCTGCAGCTGTGGGTCTACCCATTCTTTGGCATATGTCACAAGTTTTACAAAAGCTTCTGACATCAGATATCAATGTTTGCCACCATAAACTAGCCTGCAGAATCTTCTTGTAAGTAACATTAATAGAAAAGTGTCCATCAGATTCTCCATTATGCGCCTCTGAGATAACTTGCATTCTCCCTTCCATAGGCACACATCGGCGAAGAATACTATCAACACCTAATCGGTAGAGTGAACCCCCAATGATGGCGAACTTTAAGCTTTTGATGGCCAAAGCCTTCTTTTGGTTTTGCTTCCAATCATCTGGGAAAACACCCTGTGAAAGAAACTAATATACTTCATATAATTCAAGATCAATTGATTCTGTCGCTTCCAGCTGAAATAATTCAGCATCCACTGGTTCGTCTCTTAAAGACACTTCAGAATAGCCCTCCGTACTCCTCAAGAGAAAATCAGCGCCACAATGGTTCTCGCCAGGTTTATGAAAAATCCGAAATTCAAATTCCATAAGGAACATCATCCACCATCACTACAAGAGGTTCTTCATATTAGCGACGCTCACACAGCGACGCTCAGAAAAAAATTTCCCGGCGTCGCTATGAGCGTCGCAAATTTATTTGTAAATTTACGACGCTCATAGCGACGCTTATAGTGACGCTCATAGCGACGCCGGCTGGGGTAAAAAAAATAACCGAGCGCGCCCAAAAACTCAGATCTCAGATCTGAGTTTTTCGACGCCCTCAAGCAAAGAGCAGGTAACGCTCTCCCTCACTCTCTCTCTTTCTCTCTCTTTTTCTTCTCCACACACACACACACACACACACGAGGAGAGGAAGGAGAGCCAGGTATGCTCCTTCCCTCTCCTCATTCTCATGTTCCCTTCCCCTCTTTCTCTCTCCCTCTCTTTCTCTCTCACACACACACATACACACACACACACAGTGTTTTGTGAGAGAGAGAGAGAGAGAGAGAGAGAGAGAGAGAGAGAGAGAGAGTACAAACAAAAACAAAAACGCACACACACATACATAAACAAAGAATGCACACACATTGAGAGAGAAAAAGAGAGAGAGAGCATGCATAAACAAAAAACGCACGCATTGAGAGAGGAAAAGAGAGAGAGAACATGCATAAACAAAAAACGCACACATTGAGAGAGGAAAAGAGAGAGAAAACATGCATACGATCCAAAAAAACGCACACACATTGAAAGAGAAAGAGAGAGAAACTAATTTAACGTCGTAAGAAACTAATTAAAATTAAAAGACCTAAAGATCTAACCGACGAGGAGTTGAACTGAAGACCTATTATTCAAGAGAGAAATGGCATAATCAATCTATCATACTTGGCATGGGTGATAGAAAGGTTATACCGTTTATCTCTTTTTATTGGCACACACATCCACACACACGTACACACACAAGAAGAAGAGAGTTATAACGTCGTAGGAAACTATCTTAAAAGACGTTAAAGATTAGGTTATATGTAGACTTACATTAAATTAGATTTAGGTTTATTTTTAACTAGATTTACGTTTATTTAAGCTAGATTTAGATTTACGTTATATTAGATTAGATTTAGGTCTCCATAGACTGTGATGCCTACATGAAGCGGGTGAAGAAAGCCCTCAATGGAATATAGGGTATTGCTGTCTTCACTCATGGTGGGCTCCGTCGATCCAAAAGTACTGGTGAAATGTCTTCAGAAGATAGGGAAGAAGGTGGATCTTCAGGGCGGCAAGAGTCACTACATCCCCGACACAATGACCATCTAGACAACCTCTAGTCATTAGACTTACGTTAAATTAGATTTAGCTTTATTTTTAGTTAGATTTACGTTTATTTAGATTTACGCTTATTTACGTTAGATCGAGTCCACGCAAGAATTACTTACGGTTTAGGGTTTAGAGTTAGACGAACAGTGAAAAGATCTACTGTGAAAAGATGTTAAGATGAAGTGAAGTGCTACAGCTAGAGAAGAGGCAAAGGGATTTTGTCCACTACATGCAGTATCATGTAGACGTGGGTGTGTAGATTTCTTGTACCCACAAATATAGGTATTGACCAATAAAGACGAGATGATAACCCGGTGGTTCTGATCTCCGTGCACCTCTAGACCGAGGTGTGCGGGGATTGGACATGACTAGAGAATGTGAGATAAAGAGAGAGAGAGAGAGAGAGAGAGAGAGAGAGAGAGAGAGAGAGAGAGAGAGAGAGAGAGAGAGAGAGAGAGAGAGAGAGAGATAAGACGAAGAATGCCAATAGAATATTAAATTTGTTGTCCAGGTTATAAGTTTTTTATCCTCATTATGAGTAGCGACAAGGATGTGGGACCGTCCAATCGAAACACCTATCTCTCAACGAGGGTCTTATGTCCTTGTAATCAATGCAAGCATGCTGTGCGACGGACAAGACGTGTTTCTTTGCAGCACGTTCGCGAATTTGGCGAGCTCGATCCATCTATTATAGATCGAGTTGTTGCCAATTATAACTCGTCGGACTCTGACGCTGGCCAACAAGCAGCAATCTTGCAACCCAATAGACGTGTTCGCAGGCGCTTTGGTCAAGCAGCATATGTGAGGCCACAAGATGTAGCCTCTGACAGCTCGGGGGATGATCATGCAGAGCACATTCCCAACGAGGCAATGTCTGAGCCCGAGATTGATGAAATGATCGAGACGATCATGGATTCAGAAAGGCTTATCTATGATGATATGAAAAGTGAAGCCGATACGTCATTGTATAATGGAGCACGTATGTCTAGATTGAAAGCACTCCTGGTTCTTCTCAACATGCAGGCAAAGTTTGGATGGAGTGACACTAGCGTCACAGCGCTTTTCAGGTGATCTATTACAATTAGTTTACTTTAATAGAACTCTAAATGTATAATGATCTGATAGATTTTCACACGACTGTATCGTATTTTTATGTTGTGTAGATTGCTGAAAGAGCACATACTACCAGCTGACAATGTGATGCCAGATTCCCGAGATGAAGCAAGAAAGATTTTGCGAAACTTGGGGATGGATTACAATTCTATCCACGCTTGTCCTAATGACTGCATTCTTTTCAGAGGGGAATACACAGACATGGAGAAGTGTCCGAAATGTGATTCCGAAAGATATCGAGTAGATCTCCACGGGACAAAAATTCCACAAAAGGTTTTGCGACATTTTCCTTTGCTTCCTCGCATCAAGCATTTCTTCGAATGTAAGTCCATGGCCGCCCTAGCATCATGGCATGAGGAGAATAAATCTTCGGATGGTGTGCTACGAATTCCTGCAGATTGCGCAGCCTGGAAACATATAGATGGAACATGGTCGGATTTTGCCAGGGAAGCTCGAAATTTGCGCTTAGGCCTGGCTATGGATGGCGTAAATCCATTTGGTCAAAGATCAACATCTTACAGTGTATGGCCCGTTGTCATCGTCAACTACAACATTCCCCCGTGGTTGACTACGAAGAAGGGGCACCTATGGCTAAGCTTGATTGTGCCAGGGCGATATAAAGTGGGGAATATGGATGTGTATCTTCGTCCACTATTGGAAGAGCTACAACAATTGTGGATTGGCATAGAGGTGGTGGATATGAGCCGACACACAGGACGACGGAATGCTTTGATCAGAGGTATTCTAATGTGGACCATGCATGACTATCCCGGGCTAACAGAATGCTCAGGTGATCTATTGACACTCCTCACTCAGACACTGTAAATCTTGTTTTTTCCCATAGTTGATCTATTATCATGTGTATACATGCAGGGCTTCAAACAAGAGGATACAGAGCATGTGTCACATGTGGACCTAGACTGAATGCACGTAGGGCACCCTCACTGAAGAAGCAAATCTACGAAGGTCATCAAGCATATCTTCCAGAGAATCATGTGTTACGCGAGGGCTTTTTGGGAAGAGAGCCACCAAGGATGTCTGCACAAGCATGGTTAGAGCAGAAGGAGATGTGCGATGACGGATTGCCTCCAGGGATGAAGAGACTATCTCTATGGTACGAGTTACCATACTGGCCCCGACTCGTGATCAATCACTTGCTCGATCCAATGCACATATTCAAGAATGTGGGTAATCTACTATGGGACCATTTGACCGGCAAGAAAGATACTTTGGGAGCCAGAGTTGACCTTAGAAATGTGGATCGTATGGAGCAATATTGGCCGCAAACAGCGTCTGATGGATCGATAAAACTCCCTAAAGCACCATGGATTTTCACAGGAGCCCAAGAACGCAAAGTAAAAGAGGCCATTCGATCTTTGCGGACCCCCACTGGCGTAATGCACTCGCTCCGAACGTGTTTTACTAAAGAAGGAAAGCTTACCGGTTTGAAGTCACACGATTGGCATAAAATGTGTCAGGTACGTTCATAGTGGACTTTAATATCATTGCATAAAATGTGGACTTTAATATCATTGCTACACATACTTTACAGTTTATCTTACCGGTTGCCATTGAGGGATGTTTGTCTCTCGACATCCGTAACACAATCTACAAACTTGCAAAGCTGGTGCAATGGATCTCACAAAAGGAGATCGACGTAGACTCCATACCATTCGCCAAACTAAATGCTGCGGAGCTTGTGTGCATGTTTGAGAAACATTTTCCTACTACAATGCTAACCATTCAGGTGCATCTTCTTGTTCACATAGTTGATGAGGTGGAAATAGCTGGCACAATTCATTCCAGATGGATGTTCTTCTTAGAGCGTTTCATGAAAACGCTTAAGGGATATGTGCGTCAAAAGGCACGTCCGGAGGGTAGCATGGCAGAAGGTTGGTTGGTATCAGAGTCCCTAGTGTACATTGGAGAGTGGCTAGACGGATTTGATAAATCCCGGGACACGCTATGGCGAACCATAGATGATGAGCGCATATCTGGGATTGTCATGTGCAATCTCGGTGTTGAGAAGAAGATGACGGAAGATCTAGAGGCTAAAATCAACCGATTTTGCATGCTTCACAATCCAGTGATGCAAAAGTGGATTTCACAATATGAGGATGCAAAGCAAGAGCGACAAAGGGCACGAATCGAGTGGAGACGGGGAAGACGACCACCGATGCACTATCCAGCGGTTCTGGAGAGCCTACCAACCTTCATGAGCTTAAGATGGTTGCACAACCAATTGAAAAGCGCACAACAATGCGGTGACGAAGTGACTGAAGAAGAGTGGGAGTACTCTCGGGGTTGCGCGACCAAGGTAAGTTTGCAATGTACGACTAGCAAGTGACTTTATTTATAAACGTTTGAACGGCCACTCATAATCTTTGTTCGTTGTAGTATAAGTCATACACAGCAGCATGGTGTAAAGGTCGACATTTTAGGGTGGAACGAATCGACAAAAAGCGTTTTACTCAAGATTGTGGAATCATGGCAAAATTTGAACAGTCTAGTCGACGACGTTCCTCTGATGCAGATCCTGTGGTGGCGGAACTCACTTACTTCGGCACGCTGCAAGAGATTTTGAGGATCGATTACAGAGGATTTTTTGTCGACTTATTCGACGTGCAATGGTTCAAGATAATCATGGAGGGTCGCAACGCTACTGTGCGTAGAGGAGAGTCTGGTTTTCTTGAGGTGGATTCTACTAAGAAATGGACTGACCTAAGAGACACTTTCGTACTACCCGAGCATTGTGAACAAGTAAGTATATAAATAGTTAACATCCCCCTTTTACAAGTTATGTGCTTGAAAGCTCTCATGTAAGTTATGTGGCTCTGGCAGGTAGTATTTCATCCTACAAAGTCTACATCAAACTGGTGGTACGTCATAGAGGTAGCCCCTCGTAGTGCAAGGACGTATGAAGGCTACCATGTGCCAATCACAACGACATCAATGGAGGAGATTAGAGAAGATGCTCAATCAGAAGCCGCTGCGGTGGTGCCAGACGAGCATCAAGATGCTACTACTCTATATGGGGTGCATGCAGAGGAGCTACAAAATGAAACAGAGGATATGTGTTTAAACGGAGAGCTCTATATAGATATAGGAAGTTATGCTGAGTTATGCGAGGATGAGAGAGAGATCTCTTAAAGCCACAAATATTGTATTTGAACAATTTTGCTCCGTGCTGTAAAAGCTCTGTTTTCGACTTGCCTCTTCTATCACTCGATTCATTGCGTCATTGTATTTATATGCGTCATTACGTCATTGTATTTAATGGTCTTTGCGTCATTGTCTACTCTATTCATTCAATATTAAGTTTAAATATTCGTGTGTTTAATGCAGGTATGGATGATGAGGAGTTTCTTTCTTCTTTGTCACCGCAGCAGAGACAGTGGTACGTGGAGCGTCATCGCTCTGGCGCATCATCGCGCGTTCCTACACCATCCGCATCTCCCTCTCTTTCGGAGCATTCGGCGCGCTCCGAAGCTTCGGCGTCGACGAGACGAGCGTCACACTCGTCTAGACACCGGCGCTCTATAGGTGGCGGTGGCGGTTGTTGTGGGGATTCCGCCACCGATGCCTCCACACCGCCTCGTGTTCGACGAGGCTCTTTACCCTGCTCTTCTTTGCCCGCCCCCACACCAGCCACAGCATCGCCGTCTATGCCAGGTTTTGCACGGCTGACTATTCCTAGAAGCTACACACCTCTACCTACTCCGCCAGGAGCCACCCCACTCGACACTCCTCGCTTCGGGGCCCAGACGCCGGTGGAGACACCTGACGTCCGTACCCCCATCGACACGCCGCTAGAGACCCCTGCCGGGACACCCAGGTTCACGCGTCACCGGCCAGAGGACTTGCCTTACTCCGTCGACATCAGCGGCGGCATCATCATGGATGATGACGGCAAGAAGGTGATCTCGCGCATGTGTGGTCTTTGCTCTCAGCGGTTTGGACACTATATACTAAACAAATGGAGTGAAGTACCAAGTGATTTAAAAAACAGAGTCATCAGCATACTTCATGATGAGTTTCCCGTTCCAACACGGGATCAACGCTTCAATGAAGACCTGATGAAGATTCGAATGTGCGAATACTGCAAACACAAGCGTTCCGAAGTGCAAAAAGCAATCAAGAATGGGTGGAACAGGCCAGATTGGCTGGCCAAAGAAGATTGGAAGAATGCGAAGAAAGCAGCGCGCGAGAATCCCGACAAGTGGAAGCAACAAAAGGATGCAGCCAGAGCGCGAGTAGAGGCAGGGAGCTCGCACCACTTGGGGAGCGGTGGATGGGCATCATTTGAGGCCGATTTTGTAAGTCTTTTCACATTGCTCTTTATGCATGTTCGATAGTTTAGGGTTTATGAGTTTTTTAGTTCTAACATAATGAAATCTTTGTATGTTTTGACAGTGGTCGATGACAGGACGTGATCCCACACCGTACGAGCGCGAGTACGCAGGCAGGAAGGGCTTAAACGCCCTGATGGACATTCTCAGTTCTCGCGGCGGCATGGTTAGTATTAGGGTTTACTCTTTTTTATTTTTTGTATTGTTTTATAAATGTCGTTATATGTTTATATTTACTGGAAACTGTCTTATTGTCTTTTTTTGCAGAATCCGACAGATACGCCGCTTGGACGCGATGAGACGTCTGACTAGACGACGTCAGTTTAGCCGTAGCTAGATAGCATTAGTTTAGGGTTTCTCATAGCTTATGTATCATGAGACGGATTTTATACGTCTTTTTGAACCATGTATATTATTACATTTGTCACCGCAGTTCCTTTTGCCAATAAATTCTTTATGCCTATGATGTTGTACAATTGTCATTATTACATTTGCCAATCAATTCATTTTGCTTATGATGTGTACAATTGTCAATTTTGCAAACAATGCGTCTTGTGGGTGACTATTTTGGGTCTCTTATTTACCTTTGCACTTTTTTTTAAAAAGTGAATCAAGTACAATATGGTTGATGGGTGGCAGGGCATTCAATGCCCTGCCACCAAAAAAATATTCTCTCGGGCGTCGCTATAAGCGTCGCTATTTATGGCTCTGTAGCGTCGCTATGAGCGTCGCTATAGTCTTCTGTGAGACCGTCGCTATAGGCGTCGCTATATGCGTCGCTATATAGCGACGCTGATAGAGACGCATATAGCGACGCCTATAGCGACGCTCTCGTAGCGACGCTCGTAGCGACGGTTTTAGCGACGCCGGGGGTTATAAAAACCCAATGTATTTCCGTCGCTAACAGCGTCACAAGAGCACACAACCTCTTGTAGTGCATATTAATCTGCCTTGAATAATGACTTTATTAATCAAGAATAAGAGAGTCTGATGATCCTCATAGAAATGAAACATTTTGCCTAGCAAATAATGCATGAATTCTGTAGCACTGAAAACCATCCCTAGAGCTTCTCGTTCAGTGGTTGTATAACCTTGTTCGGCCTGACTGAATCTGCGACTGACGAAATAAACAGGATAGTCAACTCTTCCATCTAGCTGGGCTAGTATCGCCCCCATCGCAAACCCTGAAGCATCCACATGTACATGGAAGATAGCATCCCAATTTGATTGCCGAAGTACTGGTTTATTGATAATGGCACTTTTTAAGTTTTGAAAACTTTCCTCACACTCAGTAGTCCAATTGAACTTGCTGGTTTTCTTTGTGAGCTCATACAGTCGTAAAGCTTGGGAGGCAAATTTATGCACGAACCTTCTGTAAAAGTTAATATATCCCAAGAAAGAACTTAACTCAGATGCATTCCTAGACGCCTTGGCCTGCTAAACACACTGGATCTTGTTGTTGGCCATTTATATTTCCATTGCGGGATACTACATGTCCCAGTAGCTGTCCTTTCCAGACTAGGAAAATAGATTTAAATGGATTTAGACAAATCCTCTTCTTCTGACAATGCTTAAAAACCATTTCCAGGAATAGTATTGAATATCTCCATCATACACCGCTGAAAAGTGGCTGGTGCATTGCATAAGCCAAATGGCATTACCAAATACATAAATGCTCCCCACTCTGTAATGAAAGTGGTCTTCCCCCGGTCCTTAGGAGCAATTTGTAATTGGTTGTAGCCACTATATCCATCCATAAAACTGTACATCTCATACCCTGCAATCTCATTAAACAAAATATATGTGAAAGGCAATGGAAATGGATCCTTAATGGTTTGAGCATTAAGTTTCCTATAATCCACACATACTCTCAACTTCCCATTCTTTTTGGGAACAACTACAATAGAAACAACCAATTGCTACTGGCTACGTCAGTGATGAACCCAGCTTTGAGAAGGTTGTCAATCTCTTCCTTGACCTTCTTAGCATAATTGGGATTCATTCGATACCGATGTAGTCTTACTGGCCTAGCATCTGGCTTCAATGGTATCTTGTGCTGGGCAGACCTCTGGATCCACCCCTTTCAGATCAGTGTGTTCCCATGCAAAAACATATTTGTAATGTTGGAACATTTTGCGCGCTTTCTCCTTCATTGTTGGGTTGAGATGTTTGTTAACTTTGATCATTCTAGGGTTGTCTTCAGAGCCTAGATTCCATTCCTCAATCTCTTGGTCATCTGGGAGTAACCAGTTAGGTGTCATGGATGCTTGAGAGTCAGTTGCTGCCTGCATCATCGCCTACATCATCGCTAGAAGGCTCTAGAAGGATCTAGAAGATTCTAGAAGTTCTAAAAGTATCAAGGAGATTCTAGAAGTTTCTAGAAGCATGGAGAAGATTTCGAAAGAATGTAGAAGTTTCTGAAAAGCTCTAGAAAGTTGAAGAAGGATCTAGAAGGTTCTAGAAGAAATAGAAGGATCAAGAAGTTTCTAGAAGCTTGGAGAAGATTCCGAAAGAATCTAGAAGATTATGGAAACTCTAGAAAGTTGAAGAAGGATCCAGAAGGTTATAGAAGAACTAGAAGGATCAAGAAGGTTCTAGAAGATTCTAACCTCCTCAAGAAGAACCTAGAAAGTCCTAACCTCCTCAAGTAACCTCCTCAAGCACTAGTATAAATAGGGGTCTTGGGCCATAAGCCCTTCAGTCTTTCCAACACTAGTTGTGAGTCTCCTATGAGGAAAGATCTCTTCTAGTTCTTGTCTTATGTTCAAGTCTTGTTCTTGCAATCAAGCCTTGTCTTGTACTCAAGTCATGTAATCAAAGTCTTGTATCTAGCTCTCTTAATAAAGTATTAAGTCTTGTAATCAAGATTAAGCTTATGATCAAGTCCAAGTTCTTGTACATTGTGAGCGCCTCCACTTGCTCTCTTCTAGCTCTATATGCGCTCATAACAATTTGGCAAGACTGAAGGGCTTATGGCCCAATTGTTGGAATTAGGGTTGCAGAGAAACACACACAGCTCGGAGAAGACGAAGGAAGCTCAAGGCACACAATGGAGAGTGTGTTACTTAGTGTGCAATGGAAAGATAGATAGCCCTAGAGTGATGGGCGTATATACAATGCTTGGGGGAAAAAACCTCCTAAAGAGGGAAAAAATGCCCCGGCGGTCCTAGTGTGTTCACACACATCACTACCACATGTATATGGTAACAAATCCCCCCTAGAGTGATGCAGTGAACGAGAGCTGGCACATGAGTAAAGGGAAGTGCCATGCTCTGAGGACATGATCAGTCCACAAAGGGGAGTAAACCCAAAGCTTTGCGAAAAGCTTCAAGCTTCTCACGAGACAATGCCTTTGTGAAAAGATCTGCAAGGTTGTCCTGTGTTGGCACATAAGGCAAGCTGATCTCTCTTGTTGAGAGCCTCTCCCTGACATAGTGGTAATGCACCTCAATGTGCTTTGTGCGAGCATGAAAAACTGGGTTCCTCGCAACTGCCAATGCGCTCTGACTGTTAGTGTAGATAGTGTTGGCAATGTCCTGTCCAACACCCAAATCAGCCATAAGGCGTCTGAGCCATACACACTCAATCGTAGCTGTGAAGACTGCCCTGTACTCAGCCTCACAACTCGAAGTGGCCACAGTAGGTTGCTTCTTGCTCAACCATGATATACATGAACTGCCAAGCATGAAACAAAAACCACTTGTGGACACTCGCGTGTCAAAACAACCAGCCCAATCTGAGTCCGAAAAAGCATGTAAGTCTGGCGGCAATGATCCCCCACTTGGGATAAAACAAGCCAAGATGTAAAGTTCCACTAAGGTAGCGGAAAATTCTCTTGACAGCCTGCCAATGCTTAGACCCTAGGCTATGCATAAATCTGCCGACTTTGTAAGACTGCAAACTGAATATCCGGCCTCGTGTTGCATACATAAATGAGGCAGCCAACAGCAGTTTGGTAAAGAGTGACATCAGCAGGATCGCCAGCATCATGTAGACTCAACTTCAAACCTGTTTCCATGGGAGTGGCAATAGGTTTGCAATCCTCAAGTCCAAACTTACATAGCAATGTCTCTATGTAACTTTTCTGACACAAGGCAATACCACCATCACACTGCTTAAACTATATGCCCAAATAATGATGCAACAGCCCCAAATCTTTCATCTTGAAAGTAGTATTCAAATCAGCCTTAAATTCAGCAATATGTCTCTCATTTTGTCCAGTGATCAGCAAATCATCAACATAAAGAACCACTATGAGAAATACATCACCCTCACGCTTTACATACAATGTGCTTTCTGTTGGAGTGCTACGAAAGCTTTGTTTGACCAAATGAGTGTCAGCTTTCTCATACCAAGCACGAGGAGATTGCTTCAACCCATACAAAGCCTTGTTACATTTGCACACTTTGTCCTCTTGTCCTTTTATGACAAAACCGCGAGGCTGCGTTACATAAACTTCCTCAAATATGTCACCATTCAAGAAAGCAGTAACAATGTCTGATTGATGTACATCCCAACCAAAATGAGCTGCCAATGCACATAGAAAACGCACAGTAGTCATACGACAAGTGGGAGCAAAAGTCTCTTGATAATCTATGCCTTTTTTTTGTGCATAACCCTTTGCAACAAGTCGAGCCTTATGGCGATCAATCTCACCATCCGGCTTGCGTTTCAACTTGTAAATCCACTTCGTACCAATGGCCTTCTTGCCAAGAGGCAAATCACATAAAGTCCATGTGTCATTTTCTATAAGTGCATCATATTCTGATTGCATGGCAGCCATCCAATTTTCTGAATTCTGTGCTTCATCAAAAGACAGAGGCTCCTCAACATCATGTAAACTAGACACAGCCAAAGCATAACAATCTGATGCATAAGATGCATGGCGAGAGCCTGAACGAGTACAACTAGACAAAGGTGCATCCAATTTACTGTCACGCAAAGTGTGCACCAGCCATTTTGGCATACCTCTAGCCTGCTCATTTTCAGCCCTTTCCTCATCAAGTACATCATGTACATCTGCATCAGTAATAGGATGATCTAAAACATTTTCAGAAACCCCCATAGGCTGTACATTTTCCTCATTGGAACTTACATTCGTATTTCCACCACTAAAAAGAGGCAACAAAGTGTCATAAATGTCCTGTGAGCTTACATTACTGTCTCTAGTACATGAAAGCAAGGGCTGAACAGAATCTTCCACAAACACTGCATCCCGAGAAACCAGAATACGTTTTGTTTGCGGATGATACAACCTGTAACCTTTGCTTTCAGCACTATAACCAACAAAAATACATTTGACAGCCTTATCATCCAATTTTCTGCGTTGCACTTGTGGCACCAAAGCATATGCCAAACAGCCAAAAACACGCATGTGCTCAATAGAAGGTTTTCTATCATGCCATGCTTCATATGGAGTAATAGACTGCAAAGCTTTCATAGGACATCTGTTAAGTACATAAGTGGCACACATAATGGCCTCAAGCCAAAAAGAATGCGGCAAAGCTTGACTTTTGACCATACATCGTGCCATTTCCGTCAGTGACCTGTTTTTCCTCTCAGCAACACCATTTTGCTGAGGTGTATAAGGCACTGTACATTGGTGTTTTATCCCACGACTAGCCAGAAATGCATTAAATTCATGAGACATGTACTCCCCCCCTCGATCGGAACGGAGGGTGCCCATAGTACATTTTGAGACATTTTCAGCCATAGCCAGAAATTGTTTGAAGCACATAAAAACGAAGGGGAATCCTCAAGGATGCTTGCGGAAAAATTCTTGCTCTCTCTCTCTCTCTCTCTCTCTCTCTCTCTCTCTTCCTCCACAGAGTGTTGCCATGTGGATGTGCCCATTCCGTCTGTGTGTGTGTGTGTGTGTGTGTGTGGACACATCACATGCCAAGTGCCTCAATGTGCACATACTTACCTCATAGCATGCGTGTGTGTGTACATATTTGCTCACAACAACGATACTTCTCTCTCTCTTTCTCTCTCTCAACTGCATAAGGATGGGTCTAAATTGCTTTCTTTGTCTCTTGATGTGTTTTTGTCTTAAAGATGGGTTTGTTTTGGGTTGTGCAAGCCGTAGAGGGAGGAGGGAAGGGTAGAGGACTGCGAGTAATAGGGCACACGACCTCTCAGGCAGTAAGGGAAGGATGGCATGACATTGGGTTTGGGTTCTTCTATAGAGGGGGATGCCAAGGACAAGGCACTGGGAGGAGGTCGACGATGGTAGGTTGACTAGCAGTGGGGCCGAGAAGATTGCATGGGGGCTTAAGGTGGGCTGTACTATATTTAAAGAGTTGCCAGTAGTGTCTTCATTTTCATACCATTAAATTGTATCTAAGATGTAACATTTAATGGCCTAAAATCTTATGTGTAGCGGAAATTAGCATGAACATAGTGGGCATTTCATTAGAATAGATTCCTAATGATAATTACAAGAGTGCTTGGGTGGAGAGAGCAACAAAAAGCATAACACCTAGTTAGATAGCATCGACAATACTTTCAAAAGAGAGAGAAATTAAGCTATTGACAACAGTTGAGGACCGGATTTGCATGGAGCCGGTCCCCCCTCCAAAAGGCTTTGTATTATGGTTTCTCCCATCAAGAGAGACATTGTACAATACAATTCTTTGTGTTCCTTCAAGACTAGCTAGTGCAATGAAGATGGAAGCTTCATACACCAAGCAAAACACTTAATCAAACACAACTTGAATTATCCCCGTTCTCAGACCCAAGACCTCACACACCTTCGAAGATGGTGAGAGCTAGCAGGGTATGAGAGTAGATTGAGAAGAAAAAGAAGTATCTTACGAGAAAGATGTACATCTCCTCACATAATCACTCATATTAGCATAGCTTAGCTTAGTAATTAGCTTGGTAGAGAAGATGAGCATGCATTGAAGCTTGGCTCTTGGTTGGATTTGCATCCATATGCCAAGAGAGTGTTGATGTAGGCTTCTATCTCACAAGCTTGGAGTAGGTGATGAGCTCTCCATTAAAGCTTGGGAGGAGATAGAGTATTTTCCCTTCACACATGGTCAAGTGTGAGAGTGTGTGTGTCAATGCCAAGCAAAAATCAGCCCCCCCTCTCTCTTGGGCGAGCCCTAGCTGCTAATTAGGTCTGGCTTTTGCCTCATTGGACCTCCCCAGGTCAAGCCAATAGGAATTAAGCAGCATAAGTGATAGCCTTCTGACATGTGTCCCCCTTTCCCCTTTTGTGAGAGCTTTAGGTAATTAGAATATTTTAACTAAACTCTCATTGGACCCCTTTGCCTCCTGGCCAATAGGAATCAGGCAAGCCATGGGGCTCCTGAATGCTCATTGGACCCCTTGGGAGACTGCCCAATAGTCTTCTAGGAGACTTAATTCTCATTGGTTTCTTTTATTAAATGTTTTTAAATTAATTAAACTAGATTTACTCTAGCTTAATTCTCATTGGTCCACTTCAAGGGTCTTCCAATAGGAACTGGGCACACCTTGTGGGCATCTGGCCTAGGGAGCTGACATGTGTCCCTCATTCCCTTTGTGTAAAGGGAGCCTGTGTGTGTGTGTGTGGCTTTCTCTCTCATCCCCTAGCTTTGGGGCTCGCCCCCTCCCATGTAGGGATGTGCAAAGACTTTTAGGGCACACACAAAGCATCCAATTTTTCCTAGGGTTGACCTTTGGACACAACCTTTGAATTTTGGAACCTTAGCATTTTGGAAGTCTTAATGGGCTGAACCTTAGGGTCTTTTTGGCCCATTGTTTCACATGGCTCTTTTGCAGATGGCCCCCCCTTTGGATCCCTATTTTCCCTCCTTTGGATCCCTACTGTGGCCGGTCTGCTAGCTTAACCAATATTCTAGCTTTTTTCTCCCTTGGCACTTCCCCACATTAAATGATCAGTTTAATATGAGAAAATCATTTAGGAGAATTAGATATTGATTATTATGACATTACCTCTCTCTTGAAATCATAGTCGTCCTCGACTATGGTGTAGAGAAGATAAAGCATATGCATGAGTCCTTTTCTTAGCGGGTAGAGGATCCCTATGTTACCCTACGACATCATTCCATAATGGATGACTAGTCCATTTGGTGCTTGAGAGCCTGAGGCTGCCGCAAGCATGTCTGCACATTAGTCCTATCAGTCTTCCATAGTAGAGTGACAAGCTCTACTTGGTGTTTGGGAGACGTCGTCTCCGCAAAGTTGATCTAAGCATGCATAGTACTTCATTTTTGTGCACAAATAAAGAAAAAGAGAGTCTTATAAGACAAAAATTTTGTTCATTTTTAACATTTTGTACATTTGCTTACTCTTGGGAAGCATTGTAAGCATTGACAAGGTTTAGGTTATCCTTTAATTGTATGCCTTGCATCCATCTAGCATCTTCAAAAGGATAATTCTTAAACTTAATAAGATATCGGCGGATAGTCTTACCGCCTCTTAATACCTTGTCTTCATGTCGGAGAATGGACTCGGGCTGCAACACCTCCTCGTGGTCCTCGATCTCCGGTGGGTCTTCAATAGTTGGTTCTTGAGGTGGCTCTCCTTTGTAAGGCTTTAATAGGCTCACATGAAAAGCATTGTGTATGAGCCAATGATTGGGCAACTTAAGTTGATAGGCCATCTCATTGATTGGCCTAAGAATCTGGAAGGGACCATAATACCTTTTTGCTAGTTTAGCATAGTACTTTTGGTGGCCCGTAGGATTCTTGCCCGTCGTGTGCCTTAATCGAGCTTTGGGAAACTTTAACAAGACCCAATCGTTTTCTTTAAAGGCTTGGGCTCTTCTGTGCTTGTCAGCAGCAGCCTTTTGCCTTTGCTGTGAGATAGAGATAGCATCCTTAATCTTTTGGAAAGATTCTTGTAGGTCTCGGCTATACTCATCTGCAGCGAAGATCTTCCCATGTACCTTAAGTAGCAAGGGACTTTTTGATCTTCCCTCAATTACCTCGAAAGGTGCTTTTCCTGTGGAAGTATGTACAGTGTTATTGTAAGCATACTCTACTAAGGGTAAGTACTTCTCCCATTGGGATCTTTGATCTACTTCCGTTACATAGGCTTTTAGTAGATCAAGAATGGTTAGGTTAGCTATTTCACTTTGGCCATCAGTTTGTGGATGATAGGCCGAAGAGAAGTTTAGCCTTGTTCCTAAATTCTCAAAGAGACCCTTCCAGAAATTACTGGTCATTCTAGGATCTCTATCCGACACTATGGACATTGGCAAGCCATGGTACTTGAAAATTTGTGAAATGAAGAGGGTTGCCATTTGATGGGCTTTGATAGTCTTTTTGACAGGTATAAAATGAGCTTGTTTACTGAACCTGTCTACTATCGTCCATATTCCCGTATTCCCATGGATAGACTTAGGAAATCCAAAGATAAAATCCATGGATATGCTCTCCCAAGGTGAATTAGGGATTGGAAATGGTTGAAGCAATCCAAGTTGCTTCCCTCTATCAAATTTTGTCTTTTGACATACCACACATTTGGAAACATACTCGTGTATGTTCACTTTCATGGTAGGCCAATAGAAATATGTTTCAATTCCCTTTAGGGTAGACTGAATCCCTCTATGCCCCGCATATGGGGGAGCATGAGATTCATACATTACTTTCTCACGTAGTGAGTTAGTAACGCATAGTCTATTGCCATAGAGAAGATAACCATCTTGTAAAATAAATGGTTCTTCTTTCTTCCCTAATGCAAGGGCTGAAATCACATCTCTAAAATCGGGATCAATAGCATACTCATCTATCATTGAAGATAGATCATTGTGAGTTGCTATGGAAACCGCATTCACTCTCGGTCGTCTTGAGAGTGCATCGGCTACTTGATTATGCTTGCCAGCAATGTGAGCAATATGAAAATGAAATTGCGAAAGAAAATTTGCCCACCTCATTTGTTTGTCGGAGAGCTTGGTCTGCGTCATGAAGTACTTAAGACTTTGGTGATCCGTTCGCAGAATGAAAGGAGTCCCCAATAAATAGTGCTTCCATGAGTCTAAGGCATGTAGAACTGCAAGGAGTTCTTTTTCGTATATGCCTAGAGCTTGCTCAACAGGGTCGAGCCTTCGACTCTCATAGCCTATGGCGTGCCCTTCTTGGAGGAGAACAGCCCCAAGGCAATCACCACAAGCATCACATTGGACCTCAAATGGTTTTGAGAGATCCGGTAGTGTAAGCACAGGTTGAGAGATAAGCTTTTCTTTAAGCTTTTCGAAAGCATTGTTCTCCTTAGCAGACCACATATACCTAATATTTTTCTTTGTTAGGTCATGTAATGGTCCTGCAATTCGTGAGAACTTTTCTATGAAGCATCTATAGTATGCACACATACCTATAAAGCTTCTTAGTTCATGAAGATTCCTTGGTTTAGGCCATCCTTTTATTACCTCTAACTTGGATGGATCCATTTGGATTCCATCTTGAGAGATAATGTGACCTAAATATTGAATCTCTTGCAAGAAAAATTCACTTTTCTTTCGATTAACATAAAGTTTATTCTCTCTTAAAACTTGAAATATTACCTGGAGGTGTTGCTTGTGTTCCTCCAATGAATTAGAGTAGATGATAATATCATCAAAGAACACTCCAGTGAAGGTTCGATGAGGCCTGAACAGCTTCTCCATCAAGCGGTTGAATGTGGCTGGTGCATTGGTCAAGCCAAAAGGCATGACAATGTATTCGTAAAGACCAAATGTAGTACGAAATGCGGTCTTTACAATGTCTTGATCAACTATCCTTATTTGATGATAGCCACTTTTTAGGTCAATCCTACTGAAGTAGGTCGATCCTTGTAGCTTATCAAATAGGTCTTCTACCCTTGGAACGGGAAACCTATTCTTGATAGTGATCCTATTTAGTGCTCTATAGTCGACACACATACGATATGTGCCGTCTTTCTTTTGCACTAATAGCACAGGTGAGCAAAATGGAGATGAGCTAGGCCTAACCATGCCCTTCTCAACTAACTCATGCACTTGCCGCATAATCTCCTCTTGTTGAGCTTGAGAAACTCTATAAGGAGGTTTGTTAGGCGGTGAACTTCCTGGAAGAAGTTCAATTGCATGGTCGTCATTACCTCGTTTAGGAGGTAGCTCACAAGGGATGTCGTCAATAAAAACATCTTGAAACCCCTTGAGAAAATTAGATAACTCTAATTCCTTTTGGTTGCTTTTATTTTCTTTTGTTAAAGCATTAGGTTCATTTTGAGAATCTTTAACAAAAATCATGTACACGGAAATAGAGCTCTTTATTGACTTGTTGAAAGCTGGTGTATGTACAATGGGGATGGTGTTACCCATCTCCTTAGCATCTATATACATGTCCTTTTCCCTGAACTTAAAGGAGATTCTCCTTTCAGGAAATTTAACATCGGCAGCCAGGCGGTCAAACCATGGTGCCCCTAGGATTACATCCTCATGCTTGAGAGGAGAGATAAAGAAGTCCTCTTTGTCCACATAGCCTTGGACATGAAGCCTCAATTTCCCGATTAAGGGAGTGACTGAAGCTTCTTGCCCCTTGAAGGCACTGTCTGCGGATAGGATATCTCCCATCTCGTAGGATTGTATGCCTAGCTTGGTGGCTAACTCCATAGATATGAAATTGTGAGTAGAACCAGGGTCAAAGAGAATAAAAGCATCATGTTCTCTTACCTTTCCCCAAGCATGGCATAGAGAAGATCCTTTGTGGTGAGTTTGGTGAATCTCCTCCTCTTGGATTTCAACCAAAGAAGCTCTAGGAGGATCTTGGCGGTTGTTCTTTTGGGGACAAGCGCGGTATGCATGCCCTTGTTCGCCGCACTTGAAACACCGGTTATCTTTACGATAACGCTCAAGCTCTTCAGGAGAGAGTTTATTCTTTCCTTTGTAAACTCCCTTCTCTTTGGCTTTGTTGGAATTGCCCTTAGGAGACTTTTGGACATTGTCATTCCCCTTAGGCTCATTGGAACCCTTGTTTTCCGGGGGCTTATTATTTCTTTTACCCCCCGTTTGGAAATTGATTCGCGAGGCCACCATAGTATGGTGTATTACCGCCGATATGGTACGTGGCCTTTGGGAGTTGACATACTCCGCCATTTCTTCGGTTAAGCCCGCACAAAATTGTTGCTTTTGCTCTCCAAAATCCAACTTTTTGAAGACAGTGGCTTTGAGTTGTAGGTCCCAAAACTTGTCTACATATTTGTGGATGGATTCATTGGGAGAGAGCTTTAAGCTTCGCCATTCGGTGAGTACTTTGTCTTTGGCATCGGTGGCCAAAAACTGCTTCATAATGGAAGCTCTTAAAGCCTTCCATGTTCGTGGAGCTTCACCGTTGGCTCGTAGGCTAGACCACCATTGTCTGGCGGACTTTTGAAAGTGCATAGCTACATGGCGTAGCTTTGAGGACTCCGTGAAGCCCTCATCTCCAAACGCCGCATCGAATTGCTGGATAAAGGCCAAAACTTTGTCTGTAGCACCAAAGGTGCCATCATAGGTAAGGAAAGAGATGCTCTTCCCTCCCTCTTTGAATTTCTTCAGCTTGGACGACCTCTTCCATGCGGCATAGGATTTCCTATGGCCTCTTCTTTTTGATGGTTCAAAAGTTGCACCATCACTTGCTTCAGAAGATGAAGAATTTGAAGAAGGTGGAGAAGAGGGTGACCTCTTTCTCGCCTTTTTCTTGTCTTGATCTTTGTCGTCTTCACCATAGCTTTCATAAGAGGAAGAGGATGAAGAAGATGGAGAAGAGGGTGTCCTCTTTCTCGCCTTTTTCTTCTCTTGCTTTTTATCATCCCTCTTTGAATTATGGCATGGAGAAGAGTGTAATGGTCTTCTCCGCTTTGGTGGTGATGGAGAGCGTTTAGCCCGCCGTCTTCGTGGAGCCATCTCCGCCGAGGTGAAGGGAGACTCGCTTCTTTCTCGTTCCTTCGGTGGAGGCTCTTGAGTTCTCCTTTGGGAAGGAGATGCATCATCAAGAAGTAAGTTCTTGAGCCCTTCATATGGATTCTCTTCTTCTTCCCGAATCGGAGAGAGACCTCTTTTGGTAGTCTCACAAGGAGGCTTCCTAGGTGTTCTCTCGTCATGGTGATGAGCTTGGAGAATCCCGTGAGCACGGAGCTGCCGTTGCACTTCACTTTGGAGAGATGGATTGCCCATGGCTTGTTGAAGCTTAGAAACTAGATAGTTAACAAGCATTGAAGCATCATTAGTAGCTTGCTCATGAGCAAAATCAAAGTTATCAACATTAATTTCACTCTCTTTACTATTGTCAGCCATTCTAACAACTTTTAGGTATAAACTTTTTAGGTGTACTTTGGCACTTCAAGCCCTAGTTGCTACTCCTCTTTACCCCTTTAGAAAAAGCACTCAAGCTACTATACCCGCGGCTCGAATACCATTAATTGCAAGGAATAGAAGAGAGGGTCTTTCGACACCAAAACAGCACCGGCTCCTGTCAAGCTTCTAATAGCTCAATAGTGGTTAAGCCGTAGGCAAGCCCCGTAGGACTCCACTATTAAGACCATAGCTCTCGATGGTGATGCCCCGTTAACTGCACAAAGGCAGGCGCACTGCAAGGCTGAAAAATCCCTATTCTACTTACTCACAGGCAATTAATAATACCAACCATTTGTAGCTAGCTTGAGGACCTCCCTTCTTGAGCAAGAAAAGAGAAACCTTGAGCTCTGATACCAATGTAACATTTAATGGCCTAAAATCTTATGTGTAGCGGAAATTAGCATGAACATAGTGGGCATTTCATTAGAATAGATTCCTAATGAGAATTACAAGAGTGCTTGGGTGGAGAGAGCAACAAAAAGCATAACACCTAGTTAGATAGCATCGACAATACTTTCAAAAGAGAGAGAAATTAAGCTATTGACAACAGTTGAGGACCGGATTTGCATGGAGCCGGTCCCCCCTCCAAAAGGCTTTGTATTATGGTTTCTCCCATCAAGAGAGACATTGTACAATACAATTCTTTGTGTTCCTTCAAGACTAGCTAGTGCAATGAAGATGGAAGCTTCATACACCAAGCAAAACACTTAATCAAACACAACTTGAATTATCCCCGTTCTCAGACCCAAGACCTCACACACCTTCGAAGATGGTGAGAGCTAGCAGGGTATGAGAGTAGATTGAGAAGAAAAAGAAGTATCTTATGAGAAAGATGTACATCTCCTCACATAATCACTCATATTAGCATAGCTTAGCTTAGTAATTAGCTTGGTAGAGAAGATGAGCATGCATTGAAGCTTGGCTCTTGGTTGGATTTGCATCCATATGCCAAGAGAGTGTTGATGTAGGCTTCTATCTCACAAGCTTGGAGTAGGTGATGAGCTCTCCATTAAAGCTTGGGAGGAGATAGAGTATTTTCCCTTCACACATGGTCAAGTGTGAGAGTGTGTGTGTCAATGCCAAGCAAAAATCAGCCCCCCCTCTCTCTTGGGCGAGCCCTAGCTGCTAATTAGGTCTGTCTTTTGCCTCATTGGACCTCCCCAGGTCAAGCCAATAGGAATTAAGCAGCATAAGTGATAGCCTTCTGACATGTGTCCCCCTTTCCCCTTTTGTGAGAGCTTTAGGTAATTAGAATATTTTAACTAAACTCTCATTGGACCCCTTTGCCTCCTGGCCAATAGGAATCAGGCAAGCCATGGGGCTCCTGAATGCTCATTGGACCCCTTGGGAGACTGCCCAATAGTCTTCTAGGAGACTTAATTCTCATTGGTTTCTTTTATTAAATGTTTTTAAATTAATTAAACTAGATTTACTCTAGCTTAATTCTCATTGGTCCACTTCAAGGGTCTTCCAATAGGAACTGGGCACACCTTGTGGGCATCTGGCCTAGGGAGCTGACATGTGTCCCTCATTCCCTTTGTGTAAAGGGAGCCTGTGTGTGTGTGTGTGTGTGTGGCTTTCTCTCTCATCCCCTAGCTTTGGGGCTCGCCCCCTCCCATGTAGGGATGTGCAAAGACTTTTAGGGCACACACAAAGCATCCAATTTTTCCTAGGGTTGACCTTTGGACACAACCTTTGAATTTTGGAACCTTAGCATTTTGGAAGTCTTAATGGGCTGAACCTTAGGGTCTTTTTGGCCCATTGTTTCACATGGCTCTTTTGCAGATGGCCCCCCCTTTGGATCCCTATTTTCCCTCCTTTGGATCCCTACTGTGGCCGGTCTGCTAGCTTAACCAATATTCTAGCTTTTTTCTCCCTTGGCACTTCCCCACATTAAATGATCAGTTTAATATGAGAAAATCATTTAGGAGAATTAGATATTGATTATTATGACATAAGAAAATAAAAATCATTTCAAAATATCTCAATTTCACAAGTGAAGATGGTAAAGAAGCGGCTAGTAATTTGGATCATCGTAGAAATAATCTCGACCAACGCTTTGCAGCTTTGCCATAGACGAGTTTTCTCTCTCTCTCTCTCTCTATGTGTGTGTGTGTGTGTGTGTGTTGCAGATTGTGTTGTTGTCCCTCTCCCGCTACCTCCTCAATCTGCCTTCAAGATTTGCATGGTCAGTTGATGATGTGGACATGTATGGTCGTGCTTGTGGTGGCTGTTGCAATCTAGGGATGGGCTAAGATGCATGACTACTATTTGGGCTGCATAAAAATGCCAGACTAACTTCATTAAGATCAGGACGGGCCAGCACTCAAAGTGGATGAGGATGGCGGCATGATGCATGAAGGTGAATGTTGTTTGATCATGTGCAACAGATGGTGTAAACCAAAGGGAAGGCCACATGGCGCTACCGTGGCGGTACAATAGGAGTTGTTTGGTAGAATCTCCTTGTTGGTGATGGTTGAGTGTGCTGCAAGATAATTGAAAAATCTCC
This sequence comes from Adiantum capillus-veneris, assembly GCF_014529385.1. NCBI lineage: Eukaryota > Viridiplantae > Streptophyta > Polypodiopsida > Polypodiales > Pteridaceae > Adiantum > Adiantum capillus-veneris. The sequence goes on along the minus strand of NC_140955.1, from coordinate 75,093,416 downwards.
AGAATCTTTGAAAATGCTCTCCCAGGTGAGTACGCAGGTCCTTGGAGATGCCCTGGTGGTGTTAAGCAAAAGAGAATGAAAGCAAAGGTGGAGACTGACCGCAGGTGTCAGGGAGGAGAATACGTCACCATGGAGCATAGGGCGAGTAGTAAGAGGCTAGGCGCGACAGGCTCATAGAGCCTGACAGGGATGGCGTAGGACGAACGTCTTTTTTTTATAATAACAAACAAAGCGCGTTCACAGTCTATGCGCTTCGATGCAGTGGTTAGCCAGTATGATTTGTTTATGAGAATTCTAGAGATCGATTCGCATGCTAGTTTTGCTTGGAAGGTGCACTTCAAAGGTGAGGCAAATAATTATTAAAGAACTGGTTTTAGGAAAGGGGACATAGGTCAGGTACAATAAAATGGTTAAGATAATCATATGAGCATGTTTAGCTCTCCTTAGGTTAAAGAAAATGTTCAAGGTATTCACTGAATAAACGATCCAAATATCCTACCTGAATTCTAATTCTGTGAATGCTTAATGAGATAGTTACATATCTGGATTGATTGTGACCCCTTTATGTGAGATGCACCACCTATCTGGCCCTTCTTACTCATTTAGATTGAAGTATTGATTATTAGTGGGGATGTAGGAAACTTTTTTTTCTTGCTACGATTGAAGTATTGCTTTATATGGATTGCAAGGAATGAGTAAGACAATTGTATTGCTATAAGCTAATTAGATGGTAAAAAAGGAATCAAAAGCAAGACATTTTCAGAAGAGTTCTGGCCTTCTTTTTAGCTTTGAGTAAAATGAGGACAAAAAACTGACAGGCTTGATTTCATGGCAAAAATAGAAGAATGGCTGAAGCAGGCGGCCTCGACCTTAGGGTAGTCCGAGTGCGCCTCTTAACTCTCTCTCGACCTCATGTGAAAATAGACAAAAAATAAGTAAAAGAGGATAATAAGAAAATAATAGAAGTTATTGCTAAAATATCATTGCACCCAATATTGTAAGCCAGCATACAATCAAGATCGACAGTGAAAACACCAAATAAACGACAGAGCAACTCTTGACAATTTAAGATGCCGGAGCTTCTCATGGCTAGGTGAGGAAAGCTACGAGGTAGCCAATGCACAAAGTCCACGCGGTCAAGGTAGCCCATGCAAATGAGCTTGCCAAAGGTAGGACCTATGATCCACATGGCTAAAAATGCTTGCAGCCATGGGATTACACGTCCTTCCCATTCCTTCCCCTACATTTCGTGGCGTAGGACTATAGTCAATGTGGCCTTCCCTTCCCTTGCATGGTGTATACAGTATTGTAGCAAGTGAGAATTTTTTTATTTGTGGACAAGCATGGTTCCCATGTTGTTACAGCTGTACATATACAAAAACAGTCCTATAGTCCAACCTTCTATTAAAAATTTTGTAGGTCATTTTTCATCAAGTTGTTAGGCCCTTTAAAATTAGGTATAGTCCAAAGTCATGAGGTAATTTGCAGATGTTTTTTAGGTTTTAGTTGTGCCTCTTTTTACGATAAAAAGCGTTAAAGTTTTTAAAGACTTTTAGTTTTTTCCATGTAGTTATAAATTCTATAGTCTCAATTTTCCACACGGTCATATGGCTTGATTGGGTGTGTTATCTTGAGCTACAGTTTCTTGCCAAGACACGTCTAGCATACCTTGGGTCTATGTGTCACACATACACAATGTCTTTATTTTGTATATAATTACAAATATGGTCTCAATTTGTCACATGGTCATATGGCTTGACCGGGTGTGCCATTTTGAGCTATCGATTTTTACCTTCAGCTCTTCTAGCTATCCATATGGCTTGACCGGGTCTCCTGAGCTATCCATTCTTACCAACTGTGTAGTTGTGCCTCTTTTTACGATAAAAAGCGTTAAAGTTTCTAAGACTGTTAGTTTTTTTTTCATGTAGCTACAAATTCTATAGTCTCAATTTCCCACATAGTCATATGGCTTGATTGGGTGTGTTATCTTGAGCTATAGTTTCTTGCCAAGACACGTCTAGCATACCTTGGGTCTATGTGTCACACATACACAATGTCTTTATTTTGTATATGATTACAAATATAGTCTCAATTTGTCACATGGTCATATGGCTTGACCGGGTGTGCCATCTTGAGCTATCGATTTTCACCTTCAGTTCTTTTAGCTATCCATATGGCTTGATCGAGTCTCTTGAGCTATCCATTCTTACCAAATGTGTAGTGGTGCCTCTTTTTACGATAAAAAGCGTTAAAGTCTTTAAGACTGTTAGTTTTTTCTTTCATGTAGTTACAAATTCTATAGTCTCAATTTCTCACATGGTCATATGGCTTGATTGGGTGTGTTATTTTGAGCTATAGTTTCTTTCCAAGACACGTTTAGCATACCTTGGGTCTATGTGTCACACATACACGATATCTTTATTTTGTATATAATTACAAATATAGTCTCAATTTGTCACATGGTCATATGGCTTGCCGGTGTGCCATCTTGAGCTATCGATTTTCACCTTCGGTTCTTCTAGCTTTCAAAGTGAAATATGGTATACCAATGTCTCGCATTAGGTTAATGCAAGAGCTTTGATGTGATAGTTTGAAATAGAATGTGATAGTAAAGGTAAGGTAACTAAGTTGATGGATCCCCCTTTTATGTTTTCATTTTGTGTTTGTTTTGTACATGATCGCCTATCGATGTAGACATGGCCTCTTAGTAATCATGTGATTAGACTATGTGATTGGAGGTTTCCTATGTACTATGATATGCAGGTCATACCACCACTTTGAAGTTAAATCACTTTGACTCTATTGAAAATGTGTTTGATTTTAATGTGTAAGGTAAAAATCCTTAATCCCACGTGGGAGCCCAACATGAGGTGGACAATTTTTTTGGAAAAAGAAATTATGTGATGAAAATCCCATGTGGGAGCCCAAGAAAAGAGTGTACTGATTTTTTTGAGAAAGAGATCTCCGTATGAAGGAGGCTCTGGCAAAATTTTTAGGATTTAAATTTTATGTACAAACTCAAAATTAAATTAAATACAGATGTGCATTCATATCACATATAATTGTTTTTGTTCAAAAAGATTAATCTTTTAATGGGTTGTTTTGTAATGTGTTTTGATTTGATAAGTGAAGTTTTTCTTGGTTGTTTAAGAGTATGCATTATTTGTTATTTACAGAACAATCCATTTCATATGTGTGCCTTAAATCCCATGTGGAAAGCCTACTAAGTAGGTGGCTAGTATCATATGTTTTGAGATTGAGATTTGTATCAGTTTACAAGGCAAGTGTTATTCGTTTTTTGAAAAATTACATCGAAACGATTGGTTTATTTTAATTTAGTATTCATTATATTTGTTTCTTTTCATGGTTTTTTCTCTTAACATCTATTGCAAATGAAAACACACTACAATGTACACTTCTGTTCATTTGCAGTTCAACATGTATTTTTGCAAAAGCATGTGCTTCTAGAATTGTTATGTTACTAGTATACATAAAATAGTGGGTCATTACATTCCGTACAAAATCCATATGAGGGGGGATGGCTCATTGCGAGAACATATGTTGTTCGTATGTAGGGCGGTAGGTTAGCATGTACGATACCATACATAGGGAGGTTTCTCTAATTTTGATGCACGCAGGTGACATCCCCTCGTTACTAATAGTGAATCCCCCGTGACTCTTCTTAAATTAGGCACCGATATGTTTTCTCCCATGGGATCCATCTTTTGAACTCATCCATGCATTCTAGGACATGTGCCCATGTGGATTGAGTTTGTTGACCTTGGAGAAACAGTTTGAAAGCTCTAGCATTCTCTCTCGACGCCCCATTGTTTGTGTCAACTGGAAGAGCCTTAGGTTATGTAGCCAAGAAGGTGTGCATTTGGTGAGATATCTGAAAGCCCCAACCCAAGAACCTTGCAGTGAATGTGGGAACGTCATTCACTTGAACTTTGGCACCTTCTTTAGTTATTACTTCAAATGTAACAAATTTGGGCACTATGTGAGGGCTTGCCCCACGGTCTCTACTTTGACAACAGGTTCCAATGAGGGGGGGGAAAGGAGAGTGAGCGATTCCTTAGGGAGCTAACAATATAGGGATTGCACCATAGAAGGTTGCTAAACAAATTAGGAATGATATGCACTTTAAGGAAAATACAGATACCCATGAGAATGCAGTGAATCCCCACAAAGCCTAGAATTACAATGGAAAGGCCACCCCATGGTATCGGTTCTCTCGTCCATAGCTCAAGAGAAAACGGCCACCCCAGTGTTTTAGAAGATTGCACTATCACCCATATTTAGAAACAAAGAAGATGGTTGGAAGCAAGTTTCTGGCATCTCTTGTAAGCGCTTCAAATCCCAAGCAAGAGCGGTTGGGCTACTAAAAGAACCCCTGTCGGATCATCCTAAACCCCTTTCATGTACGGTAATAATTATGAGGTGTTGTAGGATGCGAACCTTGAGAATTTCACGAAAACTAAATTGTCGAGCTCAAAGATTGTGAATGGGAATGTATAAATGGAGGAGGACAATAGGAAAGAGAGCATGGAGAAAGAATTCTTAGAGTTTGAGGAGTTTGTGCCCCTATCTCAGTAATGAAAGAGATAGCTATCCAATCATGGAATGTGAAAGGTATAAAGGCCCGCTTGAAGAGCTCCCTCTTCTAGGAGGAAGTTAAGAAAGGTAAGGATATCAATTTTTGGGTCATCCAAGAGCACCACAACACCTGGATGCTTCTAGAAAAAGACCTATTCAAAGACCCTCTATTCAATTTCGTCACCAGAAGATCCTTGAGCAAGCTCGATAAAGATGTCTATTTAGATAACCCTAAAGCTTGGGACTCCTTCACTAGGAGCATGCAAAAAGTAATTAAAACTGTAGGTTCTAGATTGAAGAAGGCTCATGAGGAGCGCTTGAAGCAATTGGGAGATGAGGTGGAGCGACTGATAGTTGAAAAAATACGAAGGAATTGCCTTCAATGTTGAGCATAAAAGGTGGTTAGAAGCAAAATTGACCTGACTAAACAACATCTAGAGGAAGTAAAAAAGGCTAGGCTACTATCTAGGAAAACCTACCTGCAACCTGATGTGGCTAATCAAGAGCATTTTTTCAGAGCCTTAAAACTCAAGAGAGATTGAGGCCTAATCCACTCCCTAGCAGATTGAGAGGGGAATGAAGTGAAGGATTAGGATGAAATGGCCAAGTTGATGCTATGCTAGATCATAGACGAGCCTGAGGCTGTTCAAATCAAAAGTGGACGAATCTAGGGATAATCTTTTGAGGAGCGTCAAGAAGACATATTGTACTCCAAAGCCCGACCTCCTAGAGAAGGACTTTACTGAGGAGGAATGCTTCTACATATTGAAGGCTTTAGGTAAAGAGAAATACCTTAGGTGGGATGGGCTTTCTAACTATAGACTTCTTTAAAGAATTTTGGGAGGATCTCAAGTCCTCACCTATGCACATGACTAACCAAGATTTGGTTATTGGAGCCCTTGACTCAAGCATTAAAAGGGGCCTCATTAAACCTATTCCAAAGTAAATCTGATGCTCTCAGTTGAAACACTAGTGACCCATAACCATGATGTTAGTGGATTACAAGATATTTCCAATACCATTGCTCTAAGGCTGTCTCCCATTTTGGATAAATCCATTACTCCTCATCAACACGGTTTCATCAAAGGAATGTCAATATATGATAACATCCTGGTAGCAATGATTGGCATAGGGTACGTAGAATTCACCAAGCAAGAGTGTACCTTGTTCTTGATTAAAACTGTGGAAAATTTACTTGGTCATTGATTGAGGAGGTCATGAAGTCTCTGAGCTTTGGGCCACGACTCTGTCGGCGGTTAGTTCTCACCCTCTGTGATGGAAGCCATTTTTAGTTGCTTTTTAATGATAGAAATGTGGTGCATTTGAAGTTAAAAGATCAATCAAGAAGGGATGCCCACTTGCCCCTTTTCCTCTTTCCATCGGCTCACATTTGTTGGTTACCATGTTGAAAGATAGTGCTACAAGAAGAGGGGAGATCCAAGGGTTTTCCTTGTCTAACAATGAACAACTCTTAGTGAAGCTCTTAACTCCCTTCTCTTCCTCAAAGCCTACCCTCAGACTATTCAAAGGGCTATGAAGATTGTGCAAATGTTCACCTCGGCGTCTGGATTAAAATGCAGTATTGAAAACTATATATTAATCTCAATGTTAAAAAAATGACTCGTTCAATCCATTTATGTGGATCGGAGAGATAGTCTCAAAAGAGAAAATTTTCCGTCACCTTGGTGCTCTGTTGGGGGCAACGTAATGCACAAGGAAAGATTACAATGGGTTATGGTGGACAAGATTGGAAGCAAGATGAGCAAGTGGGAATATGTGTAACTTTCTTTCTCAAGCAGGGTACAAGTGATCAATTCGTTTATGCTCCATACATAGCCTTCTCCAATCCACTTCTTATATTATCCAAGTGAAATTGGAAGGATTTCTTGAGACCGATGAAAATATTTTTATGGAAAAATAACACCAAAGACTCAATGTCATGGCAGTGGACCAGATGGGAAATTGTTGTGAGGTTAGTGAAGCAAGGAGGCATTGGGATTCTCAACCCTACTATCCATGCAGAGGCCCAATATCCCAAGTTCCTAACATCAATTACTATTATGGCAAAGGACTTGATTGACAAGGAAAAAATTCTACATAAGGGTGGCCAATGGAAAGAGTTAGAGGTGCACGACAAGTTGCTCGCTCCTCAAGGATCCAGCTTAAGACTGAGAGGCACAATAGCCAAGATTGTATAGAAGTGTACTAGAGCTTCAGAGGTGTTGGAATGGGGAGTGGTGGCAAGGTATTTCCCAAACTCCATTTCTCACTGGTTCCCTTGGCTCTCTAAAATAGGTGGCACTCCCCCTGGAGAGAAATCACGAGAAAGATCAATACTAAGGGACTCAAACATTTGGGCCATTTTTGGGACATCATCAATAGGAGCTGGAAAGGTGCATACCACATGGCTACCCAAGTTCCACCCCAATGGGACTATAAGGCTATTGGTCAATAGAGTTTTGGAAGGGCTCGACAATTATTGTATGCCGGTGTGCAAGTCCTTGTTTGAGTGGAAGACTAGGTGGTGGCCCAAGAATAGACACTTCTACAAACCAAGGACCAAGGACATCTACCATTCTCTAATGATCTTGTCCAATTGGGGCTCTCTCCTAAACAAGCTCTAGGGAAAGCAATGGCCAAAGGCGAGGTGGATGCTAGTACCAAATAACATTTGGAAGCCACATTGGGTTATGACGATGAAGATCTTCCTTTGGAAGGTGCTGTGGGGGGCTTTGCCGTCATGAGTATACATTTTGGCAAGAGAAATTGGATTTGATAGATATTCAGGCTTCAATTTGACTAGTGAGAGCCTCCCTCACTTCTTCAAGGAGTGTCTAGCTATGAGTGGCCTTGTAGGGAAGACATGCAAATGGGTGCAAATGACCTGGAAAACAAGGTTCTACAGGAATGACCTAATCCTTGGAGGGATGGTGATGAAAAGCCAAGTGTTACTAGTTTTCACACAAATTGTGAGATTGTGCTACTTCAAGAAAATATGGAAGGCCATGAACTGTCAGATCTTTGAGAATAGACTTTCTTCTGCCAGCTTTTCAAAGATCGTGCAAAAAAGTAGGGAATTGATTGTATCCATCGGTAAAAAAAAGGACTTGGACAAGTGGTATCGGTCCATTAACTTCATTCTGATGGATTAGAGCCAACCTGAGTATGGGTAGGTTTTTGCCTCTTGGTGAGGCCTGATAGCTTGTCAATGTAATACGAACTCCCTCAAGGTTGACACAAGCTTGAGACTATGTTGTAGTTTTATTTTGAGAATTCAATACATCCACTCTCACAATTGTGAGTTTGGATTTAAAAAAAATAAAAAAATGTATGTGGTACCACCTACTTGGTCTCCTTTTAATACCTAGCTTCCAACTGCCCCATTTTTATGGAGGCTTTTTATTCATGTTTGCATGGTACGTGTACTTAACTTTAGTTACTCATTGATTTATAAAAGAGACATGAAGTCTTCTGTTGCGGTGGATGGCCCTTGAGCGGTCAGTGATGGAGCTTTGGACTCCTCCCTTTGTGTGATTTGTAGTCTCTAATAATTTGGTAGATTTTCCTATTTGGGCGGGGCCCTGCTTGGTGGCAGAGGGCAGTCCTCTGATGGCAGCCAACATGAGTTTTTGTGTTGTATGTCTCTCGAGGGTGTCTCCTTGTTCAGCCCGTGCTTGTTGTTGTTTGTTTCCATGGATTCCCTTTGGTTTGGGGTGGCTCCCCTGTTGGTTTCTTCCACCTTGGTGATTTGGTATCCCGGCTCCTGTTGTGGGCAGGGTTTATGATGAAATTTTTTGGTTGGTTCAATATAATATCACTAATTATTGTGAGTTCTGCAAAAAAAAAGATTGTCATATGTTTTGGAGAATTCAATACATTCACTCGCAATTGCGAGTTTGAAAAAAAAAATTGTGAGTTTGGAATATTTTTTTTCATCTATCTTAATTAAATTGACTCTGGATTTATTTGTTTGATTGTTTGTTTGTTTCTTCAACACCTGAGTATGAGTAATGATATATAGATCTCTTATTTACACACACAAATATACATTTTTACACGTAAAAACTTGCCCATACATCTTTCCATACACACTTCTTCCATTGTGTCTGGCAAGATGTATGGACAAGTTTTTACATGTAAAAATGTATAAAATGCATGCACTCGGTCTCTTAGGTCTCTTATGTGCACTCAATTTTTTGTTCATTCTTAGGTTTGCTCCATTTGGACTTGGTTGCTTTTTGCGCACACATTTACACATGAATTTATGCCCTTACACATCTTTCACTCTTTTTGTTGAAGTGGGGGCTTGGTTTTTAGCATTTAGTTTAAAACACACTCTCTCTCACACACACTCAAGGGACTTGGTTGTTTTACTTGCCTAACCAAGTTGTTTTGAAAGTTTTTTAATGGGAATTGTTTAAGCACCTTACTTCTTATTCTCTCTCTCTCTCTCTCTCACACACACACACACACATGCACGTATGCACACACGAAAGAGAGAGAGAGAGAGAGAGAGAGAGAGAGAGAGAGATAATGTGTGTGGGTGGGGGTGTGTTGCTCTATTAAGATAATATTTAAACAAAAAAATACTATGTCCAAAGGATATTTGGTTTTAAACACAAAACATTTTGCACAATTTTTTGTGTGTGTGCATTCGAACCATTATTACATTGAAATATCATTCCAATAATTCTATACATCATGACAAAAATTGAATCTAAAGATCGATTAAGTCTACATCTTTAAGGCCAAAAGCTAAACCTTTTCAAGCAAAGATAAAGTTCTCACATGCATCCATCTATACTATATATAAACCTTAAAATTTCAAGGAAGGAGAGGTCATCCATCCATCTTTCATGCATTGGTTAACTTAAAAGAAAACCTTACAAAACTTTTTGATTTAAAATGCAAAAGTGATTTAAAACTTTTTGATTTTTGATAGGAAATGAAAAGAGTTGGAAGTGGAAAGTCAAAAGTCTTTCTACTTCACAATTTACATAAAGACAATATACAAGTTTAACTGCTCATAACAAAAAATGATTAATTTTGATGAAGATTTTATCATTTAATGAAAATCTAATTTTTAAAGATATAATTGTTTTTGTTTTTTCAAGGGGTTTTTAAATTTTGAAGAGATGCTTTTAGACCCTTACTTAAAGTGCACCTATGTTGGTCCTCCCCCCCCCCCTCCCCCCCTCCTAATTTTTGAAGATATATTTGCCTTTGTTTTCTCGAGGGGTCTTTTTTAAGACCAACATTGAAAATTTAAAAAAATTTATGTAAGTTTATATTTTAACATTTTAAAAATAACCATAAAGAGATGTTTCTATACCTTTTTTTGAAGTGTTTGAGAATTGTTGAATATTAGGCATCTATGTTAATGCTCCCCCCCCCCCCCCCCCCCCCCCCTCAACTCGTCTATTACTTCATTTAGTGCATGTATGCACGTGCACACACATGACAAACACTAGTGAAAACTCAAACATTGAGTATATTTTTATGAAGAGAGGAGGAGGGCTTGCCCGCTTATGGCAAAGTTGGGCCATCCATGGACTAGCTCTAGATGTAGCTGAAGTCTATCTCATGAGAGAGAGAGAGAGAGAGAGAGAGAGAGAGAGAGAGAGAGAGCAAAGAGAGGAGATTCATGGATAGTCCATTGTGAGATTTGGAAGGAGCACATACGCTTGGATGAATCACCTTCTAGGACAGTAGATAGGACATTATCACCATAAGAGTGCGTGTGTGTGTGTGTGTGAGAGAGAGAGAGAGAGAGAGGGACAGAGAGAGAGAGGTCGCTATTACCATAAGTGTACGTGTGTGTGTGTGTGTGTGTGAGAGAGAGAGAGAGAGAGAGAGAGAGAGAGAGAGAGAGAGTATATTTACTATATATAATGCAGCTTAAAATTTTCAAGGAGAGTCCATCCATGTGTCATGCATTGCTTAACTTAAAGAAAACCTTACAAAACTTTTTGATCTAAAATGCAAAAGTGATTGGTAATATGACAGGAAATGAAAAGACTTGGCACTAGAAAGTCAAAAGACTTTCTACTTTAAATTTACATAAAGAAAATATACAAGCTTAAGTGCACATAACAAAAAATGATTAATTTTGATAAAGATTTTATCATTTCATGAAAATCTAATTTTTAAAGATATATTTGTGTTTGTTTTTTCAAGGGTTTTTGTTTAAGACCAAAATTTAAGCAAGTGTATGTTTTTAAAATTTAAAAATAA